>NC_043974.1:13192598-13504473 GCF_902148855.1 Sphaeramia orbicularis | reverse complement strand
ACATATAAAGTCAAGACTTCTAATGAACATTTCTCTGAGTACTCCGTAAATGTTTGTCAGCAGCAGCGGTTGTAGTCCTCACTGAAAATATGTCCAAACTTCGAACTGATTACCTAAAATGTTCAGTTGTTGGTTGAATTAACGAATACATGTGGCTGAACAGGACAGAGCAGCACAGCCAACAACCTGGAGGGGGTGGGGCCTGAAGTAGGGCTGAAAGATATACCGTTATCATATCGATATCTAGATGTGAACATTCAAGATATTAATATCAAAAAAGCAACGATATAAACAATATATATTTCCCCGTGTTTGCCCTGCATGTACAGCTCTGGAAGTCACAACAAATTTCATTTATTCGTACTTTATGTTAATGTTTATGACTGGCAGTGAGTTCTTATAAATAAAACTGCACTTTCCACATTCTTTTGTATTATGATGTTTGCATTTTTCTGAAAAATGCCTGGTTTTCACCAAACCTGTAGTCATATTGTATCGATATCGATATATCTGGCATGAATATTGAGGTGTGAAATTTTGTCCATGTCATTCAGCCCTAGCCTGAAGTGGCCCAAAATGACCTTTCTGGTGTCATTAGTCATAAATAGGATTGAAGATGGACCTGTGGAGTAGAATTAATGAAGAATTCAGACCCAAACATAGCATTTATAGTTTATGTAGACCACAGGGAAATGTTTGAAAATGCACAATTCCATTAAAAAAAGTTTAAGTTCACCTGTTCTCCACGTACCATGTGGGTTTCCTCTGGTTTCTATTTAATACAAGTACATATAGGTTAATTCTCCTGTCAGTGCCCCTGACCCTGATACCGATGAAGATCTGGAGTTGGTCCTCAAGCACCTTCAGTGGAAGCTCTCTGCTCCTAATGTGTGCTCTGTGCTAATGGTAATTGCTAATTATGCTATTGCTGATAAAGTGCTCTTTATCAGTAACCCGATGACTTGATGACATCAGCATCATTGTTGTCATCAACTTGTTTTGCATCAGTAATAATCACCATGACAATATTATGAACATAATAATATAATAATGTTATGTTTTATTTGATCATAATCAGAGTAATGGAGCTGATAGTATGAAACAAATTGAAAGTGATCCTCCTTGGCAGCAACATAGAAGATCACATTTAATCACACAGAGGGTAGATGCGCATAGTGAACATTATGTTAATTAACTAATTAGATCATGCACTTTTTGCAGTGACTCAATAGACTAAAACTCCACCAATATGGTAACATGGCAGATTTGAAGTTAACACAGAAAAGAGCTGAAAAAGAATGCAACATGTAAACATGTGGCAATGATTGTGTGTTGCAATAACCAACAAGGAGACCGTGTGTCTGAGTATGTACTTCAGTTCAACTTAGCATCAGATATGATTTAATAAACATTTCTCTGGCTACAACATTCATTACATTAGCACAACAGGTTACAGAAGGCGACAAATGGTCAAGTACTTATATATGTTTCAGAAAATAGGCTGTCAGTTGTGATCATTCACCCTCTCAAAATGATGCCACGCTTGTATTTCCTGCTCAGTGAACGTAATTAAAAAATAACCAGCTTTGTAAACAATGTGTGTGACTGAGAGATTGAGTCTTGCCACTTCTGTAGAGACAGAGGGTGTTTTGTTTCTCATAACGTCGTCTCTTTAGGGCTGAACACAGGTGCAGCAGTTCAGTGACAGGTGGGCCTCTACTTCTGCTACAGCTTCATTTCCGTATATCTCGGTGCTGAATTGTCAAGAAGCCGTTCCCCGTGTGCAGACAGTGTGTATGAGGACCAAGGGGAGAGCTGCATATCACTGCTGTGCATACAAAAGTGACACAGCGGTACCCAGGTGTGACAGCTTCGGAAGTCTGCAGGCTAACATGATTTGCTCCAGGACAGAAAACGGATACGGTCCTGAGAGTGTTTAAGCCCTCAACACCTGGGTCTCAACACCGTGTGATTGTTTGTTTAGTTGTTTGTGTGGGCGCTGTGTCGCAGGAAGATGCATGCTTGCATATTCAGTGAAAAATATAAAACCTCCTGTGACTTTTTTTGAGCAAAATGTTGGATGGCTTTTCTCAGGAGAGTATCGACAGAAAGCTGTTTTTATACTGAATGCAGATGTCATGTTTTTGTGGTAAATGTGAAGTCTTTTAGTTTACTTACTTGCATAGTGCGATTTGTCACAAAAAACAGAGGGGGGGATTTTTTACCTCCGCCAGAAGGTATCGTGATCACTTTGCTTTGTGTGCGCGCGTGCATGTTTGCTTCTTTGTTAGCAAGATAACTCAAAAAGTTATGGACGGATTTTCTTGAAATTTTCAGGAAATGCTGATACTGGCACAAGGAAGAAATGATTAAATTTTGGTGGTGATCGGGGGGGGGGGGGGGGGCAGATCTGTCTTTGCAGAAGTCTGCGCTCTCCGAGTGCTTTTCTTGTTTTTTTGTTTTTTTTGTCAACTGATGTTTAGGATTATCCATAAAGCAGATAATCAGGAACACACTAATACATTATTTATTGATTCTGGTGGTCAGTGGTTGGTGTTAAACTCTGAAATTCTCTTTATAATGAGTTGAAGGACTGTAAAAACATATTCCAACTGAAAAAAGTGTATAAAGAAAGAACAATGAGATTATATGAACAGTTATAAGTTTTACATTTGGCTTCGTATTTGTTTTGTATCTTGTGACATATTTATTTACTTGCTTTGGACTGGTAAAATGTTTTTGCATCATTTCATCAGGTTTATATTTACCTATGTTTTGTACTTTCTGGATATGTAGTTTTGCACTTGGTTTTGTATTCATTTGGTACTATCTTTGGATGTATTTAGTTGGTTTGTCTGACTTTATACAGTATGATTTTATAGCTAGTTGTGTATGGCTAACCATTAAGGCTATTATTATTTAGAAGGGGGCAGGAAATATAAGATTTTCTTCATCCTGCTCCTTTTCAAGCATGGGTGTGTACATGTTTGTTACTTGATGATTATTGAATGTTACTGATGAAATGCACAACCATGAAATAAATAAATAAATAAATAAATAAATGTTGGCAAGAAATGAAAGTGAAACTTTACACTCTTTCAACGTCCAACTCCCGGGTTTTATGCCTCTCTTAAACAGCAGATCTTACTCAAAAAAATGCTGGGCACCATGAGTTTGTCACGTTTCCCCCCCCCCCCCCCCCCCCCTCTTTATGGCGCCCCAGTGCATGGGGACATTAGCAAATTCGGTTCAGGTGAACGTTAGTGCCAGTAATGTAGGATACAGGTGGAAGAAAACCGTCACAACCTGCCTGTCATGTCAGTGGGTTGGTTTTCCCCCTCAAGGATGAAATTCATTGAGTAAAAACAGGGATGTAAAAACCAGGGGGGGTTTGATCCTCCCCATCCCCCCCAACAAATCGCACCTTGCTCATTTGTATTCAGTGTACTAGGCAGAAATGAAGGAATAGGATGTGAAAAAAAAAAAAAAAAAAAAAAACAGGGTGCGTATTCCAGCAGGCGTAAATGCACATAGCGCAATGGCATCATGAGGCTGCTGTCAACCCTCGCCGTCACGAAAAATTTCAGACAGGGGGGTGGGGGTATGGTATGGCCGAAATAAAAATTTGTGGTCTTTACGCATGGTACCACCCCTGTGCACCATTTTTTTGGCCATGCTTTTCAAAAATTAATCATGCAAAGTACAGGTGCACGGCAAGGTTATTAGGTTTCTCTTTTCCCACTGGGTTTTGGAGTTTTTCCTTGCTGAAAAAGAGGGTCTAAGGACAATGGATGCCCAGGACATGAATCCATTTCCTTCATCTGCTGTTTATTTGACTTGTTTGTTTTCATATCCACCTGCTGCAATTCTGTAAAGCCGTGGGAGGCAACCTTGTTGTGATATAGGGCTGTACAAATAAAACTGAATTGGACTGAACTGAATTATTATCGTTAACGAAATGACAAAAACTAGAATTGGAAAAACATTTTTGTTAGCTGAAATAAATAAAAACTATAATTAAAAGAAAAAACGATAACTTACTGAAACTGTATTGTGTGCTTACAACTAAAACATATCCAATCCAACTTTATTTATAAAGCACTTTAAAACAACCACCGTGGACCAAAGTGCTGTACAGAAGAATAAAAACACAATACAAATTAATCTAAGCATTAGGGCTGCACGATTTTGGCAAAAAATAAAATCCCGATTTTTTTCCCCTAAAAACTCGAGTTTCGATTTCAATTTTTGGGTAAAACTACAATAGACAACAGAAGTCAGCATGTCGTTTTTGTGAGCAGCCCACAATGCAAGCCACTGCTCTGACCTCAAATCTGTGATGGTATCGTGATGAACCTACAGAAGTTTTTTTTTTCTTCATTAAATCTTTATTGAATGAAGTAGAGTATACAAACAATGTATACAACAAGAAAATAAATCAAGTTTGCCAGGGGGAATACACTACAATAAAATGTCATCAGAGCAGATACTGATGGTTTTTTATAGCCTTTTTGTTTCCAGGTTTATCTAACAGCTTTAAATAACGTTCAACATGTTTAATAAAAGTAAATAATATTTGGTTTTGTGTTCCAGAACGTACATTTGTGAATGAAAAATTTAGCAAGTAAGATGAAATCGATTTGACGATTTCCCGTTTTTAAAAATCGTCCTTATTAAAAAATCCGATTTTGATTTAAAATCGATTAATCGTGCAGCCCTACTAAGCATTAAAAACATTCAAATCAAACAAAATAAAACAAAGTAAAATATAAAAAACAGAAACAAAATGTCAACATTGCACAAGTGTTAAAAGGCCAAGGAGAACAGGTGGGTTTTAAGAAGAGATTTAAAAATGGGCAAGGAGGAAGCCTGTCTGATGTACAGAGGCAGGTTGTTCCACAGTCTGGGACCAGCAGCAGCAAAGGCTAAAAAATTATGGATTAAATATTCTTCTTTTTTGTCTTTGTCAGTGTTGGATTGATACGAAATCGATTTATTTCACTGGAGCAATTTTAGCTGGTGGCACCATACGACACTTCACGGTCCGTCACTTTTTGTCACTTGTGGCTTAGAGTCGTCTTCTGAACCCCACTCTACCTGGAAACATGCAGACTAAAGTTGGGAGAAAGCAGCAGAGTCCTGTATGGGATTTATTTGAATACGACGGTGAGGAAGAGAAAAGATATGATAAAACTAAAACTAAGCATTTAGAAAAAAACAAAAACTAATACAAGATAGCAAACCTGCTGTAAAAACTTAATTAAAACTAACTGAATAAGTTAATAATAAGAAGTCCAAACTAAATAAAACTAAACTATAATGAAAAATCCAAAACTATTATAACCTTGGTGCATGGCTCACTGCCTAATACACTGCTTGTATTTCAAGATGTTGGAAACAAATGGAAAATGATGGCAATAAGTCCATCATTTCTTAAAAATCATCAGGCAAAAAGCATTTTCACTTTTCACATGAACACTTTTTTTTATTGATTTATTTCAAATATGGAAATGATACAAGCTTCCTGATTGCAACTAATTGACTTCTTTCCGCAACATTATATAGAAATGAAAAATCAAGGAAGCAAAAAATAATTATACGCTCAAAAAAAAAAAGAAAAAGAGTCACATTCAGAAAGGAGTGAGAAGAAACATAGCTTTTCAGCTCTCACCCCTTTGTCTACACTTCAGTTGCTAGTCTACTGTTGTTTCGATTGGCACATTTGTTACTTGCAAACACATTAGTAAGTGAGTACAAACCTACAAACTGAGCAGTCAAAGGAACAGCAGACCATCCATCCATCCATCCATGGTCTAAACCTTTGCTGATCCATTCAATAAGAAAATAATAGCCACGTAAAGGCTTGATAAACATGAGAAATGTGGCATCAACAAAACAAACCTGATTTGAGGCTGATATATCATTTATATTAGGAGTATTTTTGGATGCATTGATGATCAAAAGCCTTGAATTAATGTGACAAATATCTTTATCTGTTCTTTTCCCAGCAGAACAGAGTACTTAGCACGTTCAGTTAGCATTTATCTCAACACTGACGCTTGAAACTATATGATGTAATATTGTCTACGTATGTTCAGCCCTCATCCAGAACTATTTTCAGTTGACAGTGTGTGTTCACCGAGGACATTTTTGCACCAACGACATTGTGCACCGTCTGTTCACTTCATAGAATTTGTACAGAAAAGAGTGCAAAAACAGCTGCTCGCCACTTACTGCAGCATCATATGTACCTGAATGCAGTTTGAGATGCTGCACATACACGTGTCTATGTGCATGGAGTATCTGAAATGAATAATGGAATGTGGAAAATATGGAAATATGATGTGTCTATGTTTTATGTATTAGTCTAAGGATGCTTAGTTTCCTCGTTGGCCCACAGAGTGATGTTTAAATCATGTGTTTTATGTACTTTGTAATTTATTATCAAAGCCTGTTTCCATCATATTCCATCATCATATTTTTTACCTGACGTGTCAGTTATTCCACCACAAGTGAAGAAGACATTTTTTATTTAACGCTCATTAGTTGCTTTTCCATTGGACATCTGGGCAAAACTTTACCGATATTTACTAAATATGGAAAAAACAGAAGTATGTAATGTCGGTTTTTCCATCAAATCTCTAATGCAATGATATGTTTATTTATTATCACAAGATGACATAAGAAGTCATTCCATAAACATGTTGACAAATGTAAATATGGTGTTAATTTACAGATATATTCATTATTGTATATTACCCCTCTATCTCGTACTAAATTAAAAAATGATTGGGTTTCCTGGTGTGTCCACACATGCCACAACATGCTTCTTCTTCTTCTTCGCTTGTTGTAACGTCTGTCAACATTCGCTTTTTTAATTCACCTGACTCTAGTTGTGAAAAAAGGTCTTTCCAGTGCAGTTTTACATGATATACCATTTACGCTACGACCGAAAAAAAAAACACTTCTTGCCAGTGCAAAAACTTTTAATTGAAAAATGAGACTTTTGACAAAATTATCGTTTTCCCATTAGGTAAATTTTTATGCACAAGTTATATTTGTGCAATTTGAGCGTCAATGAAAAAGCGACTATTGAAATGCAGAGTAAAAACATCTTTAAAAAAAATCTTGATTCTTCTTATCATTTAGGTTAGGGCTGCACGATATTGGAAAAAAAGGACATTGCGATTTTTTTTTAACCCTGTGATACATATTGCGATATGAAAAACTACTCAGGAGGCTATAATAGCTGTGTGGTGCCGACGTAAATGGTCAACCACATTAGTTGTGTTACCTCTTGTTGTGTATACAGGTGCAAAGACACTATCGACACAGAACACGTGTTTCAGTATCATCGTTCTTGTAGCCGAAATAATTCCAGATAACTGATGTTGCTTTTCTTTTTGGCACCAAGTCTTCGGTTTTGGTGATTTTCTCTTGTTTGTTGCTCATTTTTCAATGTTGTTACCAGCGACTCACTCCATGAGCAGGGGCGTGGTCTGCTTCAGCAAACTGATTAAGAACAATTGTGATTGGTGGATCGCTGTGCGCAGTGTGTATCAGGTACCCAGATAGAAATTAGACAGTGGTGTAGTCCAGGGTATATGGCGGTAGACGGGGTATACCTACTTATTTTTCAGTCTTCATTGTGTATACCCACTTCTAAATCCCCCTGATGTGCACCATTCACTAGTATCTGAGCCAAATTGTCCATGTTTTCCCCTAGGATGGTGAAGTCATGACCCGCCCTACTCTGCCTCTAATTGGCTAGTACTTGGTACCTTCACTGATTAGACTGGCTAACTTTAGGCATGAGGACTTATGAGCCAATCAGAGGCACAGTAGGGCGGGTCATGCCGAGGAATATATTGCTAATTTAGCGCCAGAGCCAGAGCTCTGCTTAGCACTGTCCACTTCTGGAACCTGATTGGACACCTTAGGTGGCAGTCCCACCCCAGTTGATTGACAGGTCACTGCACGTCTCATTGAAAGATGTGCGATTATTGGAAATTCGAACAAGAAAGGCAGAATAAACGTCCTTTAAATCAGTGACACATATCGAGAGATCCTACTTTGATGGAATACATAATTCTGAGGTCAGTTTTAAGGTGGTTTCAGAGTGAGTCACTGGTTTAAAGTACTGGTCATATGACTGCACATTTAGAGGAGAAGAGATTTTGTAGCCAATAGTTAAACTGTGTGACTAGGCTAACGTTATCTTATGTTTGCCTCATGTTGAATACATTTCCATTCATGCAGCTGCTTGTGTGCCCAGTAAAACCTACAAACTGCTCCTGATCAAGTCATGATCATTTTATAATAGTGAGCAAATACTACTGATGGATTTTTGGGTAAACTAAATAGAGTAGGCAAGGCAAGGCAGGTTTATTTCTATAGTATATTTCATGTACAAGACATTTCAAAGTGCTTCACAAAAAACATTAAAAGCATTACAGCAGAAGTAATAAAAAGTATAGGCACGAGAGAAACAAGCAAACAAAGTAGTCTTAGATGTCACTGTTTCTAAAACTTTTTCTGGACTACTAAAAAAAAAGGGATGAAAATTGAGAGTATACCCACTTCTCCAGGGACCACTACACCACTGAAATTAGATGGGAACATGTTGAGTTCATTTGCCTCCTACATTGCAGGACCTGCGATGTGACTATTGCGAACATGTACATTGCGACGACTCAGCTCAAACGATATATGGTGCCGCTCTAATTTAGGTGTTAAATTCTTAAAAATATAAATAGTAAACATTCCTACAAGGCTATAAATGACAGTATTAAACCTCAGGCATTTCATCCCTCTCACCCCTCCACGCCCGTCAAACATCACAACATCAATGCCTTCATATGTTAACACAGCTGTGTATGTGCTCCAGTGCCATAGGTTTAACCTTTCAGCATTCTAGCCTTCAGCCTACACTCTCAATATAGGTGACCTTAATGCTCAGTGCCCTACTTTAGTGGACCGTTTATGTGTCTGGGTGTGTATCTGTGAGAATGGGTCAGCCTCTTTGTTCAGAGCTGGAAATACTGGTGGCAGCAGGGTGGGGGAAAAGGGCCGAATGAAAGGAAAAGGGTCTTAGCTAGAGGAATTTTTACCCGTTTTTACTTAATTGCTTTTTTTTTGAGGGGGAAAGTAAAGCTGGGGTGACGGAGACAGAGGATGACGGACAATGGCCTGCAGTCAGACAGTGAGTGACGACCAGCAGAAGTGGAGAGAGACGCAAATGAAAAGTCAGTAGCGTGACAAAAGATGGATGGACAGAGACCCGGAAGAAAGAGATTAAAATAAAGAGAGAAGGGCAGATGGAGATGGAGGGAGAGATTTTTTTTCCTCTTTGACAGCCGTGCTACATCAGCAGTGTTTCTGAACAAAATAGTGCACGATTAATGAAAACTATAGGTGCAATTTGAAACTCAAACACTGATATTTCTCTTTTATTTCTCTCAGTTTCTCCAGTTTGTAAAAAGGGATTTTTTTTTTTTTTAACTGTACAAAAATAAATTGCAACAAATGGCTTTTTTTCTGGTGGGAATACAAGCTCTGGTATCCAACTTGGCTGGCAACACGTTCTGCTGGCATAGGAAACAAGTTAAAGATGCTTTTTCTTGCAGTTTGGATATAAAGAAATGTGCTAGGATTCACTGAGCTGCAACAGTATCAAAGCATTGCTCCATGGTTTTCTACCTTTGAGTACTTAAAGGCTCAATCTGCTTCTTAAGCCGGGATGTAATTTCCTTTCTCCAGGTCCACTTATTTACATTCCTCTGTAGTCAATCTGGTGCAATACCGAGTCCATAAAACACATCCAGTTGTCATTCTGCAACTTTCCAGATGATAATAATGCTGCGTTCCAGGCAACCCGTAACTCGTGTTTTTCCGACCTTCTACTGGTGAAAATGCACTGGAATGTCAGTCAAACCAGTGTCTTCCCATCTGTGAACTCGTACCAGATCGATGTACTCCCAGTTCCGAGTTCTGACGTCACATAGCCCATGAAACAACAATGGCGGCCCTCATGGATGTGGTGTTTATGCAAATTGTTTATTAAAACAAGGTATTGCTCTGACATTATTTATCTGCAAATGTTCTGCATAATCAGCAGCTACTCTAGCATGAGCTAGTTTTCAGTCCATTGAGTGCAAGAATAAGTTAATACCAAATATGTATCCAAATATACAAATAACTTTAAAAAAAAAGGTAGAACAGCTTCTCTTGCCTTATGTGCCATTTTTCCTCCTCTGTTTCCCTCAAATAAGCAAAGAGCAAACACCTTTGGCGATAGAAATGATTGTAAATGAGAATAACATACGGTCCACCATGCTGGTTTGTTTATATTAGGGATGTAATGATTACTGGTATAACTATAAACCGCGGTAAAATTGCAGATAGTTAGTATTACTGTTTAAATTCTAATTATCATGATAATCATGTTTGATTACAGCACTTTTCCGGAAAAAACGCCTATGTAAATATCTGCTTTTATGTCAAATATTTGAGTATAGTTTTAATTTATTATAATTTTAATTGTATATACCTAATATTTGGAACCAATATTCACTTTTAAAGTCTTTGAAAAGGTTCGTTAAGCATCTTTGTGTTATTTGTGCAAGAAATTATATACATTTTTCAAATTGGATTTTGTATTTTTATTGTGGTTTTTGTCCTTTTGTGTTGATATAGTAGGTTAAAGTGAAAAAAAAAAATAGTAGGCAGATGAGATAGATGAACTTGTACTTTTGATTTTGCCTTTATATACTATATAAACAAATGTTTACTATACCCATGTTTGGGATCTTTGTTTTCAGCACAACTTCATCTTTATCATCTGTCTACTATTTTTTCATTTTAACCTACTATAAAAACACAAAAGGACAGAACACACAAAAAATATATAAAATCCAATTAGAAAAATGTATATAATTTAATAATAATAATAATAATAATAATAATAATAATAATAATAATAATAATAAACTTTATTTGTATAGCACCTTTCATACAGAAATTGTAGCCCAAAGTGCTTCACATTGATTGAAAAAATACAATATTAAAATACATTAAGATTTGATTATACATCAAGAGAAAATGAAAATTTATTGCATAAATAACACAAAGACGCTTAATGAACCTTTTCAAAGACTTTAAAAGTTGAAAATTGGTTCCAAATATTAGGTATATACAATTAAAATTGTCATAAATTAAAGCTATACTCAAATATTTGACATAAAAGCAGATCTTTCCATAGGCGTTTTTTTCTCCGGAAAGTGCGGTAATCAAACACGGTTATCACGATAATTAGAATTTAAATGGTAATACTAACCGTCTGCAATTTTACCAGGGTTTATCGTTATACCGGTAATCGTTACATCCCTATCCTCTTCGTAGAAATGAGCACATTCTGTGAGTTAAGTACGGCGATAGAGACATCTGTTAGCATAGAAATGTAGTTAGCTAATGTCAACAAATGACTGTATCCTTAATGAGTCAGTTTTTTGCTGGTAGCCAAACATTTAAAGCTTCCCTAATTAATTACTTTTTACGATCTTCCATGATTAAAATTACCATAGGCTCCGTGTCAGTTAAATTAGATTCGGTCGACCGCAGCTAAGTTTTATGAGGAAGAAAACTTGAGTCAGACTCGAGCGTCATGGTCCGAAGGCCACCGCCCCTGCTCTGGTTTTTTGGTGAATCAGTCCTCTTACTCAGGTCAGTTTACTCAAAGTCTGTGTTGTTTATTAGATGGAAGTGTGGCTGCTAGCAGTGTGAGCGCAGAGTTACAATGGGGTGACATTGCATCAAAGGACGGAGAGTCTATAACGTGATGGAGTCGGAGAGGGGAAAAAAGGACAAATGAGTCTGTTTTAGTCAATCTTTCCTGTGACATGTTGGAATGAGACGGCCTTCCAACAGCACATAAATCACAGGTGTCAAACATGCGGCCCGGGGGCCAAATCCAGCCCGCCAAAGGTTCCAATCAGGCCCCTGGGATGAATTTATGAAATGCAAAAA
Organism: Sphaeramia orbicularis; assembly: GCF_902148855.1. Classification (NCBI taxonomy): domain Eukaryota; kingdom Metazoa; phylum Chordata; class Actinopteri; order Kurtiformes; family Apogonidae; genus Sphaeramia; species Sphaeramia orbicularis. The sequence continues at coordinate 13,492,449 of NC_043974.1, read as the reverse complement.
TTACACTAAGATATTAACAATCCTTTTAGTTCAGGTTCCACATTCAATCTAAAGTGGGCGAGACCAGTAAAATACGATCATAACATATAAATAATGACAGCTCCAAATGTTTCTCTTTGTAAATGTAAATATTTTCATGTATTTACACTAAAACAAAGTATAATTTCACCAAAAATGTGAATAACCTGAACAAATATAAATATGATTCAACCTGAAATGTCTTAAGAGAAGTAAGTACAATTTTAACAATATTCTGCGTGTTACTAAATGTTTTGTGTATTTTTTTATATTATAATGTACATGTGTAAATGATAAACTGAGGCAGAATATTGGTAAAATTACAGTTATTTTTTCCAGTTTCTTCATGTTATTCACATTTTTTTGAAAGGGTAGTTTGTAGATGTAAACCTTTTCATAATGTAAATTTACTTTTTTCGCTCTTAAACATAGAGAAAAGTTTGGAGTTGACATTATTTCTATATCATATTATTATTTTACTAGTTTGGCCCACTGCAGATCTAATTTAGCTGAGTGTGGCCCCTGAACTAAAATGAGTTTGACACTCCTGACATAAATGAAATGCCATTGCGCTGCATGATTGTGAACACACGTAAAACAAATGTGGATTAAATAACAGCAATTATCCATCGTAGCTCAATATCCTCCTGAGGCCCAGCAATACATTTTTGTCCTCTATAGGGGACAAGAGTGTCACAGCTTTATTTAGAAAAGAAATACTGTCCACCTCAAAGGACATTCCATAAAAAAATTTAATAAAAATAAAAATTGTATCTGAAAAACTGTTGCATTATGCATTTTCCTATCAAGACAATTACACTGGGTTACAAAAAAATGTTTTTTGCAAGTTGTCTAGATTTTTTCAACTGAATTAGGACCATTTTGCACCGCTAAATCCAAAAATGACATCTGTTTTTCTCAATCAGGTCAGGTTTTTTTGCTAATTTGATTTTGAAAAATTTAATCTTCTCATAAAATCGATGACATTTTTGTGACTTTATCAGTTGATTTTTTATATAGTTCTCACCCAAAATAGGTTTTAAGAGAAAAAAAAATCATTTTCACAAGCACACTTTATGAAACTTGTGACTTGATTCCTGTTAGGTACAATGGTGTATTCACCGCAGATGTAGCAGAATACGTCAGGCTTATTTTTACAAGATCTTCTAGTCGAAGCCATTTCATTCACCTGTAATATTAAAAAAACATTAATCATAAATTGGCAAAAGTAAAATCTTCAGAACTTGTTTATTGCAAGAAATATGAAAGAATTTTGTATCATATGATGTGGAAATGCCCATAAATGTAAGCAAAAATGTTAAAAAGCCAATATGTAGCATAGTTCAGAAAGTTGACCTGATTGAGCAAAATTAATGTGATGTTTGGATTCAGCACACCAAAATTATCCTAAATCAGCTCAAAAAACTTAATAAATTTGTTGCTGACCAGTGTTATTTAATGTAAAAAAAAAAAAAAAAAAAAAAATTTACTTTCTTGTGTCTCAAGAGGATATCTGAGGCATGGAACCTGTTTAACGCAACAGATGAATGGAGCAACTGTTGCCTGACAGCTGAAATGTGGAAGCCGAGCAGAAACAAACGAGAAGCAAGAGTTCTCCCCCTCCTCTCTCCGCCAGGAACAGATTCTCCTCTTGGTTTTCTTGGTTTTCGCTGTCCTTTCCCTTCATGCTCTTCATGCAAATCTTTTTTTTTTTTTTTTTTTCCCTCCTCATCTTCTCTCACTGTTTCTTTTTCCATGGTGACAGACGGCACCTCCTGTGCAGTGTAGCAGTTATTATACGCTCTAAAACACACAGAAAAGGCAGAGATGAAGAAAGATGGATGATGATGGAGGGTGTTAGGCCGATTAAAATGTTACAACATCAGGAAACTATGCATGATGGAGGGGCAGATTAAGTATAATGGTTGGTTACGTGAGATCTGTATCAATGCTGCTTAATTCATTTGTAGGTCATGTGACTGACTGCCCTTTCTGCCACTATCTGTCTGCAGGCTTTGCTATCGGAAATGATCTGTGCTCATTTCACTGAATCATAATACTGGAAATAAGGGAATCCTCTGGTGACCCAACTAACCCCTACCACTATCCACATACCATTTACATGCAGACAAGGCTCACAGTGAATCCTAAAATTACCACAGGCAGCCATTTGTTTTGATATATTAGTGAAATAGGATTAGGATAGCTCAGAATGATCATCCATTTCTGAATCTGTGCCCGTTGTTTTTTTTTTTGTTTTTTTTCCCTTGTTTTATTGGCAGGCGCTTTCATTGGCACATGTTACAGTTAATGTTTTATGCACTGCCCCCTGCTTCACCAGAGGGAAAAGTACCAAACGCATCAAAGATTGATGCGTATGAACATAGAAGTAAACAGTGTTAAGTTTCTTTCTGGATAAAAAGCACTCTAGCGTTTACATTGCTAAAGCTTTTCAATGATCCTTTTAATATTCAGGTTTATGACCTGTCTGGAGTAGGGGCTGTATGATTTATTTGTGCACTTGCAATATCACCCTGTGCAATTACATAATCGCAAAAGGGCGCAATTTAAAGGTCTAGATTTAGGAGGATTTTAGGTGATCTATTTGCAGAAATAGTGGAAGTTGTCTGGTGATGTTTTGAACTTGGTGACATTAAGCAGAGAGACTAAGAGGTAAAATGGAAGTCACAGTATCTTCGTATTTTAGTTTGGACTTTTTATAGTACACTGTAAAAAAAATGACTGTAGAATTAACACCAAAAAGTTGTAAAATTGCAAAACTGTAAGTGACAATACAATGCAAAGTTGTTTATTTGAAAAGATTTTTGTGTTAACGATTGAATCAAATATAGCTGTAGTTTTTACAGGAAGAGTATGTGAACAAAACCAGATTTGTATGTAGAAATGATGTATTTCTATTGTTTTTAGAAAATAAAACTGTAAATTGAAATACAATGTGGTGCCGTTTAAATTGCAAGACCATAATGTTGACATAACGGCTTATTTGCTTTACATATAAGTTATAAAAAAAAGTAAACATTTAACAATATAACATTTTAAATTTGTAAATGAATGGGTTGATAGAGCTGGTAGAGTGGCTCGTCCAATAACCAAAGGGTTGGTGGTTTGAATCCTGGCTCCGACTGTCCATATGTTAAAGTGTCCATGGAAGACACTGAACCCTAAACTGGTCCCAGTTGGACCTGGTGGATTTGGAAAGTGCTTTGGACACCATGAAGGTGGAGAAAATGTGCTAAAAAAGTGCAGTCCATTTACCATTTAAATCTACATGTTTAAAATGTTAAATCTACATGTTACTCCGTAAATATGTTTACAGTTGGATGTGTTTTTTACAGTATTGTTCTGGAAACCAAAGCTGCCAGTTTTTTTCCGTAAAAAACAACAGGATTTTTTTTTACAGTGTACTGTCATTGACGTGTCTGAATGAGAAACCATGCATTTTCTTTGCTAAATCAAAAATCCACATTATAATTGCAATATTTGCAATCCTGCAGTCAATGTCTCCATGTATATGGTTATGCCTACCATGAATGTTTTTTAAAGGCTGAAATAAAGGGACATTTAGTGGGACAGAAGAGCAAAATATGTAAAAATCCAAGTACATACGAGAGATAACAGTGAATAGTGTCGTGTCATCAATAATTTGCCGATGTGACGTTCATAATCAATAAGACAAAAACTGTGTCCTTTTTTGTGAACACAGACATAAACTGCATTTCACTTTACAAACTGGTTAAAAATTTGTTGTAGCGTCTCATAGAGGAAACCCCAACTAGCTAGGTAGCTTGCAGCTAATTGGAAATTTTGCTGTTCTATCTGCAGCACAAGGGGCTACGGTTTCCACCATTAAAAACACGTACACGCAGGTTAATTTTCCCGTCGATGCCCCTAACCACAGTGTTGATGAAGATTTGGAATTGGTCCCTGAGTACCTTCAGTGGCAGCTCTCTCCTCCTAATGTGCTATGTGCTAATGCTAATTGCTAATGCTCGTTCTTGTGTGTGTATAAGGGAAAAATGCAGAGACTGGATTCAATAGTGAAGCAAAGTAACCTTAAAATTAAAATTAAACTTAAATGTTATGACACACTACGCCAAAATTTCACACAGTAGCTTAGCACTAAATTGAAGTTAGCATGTTGTCTGATGCTAACTAAGCTAGCATAGCCTACATTTTCTGGTCACATTACGTTGACACATTATGTTTATATTGTTTTACTGTTAGATTTATGACCAAAGAAAGATGAAGCTCAGAATAATGATATAATGACAAACTTACGGACAAAAAACTGGGTCATTGTTTTACTTGAACCCAATATTAAATCAAACCTACTTTGGTGAATTAAAACAGTCCATAGTGTATAATGCTGCTAATATAAACAGTTTATATATGAACAAAAGAAAATTTTGCTTGAATGTTGTTGAAACCAGGAAATAAAAACTGTTTGGATTTTATGTAAAAGTGTGTTTTATGACAGGTGTTGGTGTTTTGTCATGCTCCTTGTTATTTATTTGTAAAGCAGCACAGTGGAGTAAAACCAGTCCTATTAATATACACAGTGTAGAAAGATATATATCCTCTTCAGTTTAGTAGGGACATGCCAGACCTATAAAAATAGTCAGGGAGGGGTTATCAGGGGCCAGCAGCCACAGCGGTCAGGTTGAAGACTACATGTCAACAAGGAGCTGAATGCTGAAGTGTTGTTGAGCAACTCAAGTGTCAGATCGTACTGCTGAATTTGACTTTTGACATTAATGTGGACACGGAAATATTATTACCCCGCCCCTCGAAGGGAATCAAGGGGTATTGTTTTTGGTTCGGTTTGTTTGTTACCCCGCCCTCCACAGGGGAAAAATGGGGTATTGTTTTTGGTTTGGTTAACACTCTAGCAGCAGAACTATTAGTTCAGTGTTTTTCAACCTTGGGGTCGGGACCCCATGTGGGGTCGCCTCGAATTCAAATGGGGTCGCCTGAAATTTTTAGCAACTGATAAAAAGAAAAGAAAACTTACTAATAAAAAATATATGGTGAGTTGAGAGAGACAATTCCAATCCATAAAAGACATGACAAACTGTGAAGCTGAAACTGAAGCACTGTGGTTCTGTTTATCTGTCAAATGTTCATTGTGGTCGGTTTCAGATGCTGCAGCTCTTTCATAATTCATAGTTTGAGTTCTTGTTTGTTCAGTATTAATTGTCAGCCTTGTAAATCCAAGCTGGACTGACTGTACATATCCTGACCAAGGAAAATTAAATTCTCCCTTTGTGCAGTAATCTACACCTGGCTTTTCTGCCTCTGTCCATAATAATATACATTATATAGACTAAATGTAGTCTAAAAGTAACGTTTATTTGCAATATAGTATAGCAAACTATTACATGATCAAAAAAAATTTATTTTAGCAAAAAAAGTCTGTTTTGAATGTCTGGGGTCGCCAGAAATGTGTGATGTTAAAATGGGGTCATGAGCCAACAAAGGCCGGGAACCACTGTATTAGTTAAATTCATACCAAATTGGGTTAAAGTTCACATTTTTATGAATTTTTAAAATATTTTTTCCCCCATTTCCCTATAACGGGTGAAATTTCACATGTCTGTAGCAGCAAAACTATTGGTTGAATTCATACCAAATTAAGTTTATAGATTGTCAGTGACCCAGAATAATAGATGTGGTTACATTTTGGGAAAAGTAAGTCAAAGTTCAAATATTTTATAAATTAAAAAAAAAAAAATTCCCTCCTTTTTACTTATAATGGGTGAAATTTCAGATGTCTATAAAACATCAGTTTTGTTTCAAATTACTTCAAACTTGGCACATATATAGAGGCAGTTGATATGCTGACATCGGCACATGCATAGACATGATGACATCAGCTAGATCGATGCCAAAATAAGCTACAATACGTGCGAGGGGTGGGGTTTGTTGTGCCTGGCACCACTTGTTTCTTATTTTTTTAAAATAAACAACATACATTTATTTCAGTTTAGATTATTTTCACATTAATCCTGCTCTTATCAGGTAGGAGATTTTCTGTCTTCAGAAACCAGATCAAATGAATCACATAAATTAAACTTCTCTCTGTTACTTCAGATGGTTGAGTCTCCAAACATTAATCTTCTATTATGCTTGAGACCCATGTGAAAAGCTCTTCCATAGTCTTTACGAGCCTCATAAACCTAACTGCATGACATCTTTAGAGTAAAAAGGCTTCAAAAATGTGACCAACTTAAGTACAAATGGATTGACGGGTGAAACTTAAACTACTTAAACTTAAATACTCTCCGCTTCTTAACACTCACCATGGGTTTAAAACCTGCAGAAAATGCACATATACTCATAAACGACTGCATGCATGTAGTAAGTAAATGTGTCGATCTGTGTGTGTGTGTGTGTGTGTGTGTGTGTGTGTGTGTGTGTGTGTTTGAGTTTTCCGTGTATTTGCATCAGTGCATGTATGAATGTAGTTGACGCTGAAGGCATATTAACTGCAGTGAAGCCGCCAAAATCCTTGGCAAAGCCACCATCCAGAAACAGGCTGGATAAGCCCCCTGGTCACTGAGGAAACAGGGGGAGGGAGGATGGAGAAGGCACAAGAAACCCAAATAAAACTGGACTATTGGTTTGTTAATAGTTTTTTTCATCATTCATTGCTAAATCAAGTCAATTTTGTTTATAGTCCAAAAGTGCAAATCACAAATTTGCCTCAAGGGAAATTTATCAGTTTAATATTAAATAACAACAGAGGTTAATCAATTAACCCTGTGTCTGCTATCTTTGGACAGATTTTATATAATATTGTCAACTTCCTAAAATAATGTCCTATGTAATTTTTTCAGGCTTTTCAGAAAACACAAAAAACTTGAGCAGAAATTGATTATTTTATGATAAAAAAAATAAATATAAAAAATTTAAAAAAAAGTTTTTGTCTAATAAAAATGACTGGCTGTTATTTTAGGAAGGAGATGATACTTGGGAAAAAAAAAAAAAAAAAAAAAAAAAATATATATATATATATATATATATATATATATATATATATATCGTTTTAGTGTTTTATGCATCTTACATACTTACAAAGATATTGTCACAGGTTTATTGTTGCAGCCTCAGTAGTTTACATCGTACATTTTTTTATTGTCATGTAGAAAATCAAGGTCAATGATGTTACCATATTTGGTTCCTTGCCCATAAGTGGCAAAAAAAAAAAAATACAAGTAAATATAAAACATACAACAAAAACACATGTAAGGTGAAAAGAACATATATTTTAGAACATCAGAACATCACTTGTAGAACATCAGACCAACATCAGTGCTGATCCAGACCCCTGTCCACATCCACATTCTCCCTGCGAACATCATTCCTTACATTAGTACCATTACTTCATGGTATCTAACAAAGCAGGTACACTCACTGTTCATGCAGAGGTGGACCTTACAGACCCTGGAGACCACATTGGACCTGAGATTGTTGACTCACTAGTCTCTTTTCCATTGACCCTCAAATTGCACAAATATAACATGAAAATTTACCTAATGGAAACACGACAATTTCGCCAAAAGTCTCATATTTCATTTAAAAGTTTTTGCGCTGGCAAGAGGTGGCTTTCCAGGCATAGCGCAAATGGTATATCACGCAAAACTGCAATGGAAAGACCTTTTTTCACAACTAGAGTCAGGTAAATTAAGAAAATGGATGTTGACGTACGTTACAACAAGCGAAGAAGAAACATATCACGGTATGTGTGGACACACCAGGAAACCCAATATTTTTTTAATTTAGTACGAGATAGAGGGGTAATATATAATAATAATGAATATATCTGTAAATCAACACCATATTTATGTTTGTCGCCATGTTTATGGAATGACTTCTCGTGTCATCTCGCGATAATAAATAAACAAATCATCGCATTTGTGATTTAATGGAAAAACCGACATTACGCACTTCTGTTTTTTTCGACATTTAGTAAATATCTGTAAAGTTTTGCGCAGATGTCCAATGGAAAAGCAACTACTGTAACTGTTGAAAAAATAATCACTTGCCTCATAAAGGGTTAATCTTGCAAGTTGAAAAATAAAATCAGTGTTGGAGGAAACCTTTTATCGTATTCTCCTGCTCTTCTACATTTATATTGGCACTGAAGGAAAGTAGAAACACTGGCAGAGTTGAAAAATAGATAAGACGATGGAGACAAAACACAGGAGGATACAATATGTTCAAGCCTAATAAATAGATGTATGTGGAGGGAGCAGGGGGAAGATGGATGTGAACAATGGAGGCCGTGAAAGTGTGTGTGAGTAGATGGGGGTGGGGGCTGCTTTGGTGACTAATCATTTCCGTTTGAGACCCAGAGAGACACGGGCCCCCTGGGGCTGCAGTTCATTTTATGATGAACGCACACATGCACACGCACTGCAAACACACACACACACATACACACACATACACACACACACACACACACACACACACTGCAAACACACACACACATACACCCATGCACACCAACTTGCCTTGTTCTCTCAGGCTCTCTGATGTAATGCCAAATCTGCAGATAGAGTCATCGGATTAAGAGAGCATGAATTGTGCATGTGCGTGTACATTTGGAGGCAGACGCACAACAAGTGATGTCAAAAAGGTCCGATATATCAGGTTTAAATGTCAGATAAAGACTCATGTGGTCAGACAGACACAGTAGCAAGGCTGTGTCCATTCATTTTTAATATCGTAGCCCGGAAAAGACAGACGGATGACAACTGGATGAATCTGCAAAATGAATGTGATACGAGTTTTGTGCGTAGCAGTGGGAAAAAAAATAACACAACAAAAATGAGGTAACTCACAAAACAAGGAAATGCAGTCTGTCGTTGTCAGTCTGTCCTCAGGTCAGGTCATTGTTAGGGATGGAACGATATGAAAATTTCATATCACCGTTATTGTGACCAAAATTATCAAAGTTATCATTATTATTATCGCGGTATTGTTGAAATCGTGCTCAAAATGTTCAAAAAGTACTAACACACACGCTGAAATAATTTAACCAAGTTGTATTCTGAAAAAAAAAATAAATAAATAAAAATAAAATGATTGGTACAATGTACCTTCTGTTGCAGAGACGTTCAAATATTAACCCTTAGTGGTCTGAGCCTATTTTGTCTTTTTTTCAGTCCTTTTGATTTTGCCTTTATATACTATATAAACAAATGTTTACTATACCCATGTTTGGTATCTGTTTTTTCAGCACAACTTCATCCGTTTCATCTGCCTATTATTTTTTTTTACTTTAACCTACTATAAAAACATAAAAGGACAAAAAACACAAAAATATATAAAATCCGATTGGAAAAATGTATATAATTTATTGCATAAATAACACATAGCTGCTTAATGAACCTTTTCAAAGACTTTAAAAGTGAATATTAGTTCCAAATATTAGGTATATACAATTAAAATTGTAATAAATTAAAACTACACTCAAATATTTGACATAAAAGCAGATTTTTACATAGGTGTTTTTTTTTCCCCTAAAAGTGCGATAATCAAACACGGTTATCATAATTAGAATTTATCGGTAATACTAACCATCTGCAATTTTACCGTGGTTTATCATTATACCGGTAATCGTTACATCTCTAGTCATTGCTATTTCTTTATTGCATTTTTTATTTCCGTGCACCATTTGATGTTGTTTTCTACTGAAATCCTTTGTGTTTTATGTGTATTTGAGTTTTTAACAATGTGCCAATTGAAAATGCATCTGCCTCTTCTCTTCTATTGTAGCTCTTCCTTTTACTGCCCCACAATCCCTTTCTGCTCATCTCTACTGGCACTAATAGTTAATTAACTTCCATAAGGTCCCACAGCCCAAACAAGTCCCAGAGGAAAGCAGTTGCGTACAGTATTTAATCGCTTTCTCTGTGTAGACATGTGTGTCTATTCAACACATCTGTGACCACAAAGGAGTGTCGGATAATGTTGAAAAGAAGATGAATTCATTCCTAGAGAAAAACAGAATCTGAAAACAATAACACAGGGAACAGATTTTCATGCTGTGTTCTCGTTTACCTGCGCAGGACGTGACACCATGACAACGGAAATGCAGGAAATCGCCATCACAGAGGACAAGCCTTTACTCACGGGTCAGGCTGATACCACCAAGGTCAGGCACGATGACACACAACAGAAACAGAAATACACGTGTTCATGTGTGCACCTTTTTTTATACAGAATGCATGTTCACTTATGTGTAATGTGAGCAAATGTGAAACAGACCAGAGCATATTAGTTGTGATGTTGTTGGGTCTGTGATGTAGAGACACAGATAAACACCAGACCTGTGTGTCTCAGTGTGTGTTTGTGTCGGTTATTGTCTGTGTGTGTGTGTGTGTGTGTGTGTGTGTGTGTGTGTGTGTGTGTGTGCGTGTGTGTGGGAGAGAATCCAACACTGTGTCCTTGCTGTGCAGGACTGCTGGTGTGTGTGCTGTTGAATCTGAGCATAACCTACATGTGACAACATGTGTTCCAAACACATGTGCATAAGTGTGTGCGTGTGTGTGTGTGTGTGTGTGTGTGTGTGTGTGTGTGTGTGTGTGTGTGTGTGTGTGTGGGTATGTGCACAGCTGCAGAGTGGGTTCAGATCTGCCAGGTTGACGTCAAAGCCTTAAGGGAGTTGGAGCAGCTCCTCTGCTCTGCTGTGCTCATGTTGCTGTGCAGATGCTGCAGAGGGTTGGTTTTTCACTGTTGACACCTGGTGGGCAACAAGGGAACTACAGGGGTTGGACAAAATAATGGAAACACCTTCACCTCAAGATGATAATGCCCCAATCCATACAACTAGAATTGTTAAAGAATGGCATGAGGAACATTCTAATGAAGTTGAGCATCACGTATGGCCGGCACAGTCCCCAGACCTCAACATTATTGAGCATTTATGGTCAGTTTTAGAGATTCAAGTAAGACGTCGATTTCCACCGCCATCGTCTCTAAAAGAGTTGGAGGGTATTCTAACTGAAGAATGGCTTAAAATTCCTTTGGAAACAATTCACAAGTTGTATGAATCAATACCTCGGAAAATTGAGGCTGTAATTGCCGCAAAAGGCGGACCTACACCATATAAAATTATATTTTGTTGATTTTTTTAAGGTGTTTCCATTATTTTGTCCAACCCCTGTATATAGTGATAAGAATAATAATAGATTCGATTCATATAGGGCTTTTCTATTAATGCATACTCAAAGCATGTACAATGGATCCATTATTCATTCACACTCTTATGGTGGTAAAGCACATATGTAGCCACATGACTGAAGCATGTCTTGGGTTAAGTGTCTTGCCCAAGGACACAGCGGCACATGACTAGGACAGAGCGGGATTCAAACCACCAACCCTTTGGTTATTGGATGACCCGCTCTACCTCCTGAGCCACGGCTGCCCTCATAGGATTCTGTTATACCCTCCTGCCCCATGTGCCTATCTCTCAATTTTTTATTTATTTATTTTTTTACAAATTTTTGAAAATTTTTTCGAAAGACTCAAAATGATTCCCTGGAGAGGCAGGGTATCAGTGAGTGAGGAAGTGTTGAGGTATTAGTAAGCTGCACTTCCTTTTTCACTTGTCATACATTAATTATTAACCAGCAGCCATGTACAGATTTAATGGCACTGTTAACAGCACATTTACATTAAAGGTACAATATTTCACCATCAATAGGACTAGGCAAGAGGTGCAATGCATGTTTTATTAATTTCTTATAATTCAGTTACATGAAGGTTTTCATAATGTTTACGAAAACATTTCAGAGAAATCTGTAATGGGAGTCAGTGTAGTGTCCCATTTTATTTGGTTGTCCATCACTGCTGTACAGGGAGACGCGTTAAACACTCTAGAAAACGTCACACGCTCATATGTGTAAATCAGAAAATGTCAGAATTATCCTAAGTAAGAGGATTACAACAGTATTATGGCATATTTTATTATTTGAATGCCACTTTGCCACACAGTTATCAAGTAAGGGGACATTTATGGACGTATTTCAATCTCAGTTTTCACAAAATAAATTTTTACGGCTTTTGGCTGAAAGACACTTAACTTCTCATGTACGCTCTGGGCGCCTGACGTGGCCACGCCCACTGCTCCCAGTCTGCAGTGTGGTGTTTTCCTATATAGGGTTAAAGGCAGAAGGCTGGTTTATGGTGTATGTTGGATCTGTTCTACTACTAATGACAACATAATGACAATAGTTAAATAAGTCCACTTATTGGATGGTAATTTAAGGTTATATTCATTTGTTACTTGGGCTTTTTCGTTAGAATTAAGCACCATAATGTAAATATACATTATTAACCGTCAACGTACAGTACATGTCAATAAAAGTTTAATATGAAACATGATTTACTAGTCATGTCACATACGAACAACTCCCATGATCCCATACTGCTTCTTGAAATTTTCATTATCCCAGTTCTGACGGAGACACAAGCAGTAAAAAAATAATTTTATGCCAAATGAGAGGAGATTATCATATATGCTCACTGTCTCATGTAAACAAACAACAGACTATAGACAATAAAAAGAAAAAAAGAAAAAAAAAAGATCAAGTGCGTGTTTGGGCAACAAATTAACCCCAGTGTTTAACCCTTTCATGCATGAATTATGAAAGCCTGAATCAAGATTTTTTTTTTCCTGAGTGTTTTTATTCCTCTAGAAATAACAATGTGATTTAAAAATTTTTTTGTGAACCTATTTTTCATGGAGTTGCAAACATGTCCACTCAGCTGGACACCATGCATTTCATTTTTGAAGCAAATAGACGTATTTACTGAGAAAACTATGAAGTAAAAACATTTTTCATGCTGCTAATCTGATGTTTTCTCACATTTTAACTTAATATTTAAAACTTATTAAAACTTAATATTAGTCATTACCCACTTCATGGAGATAATAAGGAAAAAAAAAAGTAAAAAAAACTGTTAATTACAGTCTAATAACAATAAAAAGCAATTGATTTCCACTCAAACATGTTAGTGCAGACCAGGTTTATGAAGAACAGCACAGTTACAGTAATGGTCTGAATGTCAGTGTATTATGGGATGGTGCATGAGCATCCACTGTGTCCGTCCATAACTTTTTGAGTTGTCTTATAATATAGGACAATACATGATTTACATTACAAAATGCAAAATACAGAGGATGATATTAACCCTTTCATGCATGAATTATGAGCACCTTAATTGAGATTTTTTTTCCTCAAGTGTTTTTATTCCTCTTTAGGCATGAAAAAAACTATGCGATTGAATTTTTTTTTTTTTTTTAAATATTATTATTTTATTTTTATTATTTCTTTTTCCTTATTCTTTATTTTATTTTTTTATATTTTACTTTTCATGGGGTTGCAAAAATGTCCACTCGGCTGGACACCATGCGTTTCATTTTTGAAGCAAAGAAACATGCATTTACTGATATACTGTGTAAAATCTATGAAATAAAAACATTTTTAATGCTGCTAATCTGATGTTTTCTCACATTTTAACATAAACTAATATTAGTCATTACACACTTCATACAGATAATATGCAAAAAAAAAACTTACATTATTTACATTATTTTTACATTATTTTACATTATTGTTTTTACAGTCTAATAACAATAACAAGCAAATGATTTACACTCAAACATGTTACTGCAGATCAGGTTTATTGAGAACAGCAAATTTACAGTAACTGTATAAATTACAGTGTATGGGATGGTGCCTGAGCGTCCACTACAGGGTGGGGAAGCAAAATTTACAACATTTTGAGGCAGGGATTGAAAGACAGTATATGACCAATTAGTTTATTGAAAGTCATGAGAATTTATTTACCACAAGAAAATTTACATAGTAGAAAATGTTTTTATTCTATGTGTCCTCCTTCTTTCTCAATAACTGCCTTCACACGCTTCCTGAAACTTGCGCAAGTGTTCCTCAAATATTGGGGTGACAACTTCTCCCATTCTTCTTTAATAGTATCTTCCAGACTTTCTGGTAATAGTTTTGCTCATAGTCATTCTCTTCTTTCCATTATAAACAGTCTTTATGGACACTCCAACTATTTCTGAAATCTCCTTTGGTGTGACGAGTGCATTCAGCAAATCACACACTCTTTGACGTTTGCTTTCCTGATTACTCATATGGGCAAAAGTTTCTGAAAAGGTATGGATAATAGTGTTAGGTATGATTATGACATCAATATATGTTTGGTTTCAAAGCAATTGACGTAGTGCCTGCTGAGAAAAAAAACTAAATGTTCATTGTAAATTTTGCTTCCCCACCCTGTATGTCGGCTGATATGGAACTAAAACAACAAAATCCATGAATATACAAGAGAACAGCTGTAGAATAGCTGTCCGCTGTAGTGACCACTATGCATGAAAGGGTTAAAATAAATGCTGTTAAATCACTTAAAAAGGTTAAATAGAGAGAAAAATTCATTTGGGAACTGACATAAGAGTAGCACTGGGTCTTTATGGGTTAATGAAATGTCGACATTTCTACTCAGACTTCCATTGCATCACTGTTTACACCCTCCTGTTTATGCGCAAATCATAAACATGTATTTATCCCCATGATTTAATCTGATTTTGTAAGTTGTTATTTGTGATCACGCTGCTGCCAGCTCCATCGCAGACCTCCTCTGCGCTGACGCCCATCTCCACTCATCCACCTCCACTTTAACTTTCCAGACTGCTAATTTTCTAAGAGCCCACGAAGCTAATTCATTAGAGGGGTAAATGGATCCAACGTTGTAAATGAACTCCTCATCAAAACCCTCCCACTGACATACTTCCTCTATATAATCCCCTGCATCCTATAAGCACCTGCTCCTCTGAAGAGGCTCTCAGCTGCAGCTCTACCAGGAGGATAATATCACTCCTCCTGCCTGCGTGGGCTTTAATTAGAAACCCAGGCATTGCTTGACAAAAAAAAAAAAAAAAAAAAAAAAAGAAATATAAAAGAATAAAAAAAAGACAAGGATTTTCTCTTGATTCTGTTGTTTTCAGTTTTGCATTAATGTTCCCAACATCACATTTTACTCCTAATAGATAATGATTTCAAGAGCAGAGTCCAAAGGTGTATTTCTTATTTACTAAAAAAAAAACTCTGAAACATATAAATCATGGTTATGTTTTGTTCTAATAAAAATCCTTATTTGTCACAGGATGCTGAACTGGCTGCTAGGATACTCCTGGACCAGGGACAGGTAATAGTCTTCAGATCCTCAACGCTTACTGGGATTTCTGTAAACTGTATAGAATAATTTGACGTTTCTTAGGATATGACAAGAAACATGTTTTTGGGCTAATGAGTCTCAAAGTAACTATAAAATACAAACTACAGACTTCAGGGACTGCAGAGAGTGGCTCCATTATTGTTGTAAAAATGGCATCAGAGGAAATTCATTAAAGCTTTCATCGCAACACAAGGGAACAGAAGAATACTGTACAATGCAGTGCGATTCCAATGAAAGGAGATACTGTATCAGAATGTGTTTTTCTAGTCCCACATGATATGATTTTCAGTATTTGTGTGATGTTTTTATACAGTCTTTTTTTGGACAAAGTGGTTTTGCTGCTAAATAGAACAGAACTGTGAAACTGATTTTCACTGGTTCTGTAACAGTGACAATAAAGCTCTATTCTATTCTATTCTATTCTATTCTATTCTGTATCGTTAGCCTCAAATCATAATTGCATATTATACTATGAGGCTGTACAGGGTGTATATAAAAAAAAACTACACATTTTGAAAAATTACCCCCAGTTCCGTATTTGATAATTTTTGAATTTTCTTTTCTGGACGTCAGTAGGTAGGGGATAGGTGGATATTTGTCCAAATTTACAGACCCAGATTTTTATGCATGAGTGAGCAGGGGCCAATTGCGCAATCCAAGTTCAAACTGGTTTGCGCAAAGTAGCGGTGGGATTTAAATCCAATCAAAGGTCATGGGAGGGGGCAATTGGCATCCATCATGTTGCACTTTTCTAAACAGATTCAGGCACAAACGTATTAAAAATGTGAGTATTTCTGAAAACAAGCTGTTTCTGCTGATCTGTACAGGAGCATAGTATCGAGACCCCGCATGGCGTTCTGCACGTGACCCTCCACGGCGCACGAACCACCCGTAGGCCCGCTATACTTACCTTCCATGATGTCGGTCTGGACAGTGAGTAACACCTCCCCTCTCTCTCTTCACTTTTTGGGACTTCTTGACCTTTGACCCCTATGTTAGTTAGAGATTTTCTTGTGATCAGACAGAATTGAGGAACGATGTTTTTTTAGCTGCTGTAGCTTCAGCCTACATCAGAGTTGTCAAATACTTCCTGGTGTGACGTGTCTAAAAACAGAGACAGCAGGCAGATTCACCAGGACACAAAAACAAAGTCGAACAAAAAAACAAAAAATCAGCCATAACAGACCACAGCAGAAGAAATAACCACATCATAGACTGGGACAAAGGGACAATCATTTCATCTGAGGCCAACAGCTTCAGAAGATGGACCAAGGAGGCCATCCAAATAAGAAAATATGGGAGCAACACCACAAACAGGGACGAGAGTATGAAGGTAGATTTGTTTCTTTATTGCTTTAACAAAAAACAAAAAGAAAAATTCAGTCCAAAAACATTTATTTTCAATAAAAACACTTCATTTCAATCAAAAAAAACCTTTTCAATCAAAGAAAAATTGTGTTTGAATGCAAAAAATGAGATCCCAAAAAAAGTTTTTTTTATTGAAAATATTTGTTTTTCTTTTTTTTTCTTTTTTTGTTAAAGCAATTTGAGATCCCAAAAATTGCATTTGACCACATCTTTCTTTGATTGAATTTTTTTTTTTTTGACTGAAGTCATCTTTTTTGTATTTTGGCCATATTGTGGGTAGGATATTTGTGTCTTTATTATGCAACCCCAAAAAATATCACTTCAATCAAAAAATATATATATTTTCAATCAAAAAAATACTTCACTTCAATAAAAAAACTTTTTAATCAAAGAAAAAGTGTTTGAATGCAAAAAAATTTGAGACCCAAAAAACTGCATTTGAACACATTTTTTCTTTGAAGCCAAAAAAAGTTTTAAAGTCTTTTTTTTTTTTTTGATTGAAACATTTTGACACAAACATCCCACAGTGGGTGGATGCTTTCCCATTGGTCAGACATGTTTGAGTGACAAGTGTCCACACCAATGACATTTAACATAGGAATGTTTGTCTAGAATGAGCAAAGAATGGACACGGTTGGATCGGAAAATTTTGTCTTGAAAAGTTTCCCGGCCTGATCAGCTGTTTTTAGACACATCACACCAGGAAGTTTTTGTAGGCCGAAGCTACAGTTGAAACTGTCAGCAAGTAAAAAAAACATCTTTCCTCAATTCTACTTGTCTGATCACAAGACAATCTCTAACTAACATTTGGAATGGAAGCCATGACGAACATACTCTATCTCTGACCCTCCCTAATGACTCACTCCTCTGTCTTTGTGACTTTGTGTTTCAGGTAAGAGCTGCTTCTCCACTCTCTTTAAGTTTGAAGAGATGCAGGAGATCGTTAAGAGTTTCACCCTGATTCACATCGACGCTCCGGGGCAGGACGAAGGGGCCGCCACCTACCCCACGGGGTAACTTTATTCCCCTGCTGCCATCCCCCACTGTGTCCTGATTTTCCCGTTTCTCAGAAATAGAAACAATCCTTTGTGGTCGACTTAAAACTAATCTTTTCCAAAAATACTTAACATTCTCATCTCCCTTATCACCCTCTGCTCTGCTCTCTAATACCCTCTTCTCAGAGATTTAAAGAAAATCCTCCCATTTCTTCCCCTCCACACCTCTCATTTCTTCGCTCTTGCACTTCTCCGTGATTATTTTAGGGGATTTGTTGCGTGTGCTGTCATAGCATCTTGACCGAGCCACTTAAGTCCTGATAGTGATTTTCAGAAATTTGTCATTCTAAATCCCTGCAGATGAAAAGCATCAATAATATCCTGTGAGCAGGATACACGTTTGTGTGTTTGGTGTCCTTTCAGGCTCAGAAAACATCCTCCAAAATAAATTACTTCAACATTATTTTTCTGTAAAATTGGATTGTGCTGGTTTGTTTGTGTTTTTGTGACAATGGTTTTTATTAGAATGAGATGACCTATGTTTCCTGTTGTAGTTACCAGTATCCCTCCATGGAGACCATTGCAGAGATGATCCCTGCTGTCCTGCAGTTTTTCAAGTGAGTTAACCATGTTTGCTTTGACATAAACGCAAGCACAATTTCATTTGGTGCACACACACACACATGCATAAAGGCCAATAAATCATCGTGGATTTTTAAGTGATTCTTGTTGCTATGCAGGTCACATTACATGCAAATATAGTAAATATAAGCATCCCACTGTTTTTTGCACTGGCGAGCTCCCAGAAGTGTTTTGTTTTTTTTTTTTTTAATATAAATATAGAGCAGAGAAAACACTAATCATCATGCACATAAGCAGAGGGATTCAATAATATAAAGGGGTATTTATGAGCTGTAGGTCTGCTTATGAATAGTTTTCAGACGTGTGGTACTGGCTCAGCTTGGGTTGACTTTACTCGCTTTTGGTATCAGGTACAAATATAGTTCCCATCACTGTAGCTGGTTGTCATGGTGACAGCACATAAAACGGCAGCATTATCATTTTCAAGACACACACAAACCCTTCAGCTAACCGGTGTGGATTCATGAGTTGTCATATAATCAGTGACATAATATTATAAATAAAAATAATATACATAGAGCAGAGATAGTGTCTTGTATTTTGTATTTGTATTTATTTATTTAGTTACAGGACAGTGTGTATTGGCATTAGTTACAAAGAACAAGATACATGTACCAGATTTAGCAGAGAAGCTACTTTCCATCTGTTGTCCTGGACAAACGACTAACATGACAAACATCACTTAGATTACAAAGTCATAATATACTGGAAGAAAACCGTTAAACATGACAGATACAGAAAAGTCTGCTCAGAATGAACAGCTTCAGCCAAATACATAAAACAGGGCTTACATTCTAAAAAGACACTAACTTTCCAAGAGCAAGAATAAGATATAAAAGATAGAAAGAGGGGGGAAAAAAAGAGAGCAAGAAGAATAAATCAGTATATAGATAAATAAGCTAATTGTGCAATTGCAAGCCAGACATAGAAAAAAGTACAAGTAAAAACTATTGAGCTAAAAACTTAAATAGAACTAACCAAGACAGTTTATACAATACATGTGTGCAGAGATTAGTACAGTATTTGATTTGTTTGACCAGACTGGAGTGGTTGCCATAGACACTAGAATGTGTATTAGTGTTGGCAGAGCTGGTTACATAGGAGCCATTTTTTTTGTAGCATTATAAAAACACTGATAGGTTGTGTATTTAAGATTTTAAAACCCCACCCCTTTTTGGTGTGATCCATGGGAGCGAACTAAGCAGTTCAAAGAAAATTCTACGGACCAAGAAAGTCATGGTTTCTGGTAAAAACAGTAAAAAACAAGAAAAGCACTCGGAGAGCGCAGACCTCCACCCAGACAAATCTGCCCCCCCATTACCACCAAAATTTAATAATTTGTGCCAGTATCAACATTTCATGAAAATTTCATGAAAATCTCTCCATAACTTTTTGAGTTATCTTGCTAACAAACAAACAAACAAGCACGCAAACACACAAAGCAAAGTGATCACAATACCTCCTGGCGGATGTAAAAAAAAAAAAAAAAAACTGAATGGACTGCATCTGTTGTTGCATAAAGCACATGTTACAAACACCAAAATGGCCTCTGCTTTGAAGAAAGATGTGGAAAAAGTATGAAAAGAGGTAACAGTCACAGCAGTCTGGTCATGTTGAAGCTGCAAAGATATCTACAGCAGCTCTGAGCAGGTCGTGGAGAGAGACAGTTGATATAACATTACCTCCAAGCCTTTAGGGCAGTGGTTCCCAACCTTTTTTGGCTTGTGACCCTTTTTTAACATCATAAATTTCTGGCAACCCCAGACATTAAAAATGGAGAATTTTTTTTTTGACTAAAATTAATTTGTTTATGATCATGTAATAGTTTGCTATACTATGTTGCAAATAAACATAAATTTTAGATGACATCTAGGCTATATAATGTATATTATTATGGACGGAGACAGAAAAGCCAGGTGTAGATTACTGCACAAAGTGAGAATTTGATTTTCCTTTGTCAGGATATGTACAGTCAGTCCAGCTTGGATTTCCAAGGCTGACAATTAATACTGAACAAACAAGAACTCAAACTATGAATTATGAAAGAGCTGCAGCATCTGAAACTGACCACAATGAACATTTGACAGATACACAGAACCACAGTGCTTCAGTTTCAGCTTCACAGTTTGTCATGTCTTTTATGGATTGGGATTGTCTCTCTCAACTCACCATTTATTTTTTTATTAGTAAGTTTTTATTTCTATCAATTACTAGAAATTCCAGGTGACCCCATTTGAATTCCAGGTGACCCCATGTGGGGTCCCGACCCCAAGGTTGAAAAACACTGCTTTAGGGTGTGTGGTTTTTCCACAGTCTGACACCTCAACACTTTTACCACAACCTGTGACTTTCATGACTTGTAAAATTCTCTTTTAAATTGACATAATTTGTGTGATGATGGCATTAAAGGAGTGATATTTAGCTTTTTTAAAAAATGGAATTATAATCATAATCTAGTCAGATGAGACAGGTGAGGGTGAGGAGGTCCATCCAGACAGGTGAGGGTGGGGGAGGTGGTCTGGGGTCACAGGTCAGGACAGGGCTCAGATGAGTCACCTCAGATCCCGTCGTTATTGGGCCCCAGGTGGCTACAACTGAAACAATAGCCCCTCCCCCAGAGGGGAGTGGGGAAAAGGGACACCTTGGAGGAGAGACAAAACATGTTCAGAAGAGCTGAACTAGTCCAGTTACTGAGAAGCATACTGACAGTCAGTAGAAACTTTGAGGTACAAATGTCTGCATATTTCTACTTGTAGGGGGGTTGTAATTATTCATTGTGGGTTTATTGATGACTTAGTGCTCGGGTAGTTGAGATAATGATGAGTTGTCATGTTGTCACGGTTCATTGCACATGGGTTGGTCTCTTTGCAAAAGTGGACCAAATACACACTGAGCAATACTCATTGGGTTTCTGCACAATTTGAGGATTGGTTTTGAAGGCCTATATAAAGGCCCAAAAAAGGCCACCATTGTTAGTCCAGTGAGCGGCATCACACCACGTCTATCACATGAACAACGTCTCCGGGCACTGGGTATGGTGGAGGCCGGTTTGAGCTCCAGTGATGTAGTCAGGTCTATGTATGGGCTGTTCCCAACCCACAATCAGAAACCTGGTTGAACACCACACACAACAGGCTCTGTTGATGATAGACCGCGTCCAGGGAGAGAGAGAGTGACAATCAGGCCATACCCAGTATTGACTGTTGTGACTTTGTGTTTGGCAGGTGCTATTTTCTTTTGTTAAGTTTTTTGTTTTTAAATTATTCTTGAAACTTTAGATTTTTGTTTCTGTATGCCAATATCCTAAACAAATGATTCATATGAAAAAATTCCAGTTTAGGGTTTCCAAATAAAAATTATGCCAAAAAATATGGTCTCATAAGTTTTCATTGACTGTGAGTGTACCTTCAAGTAAAAACAGCAGGTCTGTGAATATTTTCCTGTGTGTGTACGTTTTATTAACCCTGGTCTTCCTCCGCCAGCTTCCGTACTGTAATTGGAGTGGGTGTGGGAGCAGGAGCGTACATCCTCTCCAAGTTCACAGTGAGTGTCTTCAGTCTCTGCATCCATATTAGCTTTATTGGAGAACCTGTCACTAGTATGTATATGTAATGATCGTTGATAGGTTTTGTTCTTGTTGTCAGTTCTTTTTCACCATCTTCTCCTTGTTTCTTGGTTTAGCTTGCGAACCCAGATGCAGTGGAGGGTCTGGTACTGGTCAACATCGATACTAATGCCAGAGGATGGATGGACTGGGCCGCGCAGAAAGTATGTCTGTTTAATTATTTTTGTTTGTTTGTTTATTTTCATAACTCTGGCTCCCACACAGAGACGTGGTATTTGAATCCAGTTAGTGCTGATGGAAGTTCTCCATCAAGTGACGTTTAACTGACGAATATGAAATTACATGCCTGCGTGCCTGGTCTGCGCCTGAGAATAACATTGACTTTTGTCAATGTTTATCTTATTAAACCTCAACTGAATTCAATAATGAACATTCCTGTTGATTGTCTGGTCTTTGTCTCCAGCTCAGCTCTGTGACGTCTTCCCTCACGGAGCAGGTCCTGTCCCACCTTTTCAGTCAGGTAAGAAAAAATCTCTCATTTTTTAACCCATAAAGACCCAAGCATCCACTGTCGACCAAAACCATCTACTGATCTAAACTGTTTAATACCGGTTGATCCACTAATCCTGTCAGTACATATAAATAATTGGTGTAAAATGCAGTTTGTCATCTTTTCATGGTCATCAGATATGACCCATTTGGATGTTAAGAGGCTCTATAGTTACCATGGAAACACCATCATCTTCTACAACAGGGGTGTCAAACTCATTTTAGTTCAGGGGCCACATTCAGCTAAACTTAATCTGAAGTGGGTTGAGCCAGTAAAATAATAACATAATAATATATAAATAATGTCAACTCCAAACTTTTCTCTCTGTTTTAGAGCAAAAAAAAAAAAGTAAAATTACATTATGAACAGGTTTATATCTATAAACTCTCTTTTCAACAGATGTGAATAACATGAACAAACTGAAAAATAAGTGTAACTTTAACAATATTCTGCCTCAGTTTATCATTTACACATGTACATTATAACTTACAGATCACAGTGGATCTACAAACACACAGAACATTTAATAACAGACAGAATATTGGTAAAATTACACTTACTTCTCTTAAGACATTTCAGGTTGTTCATATTTTTTCAGGTTATTCCCATTTTTTGTGAAATTTATACTTGGTTTTAGTGTAAATACATGGAAATATTTACTTTTACAAAGAGAAAAATTTGGAGTTGTCATTATTTATGTTATTATTATAGTATTTTACTGGTCCTGCCCACTTGAGATTGAATTGGTCTGAATGTGGAACCTGAACTAAAACGATTGTTAATATCTTAGTGTAATTTTTGCATTTCACAAATTTATCCCAAGGGCCGGACTGGACCCTTTGGCGGGCCTGGATTTGGTCCCCGAGTCACATGTTTGACACCTGTGTTCTACAACATTGATTCGGCAGTAAAACTCATGGAGTCGGATCAATGACAGTGGATGGAGATACTTGTTTTTTTGCATTCAGTTGTTAATATCTTTGCTGAAAAAGTCACTTATTCTTCAGTTTTTCTCTGGTTTTGCTATAAAAACTCTCAACTTTAATCTGAGCTTTAAGGAACATCTACATTTTCATTGAATTAAATATAGGAAAATACATGACTTACACTGAAAAAACACAAAATACAGAGGATAATATTACAATAAATGGTGTTAAATCACTCAAGAAAAGTCAAATATTGAGGAAAACATTATTTTGGAAGTGACAATAAAGTAGCACTGGGTCTTTATGGGTTAAATTACGTATATTGTTCTGTTTTTAGCTGTTTTCACACATTTGACTCTATATTTTGTAGGAGGAGCTGTCGTCAAACACAGATCTAGTGCAGTCTCACAGAGATCGTATCTCTAAGTCATCTAATTTGTTCAACATAGAGCTCTTCTGGAAGGCTTACAACAGGTACAGTTAGTTTTCATCACTGTTATTCTAAATACAAATAAAGAGGTGCCTTGACTTATGAGTTTTTTTTAACCTTTATTGAAGCAACACCAAGTGACAAAGAGATTTATGTACCGTGTTATACAGTATTTACATTTACATTACATCATCATAATGTGCGTGTGTGTGGAGGGGGTTAAGATATATGACATGCAATATACAAAAGAAACAAAATGTCAGCCAGTAATAAAAATCAATGTCCTGTCTTGGTTGTGTAAATGTTCCGTGTGTAGTGGAGTGTGTAAGATGTGTATGTGGTGTGACTGTTGTGATGTGGGCTTCTGGAAAAAAAGATAAATAAAAAATAAAATAAATAAATAAACAATTTGAGAAGAAAAAAAAAGAATAAAGGTCAGGGATATGACCAAAGACAATCATTATGTAACTCAAACTACATGAGAAGAGCAGAAAGGAAAAGGAGAGAGGGAGAGAAAAAATTGAGGAAAACGGGGGTAATAAAAATAAATAAGTAAATAAATAAATGAAAATAACCAAATGAGATTAAAAGTACAATTTATCTATTTAACAATTTATCAACTTACAAGTTAAATTCGTTTCGTGGCCAAGCTTTTAAGTAAATTGGCTCATCTGTCAAATCAGTTTTCCACATTGAAATTAATTGAAATACCATTAATCTGTTCGAGCCCCTAAAAAAACGCCCTAATTTTACAACTAACTTATAGATAATTTATACCATTGAAAGCTCACTGTGTTTTCTGTCGTAGCAAATAAAAATGCAAATGTTGCAGGACTAGTAGGTATTCTGATGGTGGATCCATGTCTCTGTTCACCACGACATCCCATTTTTATATAACTTACCGGGCTCCGAAGACTCATGTGACTCTTTCATCCCCCTGCTGAGGCTCCCTGTGGCTGTGGAAAATTAACCCTTTCATGCACGAATTATGAGAACTTTAATCAAATTTTTTTCCTGAGTGTTTTTATTCCTCTTTAGGCATGAAAAAACAATGCGATTGAAAATGTTCTTCTGGGGAAAAAAAAAAAAAAAAGAATAATTTAAAAAATGTAAAAAAAAAAAAAAAAAAAAAAACATTACAAAAAAAAAAAATAATAATAATAAAAACCTTATGAACCAATTTTTCATGAAGTTGCAAAAATGTCCACTCAGCTGGACAACACACGTTTAATTTTTGATGCACAGAAACATGTATTTACTGATAAATTGTGTGAAAACTATAGGGAGGGCTTGTGATTCTGGGGGTTTATGCTCAGGAGAGATCTACATAATGTTACCAATTCATGTCAGAAAAGATATGTAGTGTCTAAAAACTTTAATAAAGATATGTGTAAAAAAAAAAAAAAAAAAAAAAAAAAACAACGAAAAGAACAACAAAATCCATGAATATATAAGAGAACAGCTGTAGAATAGCTGTCCACTGGAGTGACCAGTATGCATGAAAGGGTTAATAATAAATATTTAATTTAAATGTATTTTATTTTAGTTTATTAGTCTTTTAAATGTGATCCTAAAGTTGAAGATTATAGTGATACTAGCACATTGACCTATGGGGATCCACGGATTCTAGATGTGGTAGTTTGTATGGTGTTGTGTGCTATACCGCATTTGTCCAGCAGTCACCGCCAAAGTGTTCTGGCCATAGCAACATGTTTATAAGGCTATTATATTCCAAAATTACTAATATCTCTCAAAATATTGGTCCTATCAGCTTGCCGTTTTCGCTAGTCTGTTCCTTGACCAAAAATACATAAATATGTCAAATTGTTGCAGTCAGCTCTTTCCGGATTTTGTGTGAATCCCCAGACACACACACATACACACACAGAGGCCACTTGGCTTTTCTAATATAGATTAGGTATTACAGGTATTATCCCAGTCACTGTCCAGAGGGGAGGTGCTGAAACGCTTTTCCACATGTCTGGAAGAGGTGAAAAGAAGTCAGACCCATGGTTAGGAAAAATTAATTTGGCAAAATAACTGCACAAAATGCAAGCACCAAACAACAGAGAAGCTTCCACGGGGAGGTAACCACGGTAACGATGTGAAGTGAATGACTGAGACGTGGGATACTGGGCAGATGTTATGTAAGCCATCTGAAGCTCACTCATAACTCGGATTTTGGCTCACAACTCAAAGCAAAAAATTAACCCAGTGACGGTTCGTAACTCAGAAAACTCGTAAGTTGAGGCACTCATAAGTCACGGTACCACTGTACAGTCCACGAAAACCACAACTGGAATGTTCTTTTTCCCTCCAGTCGCAGAGACATGAACCTCGACCGCAATAGCACCTTCAAGTAAGTACTTCTAAATGTTTACTCTGTCACATAGTTATGAAGTCTAGATTTTTACATCCATTCCTCATTCTTTTTTTTTTTTTAATTTACTTTTTATTTTTGTTTTTGAGAAAATCATAAAACAAATACTTGCACTCCATTCTGCATTTCTAACGTCTGGTTCTGACTGCTTCAGGTGTCCAGTAATGTTGGTGGTGGGCGATCAAGCTCCATATGAGGACGCTGCTGTAAGTTTTACAAGGGCACTGTATCTGCAGAGATAAGATAAGATAAGATAAGCTAAACTAAGATAAGATAAGCTAAACTAAGATAAGAAAAGATAAGATAAGCTAAACTAAGATAAGAAAAGATAAGATAAGCTAAACTAAGATAAGAAAAGATAAGCTAAACTAAGATAAGAAAAGATAAGATAAGCTAAACTAAGAAAAGAAAAGATAAGATAAGAAAAGATAAGATAAGCTAAACTAAGATAAGAAAAGATAAGATAAGCTAAACTAAGATAAGAAAAGATAAGATAAGCTAAACTAAGATAAGAAAAGATGAGATAAGCTAAACTAAGATAAGATGAGATAAGAAAAGATAAGACAAGTCAACTTTATTTATAAATCACTTAAGATAACCACAGTTGGCCAAAGTGCTGTACACAGACATAAAAACAAATAAAACACATAAAAGAATGAATAAAAACAATAAAACTGATTATATATTAAAACAATAGAAGCCAACCCCTCACACTGAGTTAAAAGCCAAAGAGAAAAAAAAACATGTTTTAAGAGAGGATTTAAAAACAGACTGAAAATAAAGATAAAGTAGGTAAAATAAAAGGAAAAAAAGAAGTAAAACTGGGTAAAATTTCCTCAAATTGAAGAAAATTTTACTCAGATAACATTTGGTCCCTCTCTAAAAAAGAGTAAAAGTTACTCTTTGGGTAGAGCTCTCCAAACTCAATATAGAGCCAAATTTACTCTTTTTAAGGAAAATACCTTTGACTCTGGAAAAATGCTCAGTAATTTTTCCTGTGTACAACAAACAAGTGCAGAGAAAAGACCTGGTGAAAAAAAAAACAAATGACTGAAAAATTAAATGTAAGACAAAAATAAGAAATTAGGTATTATTATATAAATATTTATGTAAATATAGAATTGAAATTGAATATAAAATTTTAGTCTAATATTAGAGATTAGTCATATATGGATTTCCCTGTTACAGATGGTATTAATTGCTGGTCTGTGTGTGTTGAAATAACATAATTTTTCCTTTTGTGATGACCAGGTGGAGTGCAACAGCAAACTGGACCCCACAACAACCTCTTTCCTAAAGGTACCCCACTGCCATGACTTTGTTTCACTTTGTCTCTTGTATTTTTTGCACCTTCCTTATGTTACACTCAGTTTTCTTATCACTGTGCTTCCTGATTCTTCCACAGATGGCTGATGCTGGTGGTCTCCCTCAGCTGACCCAGGTAACATCTAAATGTTGCTCAAAGTTTCTTAATAATATTTGTGAAGACATTTGTTTTGTTTGGGAATCATAAATGTGGGTTTTACGACTTACTCAACCACTGTTTATTGTGGTTTTTTATTTATTTATTTTGTTTCAAAAGTCATCAAATTCTTAATGTATCATCCACAATTAGTCATACTTTTTAGGGTTTTTTTTCCTTTCTTTTTTCCTTCCTTCCTTCCTTCCTTCCTTTTTTTTTTTTTTTTTTTTTTTTTTTTTAATGTTTTTAATACTGTCCCATTTCTTTGTATGTGCAGCCTGCAAAACTCACTGAGGCTTTCAAGTATTTCATCCAGGGAATGGGCTACAGTAAGTTGATTCACAGTTTATTTTATTCACAAGCCAAAAATTCCAGTTAGTATTGAAATGAGCAGCATTGGGGAAACTATTAATATGCCAATATGTAGAAGCTCTTTAACCAAAAAATTATATTTGTAATGCTACAATATGATTATCATTATCCATGAATTTTCAGGGGGGAAAAAAAAGCCTGAAAAAATAGCAAAGGGCATTTCCACTTCTTGATTTCTCTTTGAAAAAAACTTCACTCTTTGTGAGTTTTAGTGGTTGAATGTGCTTCATTAATTTGTGACTTCTCACAGAACCACACTGAGTTGGCTAAAATTTAGGAATAAAAAGGTGAATTCAGTGTGAAATTCCTCATTCCTGCTCAAAATGGTAAAACATCGAGAGCTCCATGAAAATGAAAAAGTTGCTTTAATAATAATAATAATAATGATAATAATAATAATAATAAATTGCATTTATAAAGCACTTTTCATTCAGCAGAATCTCCAAGTGCAACAGAGAGAAGACAGTCCAATAAAAAATAAAATACTGTATCAGGAATAAAAGACTTAAAGCACTTCATAATACTGGATGGTCTCTGAGACAAATAGGGGAAGGTGGTTTAATACATTTGTTTAACACTATATTTCCCAAAATGAGTTGTCAATAACAGGAAAATTATTTATTTATTTATTTGCACGCGAGCTACCTACAAATAACTCCAACAAACAGTTAAACCAGTTGTGTAATTACATGTAGTTTATGGTCAAGTGTGTATGACTAAAATATTCAAAGTTTTATTACCCCGCCCCTCGAATGGGTGCAAGGGGTATTGTTTTTGCTTCAGTTTGTTTGTTTGTTTTTTTAACACTCTAACAGAAAAACTATTGGTTGAATTCATACCAAACTGGGTTTATAGATTGTCAGTGACCCAGAATAGATCTGATTGGATTTTGAGAAACGCAGGTCAAAGTTCAAATTTTTTCTTAATTTTTAAAATCTTTTTTTTTTTTTCCATTTACTTACAATGGGCAAAATTTCAAATGTCTGTAGCAGCAAAACTATTGGTTGAATTCATACCAAATTGAGTTTATAGACAGCCAGTAACCTAGAATAGATGTTGGTACATTTTGGGAAAAGTAGGTCAAAGTTAAAATTTTTAATGAATTTTATTTTATTTTTTTCCATTTATTTATAACGGGCAAAATTTCAAATGTCTGTAGCAGCAAAACTATTGATTGAATTCCTACCAAATTAGGTTTATAGATTACCACTAACCTAGAACAGATGTGGGTACATTTTGGGAAAAGTAAGTCAAAGTTCAAATTTTTAATGAATTTTTTTTTCCCATTTACTTATAATGGGCGAAATTTCAAATCTCTATAAAAACATCAATTTTTCTTTCAATTTCCTTCAAACATGGCATTTTTATATATATAGAGGCAATTGATATGTTGACATCATCACACGCATAGACATGATGACATCAGCTGGATCGATGCCAAAATAAGCTACAATACATGCGAGGGGCGGGGTTTGTTGTACCTGGCACTAGTTGTTAGATTTTTTCACTATTGATTGTTCTGCTCTTTCATTCCAGTTTTTTGACGTTAATCTTTGCATCTTTCCGTCCACAGTGGCGTCCTCTTGCATGACCCGTCTGTCCCGTTCCCGCACCACCTCCCTGTCCTCCTCCTACTCCATGGATGGGTCCCGCTCTCGCTCCCGCACCCTGTCCCAGGGCTCGCAGGGTGGCCAGATGCCGCCGAGCCCCTCCCAAACGATGGAGGTGTCATGCTGAAGAAGAAAAAAACAAAAAAAAGAAAGAAATAAAAAGAGCGAGTGAGAGTGAGAAAGAGCGCGAAAGGGAAAGATGAAGCGTGACAGTAATGCAGGATCAAGATGAAAGGGTTACCTTTTTGTCACTAAAAACAAAACTCCCATCATTCCCCACTTGAGCAGAATAGAGATATCGAGGGGCGAGGAGAGGGAGGGGGAGGAACCAGGTGATTTTAAAGGAAGATATATTTCACATTTTGCACCATAAATAAGTCTAATCCATCTCCCCATTGCCCCAACTGTGTTCTACAGTGAATGGAAGATGAGGTGATTATAAACAGATGGGGGAGGGGAAAGAACAGCCACTAGTCCTCTCTCCCTCCCTCTGTTGCAGCCAATAGAGCCCTTTAATTTAGATAAGGGGCGTGACCTCTAGAGACCACGCCCCTTGCATTAACCAATAGTAATAATTCTGAAAGCTGTATTGTTGTTGATGCTGATGATTTTGTTGTTGATGACGATATTGAAGCTAACGATGATGACGACGACGATGATGTAGAAAACAGTAACACTTTTCTCTTTATTACACGATGACTTTAAAACAACATAGATGAAAAAAAAAAAATACTATAGCAGAGATACTTATAACAATGTGTGTGTCTAATACTTTTTAAGCTAGTTTTACTGTGTTATTTTATTTCTTCGATTGGATCTTATTTTCTTATTTGTAACCTGCCTCGGCGAGGGCCCAGAGCTACCGATTGGCTGGATGAAAACAGCCAATGGGAGCCCTTCTAGTGACTACTTCCTCCTTGATGTTGCCAGGTTGTTTATGTCTTCCATTTGCCCCTTCTGTTTTTGTTTTTCCCTTTGGATTCGAGGAAAAGGAGGAGGTGGAGTTGGGCAGGAAGCGTTGTTTTTTTTTTTTTATTTGTTTGATTTTTTTTTTTTTTTTTTGTCTGGACTGTTTGAAAGTTGCATGCCTGGTATCAGCCCATGTGAATACTGACTGGATAATATTTTTTGTTTTATAATGAGTTTTGGGTTTTCAATTGCGTGTGTGTGTTCTGTTTTTTTGTTTGCTCGGAGTTTTAAGTGAACATGGCAGTTGGAAAGTAAGCTTAAGCGAGGGTGTTTGTGCGTTTTAGCTGGCTAGCACCCTATAGATATAACACTAGTCGCACACTAAATAGTGCTTCCAGTATCGCTGGCAGTCTTACACTGCATGACCCAATACCCACACTCATGTACTACTACACTCACCAGGGAGCATTTCATCACTAAGTAGCATGCCAGTATGGATATTGCTTTCAGTGTTAGGCTAAGCCAGAAGGGATCACTGTGTTTATCATCTGGGTTGTAATATTTAAGCCTTGCCTGTGCACGGATACCTCCTAACAAACCCAGCTAGCATACTTGAGTTTATGTGCGATGTGAAGGAAAATGAACACACACTCCTCTCTTGAGCGACAAGGGACATGGTCATGATAAATGTGTTTGCAAGTGATTGTGGGAAAATGTGCATATGACCGCTATGGTAAATGTAAGTTGTATGAAAGTGAGTATATATTAGAATCCTAATTAGTGCAGAAAAGAGATTGAAAGGCGTGGGTCTTCTAGAAACGTGAATTAATCCCTTTTGAGACCAATAAAGTCCCCTGTGACGTATCAGTGACAATGAACCAGCCCCCTCACTGCCACCACAGTCAGGAAAAAGACGGGAAATGTTGCTTCGGGGTAACAGATTAATAACTTCTTGACATATACCAGGTCATCGGTGAAATATTTTAGGGTTAGGGTTACATTGAAGCCATGTTGTTTTTTCAGTTAACCCTTAAAGACCGAAACAGCCACTGGCGACTAAAAGCATCTACTGATCGAAAATGTTTAACAGCTTTTGAGCTACAAATCTTGTCAATACATGGAAATAATGCAGGTAAAATGACGTTTTTTGGGACGTTCATAGGGAACGTAGAAGCATCGTCATCTTCTGCAACATTGATTTACCAGTAAAACCCATGAAGTTTGACAAATGACATTGGTAGCATGTTCAGTTAATGGTATATTTTGTTGAAAAAATTCACCTTTACTTCACTTTTTTAATAACCTTTGAATTAACTCTGAGCTTTTATGAACAGCTACATGATAAAATGCACAAAAACACCCAATATTTTACTGAATGACGATACAATGACAAAAGGTTAAATTTGGAAGTCGCCACAAAATTAGCTGTATGTCTTTAAGGGTTAAACAGAAACAAAGATATTCCATTCTAAATGAGGTCTAATATGTGCATTTTGACCTTACAAGCCAAATCCTAACCCTTCCATGAAAATAGAGGATGTTAATAAAGATAACCCCGTTTTCAGAAACCGAAAAATAATCGACCATCTGGAATTTTAGCCAATGAAGCAATGCTACTGCCAAAACTAAGCACCCCAAATGTGCATGGGGTATTTTATTTACTTTTTTTTTGTTTACCGTTATAAATACTAAGAGCTAAATGCACCTTTAACATCATCATAGTAGCTCACTCTATTAGAATTTCCACTAAATTGTTTGTATTTTTCACTCAAAGCTTACCACTGCCTGGTGATATGCAGCTATAAGACTAACCACACCTATAAAGGACCCATATTTTGGACCCAGTCTGATATCCTTGGAATGCATGCATGTATATGTTTTCTAATGCAGCATTGCATTGGTTTTTCTTTTCCATTTACTAAGGAGTATAAATTTCGGAGTCAGCTGGAGGTTACCTGTTTCTTCTTGTCTAGTGCTTTTTCCCCAAAATCAGTTTGATAAAGTAGAGACGGAGTGAGGATTTTGATGAAAGTAGTAGGAAGTTGGTGAAGGCTTGTAGATTGGAGGTTTAAAGATGGGTAGGCTACGAAATGGGGGTTGTGGTGGTAAAGATAATCAGGTTAACCCATAAAGACCCAAACATCCACTGGCAACCAAAAGCATCTACCAATATAAACTGTTTAATACCTGTTGATCCACTAATTCTATTAATCCATGTAAATAATTGGTGTAAAATGCAGTTTGTTGTCCTTTCATGGTCATCAGATATGACCCATTTGGACATTCAGAGGCTCCGTAGTTACCATGGAAACACCATCATCTTCTACATCATTGATTCACCAGTAAAACCCATGGAGTTGAATCAATGACAGTGGATGGAGATACTTTTTTAGCATTCAGTCGTTGATATCTTTGCTGAAAAAGTCATTTATTCTTCAGTTTTTCTCTGGTTTTGCTATAAAAACTCTCAACTTTAACCTGAGCTTTAAGGAACATCTACATTTTCATTAAATTAAATATAGGAAAATACATGATTTACACTGAAAAAACACAAAATACAGAGGATAATATTACAATAAATCATTCAGTAAAGCCCATGGAGTTGGATCAATAGTCGCTTTCCCATTGGACATCTGCACAAAACTTTACTCATTTTTACTAAATGTTGACGTAACAAAAGTGCGTAATGTCGGTTTTTCCATTAATTTACAAATGCGATGATTTGTTTATTTATTATTGGGAGATGACATGAGAAGTCATTCCATCAACATGGTGATGAACGTAAATATTGTGTTGATTTACAGATATATTCATAATTATTATATATTACCCCTCTATCTCGTACTAAATTAAAAAATTATTGTTTTTCCTGGTGTGTCCACACATACTGCGACATGTTTCTTCTTCTTCTTCACTTGTGGTAACATACGTCAACATCCAATTTTTTTATTCACCTGACTCTAGTTTCAAAAAAAAGGTCTTTCCATTGCAGTTTTGTGTGATATACCATTTGCGTTACGCCCAAAAACACCACCTTTTGCCAGCGCAAAAAAGTTTTAATCGAAAAATGACACTTTTGGCGAAATTGTCGTTTTTCCATTAGGTAAATTTTTATGCTCAAGTTATATTTGCGTCATTTGAGGGTCAATGGAAAAGCAACTAGTGACAGTGGATGGACACATTTGTTTTTACATTCAGTTATTAATATATTTGTCGAAAAAGTCCCCTTTTCTTCAGTTTTATTTGTTTTGATATAATAAACCTTTGAATTAACTCTGCATTTTCATGAACATCTAAATTAAGTATAGGAAAATACATAATTTAGAGTGAAAAATGTGAAATACAGACAATAATTTTATACTAAATGGTGATAAATCACTCAAGAAAGGTTGCATATAGAAAGAAATTCATTTGGAAACTGTAACAAAAGTAGAATTGGGTCTTTATGGGTTAAAGTCAGTCCCTTTGGTTTGAGCTACCCCTTTGCTTTTTGTTGCAAACACAAAACCAGATAAACTGCAGCATAAAAGCAGGTACCACCACGACTACAGAAGGCTGAAGATAGAAGGTAAACGTTTAGCTGAGACTGAATGAAAGTCAGTCAGGCATGGGAACTTCTACCAAAATGAGGGATTATGGGAAGAGCCTAGAAAGTCAAATTTGCCAAAAAGAAGCGGTACTTCTTTGTGGAGACTCGAGCGAGGCTGCGCGATTGTAAATGCTGTCCATTTTGTCTGGTTTGTCTCTTAATTTTCACTTTTTTTTCCTTCCCCCTCTGTTTGGCATTTATTTTCTGTTTTATCTCTGTGAAAGTGTTAGTTTACCGTCCTGATGTGTTCACAAGTTAGTTAACCGTGTGATAGTTCTTGTGTAACTTTTTTAGCATTAGCATTGATAAGGGAGAATAATAATAATAATAATAAAAAAGATGAAAAGTAAAGAGAATACAATCAAAGTTACTTGTGTGGCTAATTTCTGTGTAACACAATGAACATCCTAAAAAGGCAAACTTAAATATTAATAAAAGCTTAAGAGAAACACCCCGTCTCCTGTCTTATGTTCTGGTACACTATGTTTGTTTTTCTACTGAATTTGTTCAGTTCACTAATATTATGTTTTTTCCTCCACAGTGTAAACAGAAAAAAAACTTAAAGACCTTTTCCCCTCCTTGAATCTCACCTTCCCTTTAATTCAATCACTGAACTAAGAAAAGTTTTACCTAAAATTGTTTTTTTTCGTACAGTATGACTTAACGTTTAAACATTTCATAATACTGGATCTGTTATGTTTGTGTGCTTTTTCACTGCATACTTAACCCTCCGGTATCCGGGTGCGCCTTTTAGACACACTTTGCACTTCGTGTTAAAAAACTTCATGTTATTTTTCACAATTTAAATGAGGTTAGAATTCAAAAGTTGTTCATTTTTGCATGATCTTCAAAATTCTGGCCACCAACTAAAATTTGCACATTGTAAACAAAAGAAAATTACAAGACTAGCATCTGTCTCCCAAGTGTGCCTAAAACGCACTGTTTCTTCCATTTGATGTGTATGATTAGGGCTGACCTTGATTTACAAAAATAAAATCAAATTAGAGCAGAAAAATAAATTAATATATAGTATTTAATAGTTTGATTTATAGGTGTGCATTTTACACACACTTGGTGACAGATGCTAGTATTTTTGAACATTTGACCTAGCGCCAAAAATAATAATGCAAATTAACCGATGTTGGAGTTAATCACTGACATATGCCAGGCTGCAAAAATCAAATAACATGTGATCCACCTTTATGTAGTATATTGAAAAAAAAAAGTGTTTTTTTTTGCATCAAAAAATGGTTTGTTTACATTACAAACACGGCATTTAAAGGGTTAAAAAATGTGACAGTTATTGAGTATTTGGTATTTTTATTTACGGCTCAAGTTGATGAAATAGAAAAAAGTGTAAAAGAATTAAAAACAAACTGAATGAATTTTTTTTTTTTTTTGACATTATTCCACAAGTGCGCCAAAAAGGCACACTTGGTGCTTAGTAAGGGCCTTGTTGGATGGGATAACGGAGGGTTAATTATATATGTTCAGTACCCTTTAAAGTGCATGGTCTACTGACATTAGCAATGTGATGTTTCTGGCTTTTTCTACATTTTATAGAGTAAAACAATAACCACCAGAGTCTAGTAAAGATCCTTCATTTTTATTGTACAGAACCAAAACCCTTAACATTTTAGTATTACATGTATATTTTTTTATATTATATACAGTATATATAGTGTGGTTATTTTGCCTCCATTCAGTGAGTAAATATGCAAAAATTCATCGTTGTTCATCTGCAGTTACATTAGACATTATATTCATGCATATAATTCCAACACTGACATAAAAGCATAACATTTATATAACATAACTTTCACAATATCAAAGCAGCAGTTTGTAATAGTTTTTGCCTCCACTGGGCTGATATTTCATCGACATTTGTTGTGACATGAATTATATCTTCTTCTGTGGACTTGACTGCTTTTGGGCTGTAGAAAATGAATCCTGCGATGGGAAGTTTTGACTTCACATGGTGTTTTCAGATAAGAAAGAGGGATAAATAAATACATGATGGACAGCTGTTATCAGACTCAGTCAGAGGTGAGTACTGCTTTAGTCCACAGATGCTTGGAAAGGTGTCTTCATTTGGCCATAGTGACATGAAATAATGTCTGGCCGTTGATCTTTACATTGAGTCTTTTAATATGGACCAAGAGGAGCGGGCTGCAGAAGTAAGTTGTAATGTTTTATCCTCTTGATTTCAGCTCTTGCAGCTTTAACATGCATTTAAACGGAAAAAAGGAACAATCATAAAAGTAATATTAACAAGTCATAATACAATTTCAGCCATAAGAGAACACCTTTAAAAAGGCAAAATTAGAAATATGGCAAGATTGTACATAAAATCCATCACAACTGTTTGAACCATTCAATGTATAGTTACAGTGATATTTTACTTAATGTAAAGATCAAAAATCATGTAAAATAAAGGATCTCCTTGTGCAAAAAATGCAGCCACTAAGCTGGTGTCATGAATATATTTCTCAGTGTCTTTATTATGAAAATATTTTTGAGAAAAAGCCATGCAGGGTGAAGTCAGTGGTCAAGGTGTAGACATGAGTCAACCCCAAAGACTCAAGACTCCTGAACTCAATAATAGAGTCAAAGGAGGGATGATTAATGAGCTGGTGCATCTGTAGTAGATCTCTGGAGACAAGAAGAGGTCCTGATCTTGCTGAAAGCAAGACCAAATCCAGGACACATTCCAGTGGTGCCAGAATGTGAACTGGCCACTGCTGCACTTTTACATTCCCACCAAATTTTCTGGCCTTGTCTACTTTCATTTTGGCCTCCTTGATGTTTTCCTTGAAGGACAGAAGCAGCACATGCCTAACATCCTGCTGACTGTCAAACCGGGTCCTGGAGCCATTGAGCATGTCCTCAACTGGTTGTTTGGCGTATGCTTGAGTGATTTTGATTTGTTCACAGTAGAGCTCGACAGACCTGAGTGCATTTTGTAAGTCTTCCGATGCTTGATCTAGACATTTTGGATCCTGTTGCCCTTTTCGCTGGGCTAAAAATGCAACAGCACGGTTGTAATATGAAAATGCAGCCCAACATTTGTCTTCCTGTATGGCTTTGGTGTACATCCTGATGCTGTCTTCATGGTGTCCACGTTTACGCAGCTCATTGCCAAAGAGTGTGTAGTGGTGCACATTTGCAAAGGGTGACTCCCTTTGTCCAAGTTTTTGCCTGGCCATCTCCAGGTCTGCAGTTAGCTTTGTTTTTAGCTCCAGAGCAGAGTCATTCTCATTGAAGTTTGTGAGTAGCCACATACCCCAGAATTCATTTAAAGCAGACAGATCAGACTCTGCAGGCTTGTTGTTGCTACTTGCGTATAAATCTCCCAGGAAATCCAGATAGTGGTCGAAGAGCTCTGCCTTTTTCTTTATCATCGGGATGTGGCACCGCAAGTAACTAGCTAGTTCCTCAGCCACACAGTCATCTCTGATCTTTTTAACTAACTTTATTCCCGAATCTGAGGTTTCACTCAGAATATGGGACAGTGTCTGACACATATGCCTAGAGTCCTGGAGGCCACGCTGATACAACAAAAACTGACTCTCAAAAAGATCTTGATAAAGTGGTGTGACATTAAGAACATCTTTCAATAGAGACAGGAGTCCATTTGCTAAAACCAGCAACTGCAGGGGGGCAGGCAGATGTTCAGAGCAGACAATGAGCTGGGCACATCCTGGAGATCCTTGTCTTGCAGTGCGGCCAAATGCCTGTGCTTCCACACGGCCATTCATCGGCAGGAAGGTCTGCACAACAAACAAACCTCCAGCTTCTTTTACCTGATCAGAAACACGAAGGTCTGTTCCACGACCTGCAAGATTTGTTGCTACAATGACATGTCCTGCTTCAAGCGTCCTGGAAGTTATTTCTGTGTTGTCCATGTTGTTATTAGTGTACAGTTTTTTCTTCTCAGCTGTATTTCCAAGAGCATCATGCACAGCCTTTGCTCTGCCGATGGTCTCACAGATGACCAACACTGCTCTTTTGGACCTGTACTTAGTAGGACTGATTTGCGCCTTGACAACACGACAGATTTTCTTAAGCCATTGTTTTTCATCATCTACAACCACTCCTTCAACCTCAAACAGTTTTCTGCGCTTAAATGTGGGGATCTGACAGGTTGTGATGCCTTCATAGATTCTCTGTAGAGTCTCAGTTTCTGGTCCTTGGCCAAGAGTCCCAGTGACTCCATAGATCTGATCTCCATACTTCTGAAGCAGTCCGACATTAGACATATAATTTGTAATCGCTGTCATATCACTTAGCTTGCACTGATGTTTCATCTCTAGAAACTGATGCAGCCCATCTGTCCATTGCATGAAGTTTTCCACCACCCCTGTGCAGCTGTAGTCCACAGGCACCACCCCATGAACCTCAAGGATGTACTCATGATCCTTTTTTGTAGTTTGTGCACAGAATGCATTTTCTATCCATGCTTTCAGTTTTGCATTTACCAGATCTTTGAGGAAACCTGGAACATGGCAGCTATTTTGTCCTTGGTTCAGTTCACATGGTGTGAAATGCAAAACACGTCTTATTTCTGCTTCTGCAGCTTTAATCACACTCTCTTTGTCAGAATAAAAATACTGACAAAAGCCTCCATTGTTTAAAAGTAATTGCACTTTCTTCCTTTCCACATTTCCCTTTTGTGGGGTTGTATGAATTTCCTTTAGTGTGCCTTCATTAGTGCAGTACAGAGCAAACTGACTGGACTTGAATGTCCTCTCCACTCTCTTGAAGAACTTTGCTAACTGTGTTACTGTTATGTTTGCAGTTTTTTGAGCCAACAGACTTGGGTTTTTCCAAAGACTCCAGGCTGAGTCTTTTGGTAGAACACCAGCATCTTCAGCCAACTGAAGGATGGTGAACTCATCTGTATCTATGTTTTCAAGAATAACCTGATGAAAGAGTTGTTTTTGCCCCACAAATGCCCCTGAGTCAGTGTTAGTGTACTTATTAGCAGTAGCCCATATGTATGCTAAGAGAGGATTAAGATGTTGCAGAGCGGGCATATCACTACTTAAATAGACTGTGTGATGACCCTTATCTAACATCAAGGAATCTACCTCATCAACGATTGCACATTGGAATTGTCTTTGTCCGAGTATGTTCATCCTTTGAAAGTGGTGTCGTAACCAGTCTCCAGCGAACTGCTCCACAGTACCGTACACAATCTGAGACTCATAGCACTTCTTTAATTCACTGTCGTGTTTGTTGGTGTTGCAGCTCACACTGATTTTTAAAGTATCATAAAAGCCTTTCCAGTCTTGAAAATCTCTCTCTGCCAAAACTGAAGAGCTGGACATGATGTCAACTTTCTCTCTTTTCAATGCTCGAAATGCTGCAAACATTGCCACAATGCATGACTTGCCCTCTCCTGTGGAGATCTGGATCAACTGGCCTGTTTTGGAAAGGGCCATGAGACACCAGCTCACCATCTGCGTCTGCCGTGGTCTGAAGTGTACATGTTTTTCAACTACATCACAAAGCCTCTGCAAGATTTTTTTCATCTCACTTTTCTCTGATCCATCTTTGGGAAAAGTACGATTTTTACCAACTGCAGACACAATTTCCTTCACATCTTGCAAAAGCTTTTCATCAATGTGATTTAACTTCTGCTGTCGGATTTCCTCAAGAATCTCATCCAGTGTCTTTTCTCTGTCATCATTCAAATATTTCTGGAGGTTTTCATCAGTTACAGTTGGATCTTGGACCAGTTCAATGACTGTCTTTCCATTGGGACATCTCCAACTGGGAATTATGTAATTCATCTCGATACAGTTCAACATTTTCATCATCCAGAAGAGGAGCTCTGGTCTGCCATTTTTGGTTTTGGACTGAA
This sequence comes from Sphaeramia orbicularis, assembly GCF_902148855.1. Lineage (NCBI taxonomy): Eukaryota > Metazoa > Chordata > Actinopteri > Kurtiformes > Apogonidae > Sphaeramia > Sphaeramia orbicularis. The sequence continues at coordinate 13,452,476 of NC_043974.1, read as the reverse complement.
ATCGCTCCAGAAGAGCATCAAACAGTTTAACCACACCCTCTGCACTCCAGCTGATATTTGTAACCAGTTCTTGCATCTTTTTGAGAAGCTCTTCAGTATGGTTGGAAGTCAACAAAAAGGGTACCATGAACCTACTGAGTATGTCCAATCTGGGGTTTATATCAGTTCTATCCATTTTGTGGAGAAGTTGTCACATCTGGTCAAAACACAAAGAGGGTCTTAAGGTCATTTACTTTAAACAATTATGGTAATGGAAAACATTTTGGACACCCTTAAAGAATTACACTATCTCAGATATTATCATGAAATATTTGTGGAAAATACTTTTTGTGTTTCAAAAGGTGTGACTGCACCATGCAGAAAACAAATGCAAACTTTTTTTTTTTTTTTTCATCATTAACAAGAAAAAATAACTAAATAAATTCTTGACAGTTTCAACATGTCATACCCTGCATGTGCTCCTTTATGTTGCTGAAACATCCAGTTTGGACTTTGACTGAACAGAGCATGTGCAGAAGGCAGCATGTGGTTTGAGAATGGAACAGTACTTGGTAGAACTAAGGGGTAAGTAAGCTGGTAAAATGTTTGTGTGCATAAGACAGATATTAGCCTATATTCATTCATTCATTTTCTGAACCCGCTTTATCCTCACTAGGGTCACAGGGGTCACTTGGAGCCTATCCCAGCTACATAGGGACGAAGGCAGGGTACACCCTGGACAAGTCGCCAGTTCATCTCAGGGCTGAACATATAGAGACAAACAATCACTCTCACATTCACACCTATGGGCAATTTAGATTAACCAATTAACCTATTAGTGCATGTCTTTGGATGGTGGGAGGAAGCCGGAGTACCCAGAGAGAACCCACGCAGACAAGGGGAGAACATGCAAACTGCACACAGAAAGGTCCCACCCCCTGTCGACTGGTGTTGGATTCGAACCCAGGACCTTCTTGCTGTGAGGCACAAATGCTAACCACTGCACCACTGCCCTATATTAATATTAGCCTATAGTTGTGCAGAAATAAATATAGTTGTGCAAAAAAGAAATATTTGTGTGAAGCCGGTTACCGGACGTTAGTCTGGGGTTGTCTGTCTTCTATGTTTGTCTGTCATTTCCTGTTTTATTTTGTTAAGTTTTCCTCATGTGTCCTGTCTGTTGTCTTTACTTCCCTTCCTGTTTGGTGTTCACCTTTACCCTGATTTCCTGACTCCGCCCTAATTTGTTCCACCTGTGTCTCGTTGTCTTCCCTCCCTTTTGTGTATTTATACCCTGCCTTTTCCCCTGATCAGACGCCAGTTCGTTTTCTCTTGTAGATTACTTACCAGCGTTCTGATCCTGTTTGTCCGTTTGCCTTACCGTGTTCGACCTGTTTTTTGTCATCCTGTTTGCCTGTCTTTTGCCTGCTCCCTGTCGGTTTTTGTCAGCCTCCATCTGCCTTCCTGGTTTTTTGACGCCTTCGCCTGATTATTCGGTACGTGAGTTTGCCTTTTCCCTATGTCCTGTCGCCTGTCTGATTGCCTCCCTGTGCATGACCTGTTTCCGTCCCTGACCTCCCTCTGCTTTCCCCTAGTCGGTGATCCGGCATTAAATCCGGTGCCGAACCGTGGGTTCGCGTCCGAAACCCGGAGGACGGTTCAGACGAGGACTTCCTTGCCCGCTGTCCTCAAGATCCTGTTCATTATCATTATCATCCTAATTGTATTCAATAAACCCTGTAAACTTTTACATCCGTCTCTGCGTTCTGCATTTGGGTTCTGGGTCTGTGCTGAAAGCATTACAATTTGTAAACTCTTGAATTAATTCAATCATACATAAAATGTATTGCGTGTATTTTATCCATCAGAATAGGACTGAAAAATCTTTGACATCAAGAATTCCAAACATGAAATGCAACTTTATGATTACACTTTCTCCATTACAAATACAAATCCACCAATGTGACTCTACTGTCAAAAATACGTCACCACTTCACAGGCATTATTTATCGACCAGAAGTTACTTTGATTCCACAGCCTACACATGTGTTCAGGTTCCCTTTCTGTGGCAAGATCAGGCAGAATCACTGTAGAAGATGGCCGATGAAGTCAGAGAAAGAAATCAGGTCAAATCAAACCATTTGAGCATTGTTCTGACCTGCAGACCTGAATTCTAAGGATCGCATGAACATCTAGGTGGTGGTGGTGGTGGTGGGGATGCGGGTCCATGCTGTACCTAACAACAAGTACACACAGACCATACAACTGTGAAAGGGAAAGTTAAGACGCTTTATTAATTCCTCTAAGAATCGTAAGAGGAGGGGGGATAAATCATGAGATGGAGGGGTTAGTGCAGGGGTGTCCAAACTTTTTTTAATGAGGGCCAGATCTGATAATGTGGACATTGCCAGGGGCCAGTGGTCCCTTCAGACATTTTTTAAACAGTAAAAATTACATATAAATGCGCTGTTCTACAACAATCTTATTTTCATTGTCACAATATCATTTTTTTAAATGGCACCGTAACCAAATCTAAGCCACTCAGGTTTGAACAAATTAAAAAAAAAAAAAAAAAAAAAACATTTCTGCCTTCCTTTCACATCTGGAGTCAGATAACATAGAACAAACTGTGTGGAGTATCTTAAACTTCCAAGTTGATAAAAATCTTAACCCCACATTCATTTTAAACATGACTTATATGAGTAATCATTACTCATATATTACTCAGTAATGCAAAGTCTGTTAACATTTAAGATGAAAATATATGACTCTTACGCTTGTCTTTCACAAAATCATTCAGAAAGTAATATTTGTGTCACATCTTCAAGTACATAACACCAGCAGTTAGAGGCAACTAACCTGGCAACTTGGTAGCCTGCCTTGGTGGTGAATTCATTGAACTCCCAGGTTCACATGAAGAGTCACTGTTGTGAGTTTAAAGCAGCTTGAATTTGCTTCACTTTTTCGGAGCGCTCACTCCCTGCTAGCTTGTCGTATGCGTTAGCAAGTTTTGTCTGCTAGTGTCTCTTTACATTGAATTCCTTAAACAAGGCAACAATCTCTTGACAAATTAGGCAAACATAATTGCCTCGATTTTCAGTGAAAAAAAATGTGTAATTCCCATCTCTCCTGGAAGCGGCGGCCCTCACTGTCAACTTTCGTTTTTTTTATTTACAGACGCCGTGGTTAGAAATTAGCGAAAAAGGTTCACGGCAAAGTCACAGAGCCAGATAGAGTTAGAGTGGTGCTGCCACCATGAGGTGAAAGGAGAAACTGCATTTTGAACCTTTTATGATTCATGTACTCGGTTCAACAGTCCAAGCGGGCCATAAATAATACAATATAAAACCCAAGCTGTGGGCCGTATAAAATCTGACCGCGGGCCGTGATTGGCCCCCGGGCCGGACTTTGGACATGCCTGGGTTAAGGTAAGAGAAGAATAAAACGGGCGAAATAATACGAAAGAGTGGGGGAAGGAGTTCTCCATATGTACCGCAATGTACTTCTCTCTCTCTCTCTCTCTCTCTCTCTCTCTCTCTCTCTCTCTCTCTCTCTCTCTCAAATTTCACTCTGTACACATTAGGTAGCACCAGCAGTACAGACGTACACCTGCGGGCACCAGTGGTTCTGACCACAGAGAAAGAACCTGAACTCATGCATGATCTGTGGAATTAATGCATCCTGTGCTCAATAAATAATGCCTGTGAAGTGGTGACATATTTTTGACAGTAGAGTCACATTGATTAATTCATATTCATAATGGAGAAAATGCAATCATAAAGTTGTATTTCATGTCTGTAATTCTTTTTTTTTTGTGTGTGTGTTCTGTTGTAATCTGTAATTCTTGTTGTCAGAATGTATTCATTCGTATTCTGACATATTCTGATAAAATACACACAATACATTTTATGTACGACTGAACTCATTCAAGAGTTTACACATATTTATTTTTTGCACAACTATAGACTAGTATGTACGCATTTCTATTTTGCACATACAAATATTTTGCCAGCAACTTTACTCCATAGGGTTCAGTGACTTAATGCAGTATATCACAAATGTATTGTATGTCCAAACATTTTTTTCCACAACTGTATAATTCCTACATAGTTTACATCCAAAAATATTCTCATACTGAAAAGCTTAATCACTAATGCATTATAATCTTTGTTATTATATAAATTTAAATTAATATGATAGTTTGTACCAACCTGTTAATATGATGCAAAGGAGTAGATGTGATGTGTGTCTTTAAGATAGAAAATATCACCCTTCAGCCTCCCTTCTATTTATTTGTGTTTCACCTGACAACGCCCTAAGGGAATTTCCTGTTGCCCTTTCGATTTTTGACTTCTTGTAAATAAAGTTATTTTACAATAAGTCGTGACCGCATGTAGAAATCTCATGTTTTTCCTTGCATTATTCAATTCTTTAGAATATATTTGTCCCCCAGATCTCAGATATAAGCCTCGATCATTTCCATCCAGCAGTGTTTCATAATTTCATTTCATCATTGTTGCATGGTATTATTTCAACATCCCAGTCACTGAATGTCCAACCCAGTTAAAGCATAAGTCTGTAAATCAGTGTTATATCTCTGTGGAATTTACATACAACATTAAACTCTACTTTTTCTGTGTTGACTCCTTTTTCTTCTCTTATTGATTCATATTTTTACTTTTTGCATTTCTTCTCCATCTTACAGTACTGTTAGGGTTTCTGCCTCATTTATTTATTTATTTATTTTTATTTCTGTCTTGAATGCAGCGGAAGTTGCACCAACCACTGTTTTTGCAGAACTCCTTAATTTCCCATAAGTCATGTGACCGCCTGTTGTCTGCATACCATTGCGACCAGGTTTACCACATTCATCTGGTGCCAGCTGAAAGAGTTTTATTTTCGTTTTTGCTCTTGGAGGCATGACAGCAGCTCCTCATCTGTCATTTTTTTATTTAAAGAACTATTTTTACTTTTCTTTCAATATAAAAGTTATGTGAATATCATTATTTGAAGTTTTAATGAGCAGTACAAGAGCTTTAATGAATGTTACATTGTTATACCATTAGATATCACTGGCAAACCAATGCTAATAATAAGAAGAAGAAAAAGAAAAAGAAGAAGAAAAATGCTGCATCCATGTGTTTGTGTTCAGCCAGAGGGAATTCCCCGTATTTACCTGCAGTTCCATCCTGTTTCTGTTTCACTCTCTTCACTGTCATGTGATTAGGATGATGACAAGACAAGATAACCCATTGTTGGAGTCATATGTTTGTAGCTATAAATGAATAAAAATACTCTGCAGGACATTTCCAAATTTGTTTTGGTGGATTGTTGCATTATGTGGCGAAGCAGACAAACAGGATAGACACTTGTGGAAACCACCCAGTCTTTTGTGTTGTAGAAACAGGCATGTGAAGGAGGTGATAAGGAAGTCACTGTGAGGTTTTTGACCCTTTATGTAAGGGGTTCCCAAAGTGGGGTACGCATACCCCCAGAGGCACTTGGAAGAAGCCCAGGGAGAACTTGAAGATTTGTTTTGGGAAAAATACATTAAATAAGTCATCGTGTGCTGAATACAAAATAAATAATGATATTTAATGTTGAAATATAAAACACAATAAATACATTCATAAAATAGTTTGATTGTCAATCATCTTGTTTAAACTTTGGTAACATTTTAAGAACATTTGTATTTTATATTATTCAAAATAAGTTTATTTGAGTAGATAAGTATTTTTTTTGTTGATGAAAGGTTCAGTTATTAATCAACGACCAACGGCACTTTTCAGTTTATATTTTGGTAACAAAATGCACTTTAAAAAATGTGTTATTTTCTATATATCACAATTAAATATATGTTGTTTACAAAGTTTTGAAAATACAAACAAACATAAAGAAAGAGTGCAACATAATTGTCTATGACTTTCCTGATCACTATTCTGTTTATATCTGTAAATTATATTCTCTTTCATCTATATACATGTATTTGTTTTTATTAGTTGGTTTTCATATTTTGAAAGCCAGGTTGGGTTGGTATGGGGGTTGCCATTGGTTCTGGGGGGGTGGGGTTTATACTTTGTGTATCACAAAATCTTATATCATTAAATAGGAATTTCTTTCTGTTTCTTTTGTATTGTATTTTTGAGATGCACAATGAAAATAAATTTAAAAAACTGATTTAAAAAAAAAAAAATACAAACACATCTTTGGCAGAGGGACAAATTTGGGCTAATTTTGTTCAGTCAAAAATGCTGAAGTGAGAGTTGGGGGTACTCGGCTAAAAAAGTATATTTCAGGAGGTACTCCACTGGAAAAAGCTTGAAAACGACTGCTTTATATGATCTGAAATGTAAGTAAAATAATAAAACGTCCAACTATGCAACAGACAGTAGTGTTTTTATTACAAAGGAAGATCTTTATGAGTGTAAGCCACATAATGATGGTTACATTAAGAGTTAAAACTGACCAAGGCATCCACCAACACACAAAAAAAATACACCTCCTGGATTTGACTAAGCTAATAGTTCAGATCTTCTCATTCTTAAACAACCACTGGACTGTGTTTCAATGGGAAAAGGTCACATGGACTGATGACCCTGTTTCAACGTGATGAACAGATCAGGGTGAGGAGAGAGGTACGAGGACTGTTCAATAAGTTCATGGCCTCACCCAGAAATACTGAGTAAAAATCAAATGCATTGGTCCGTGTCAATGGTGATGGGATAGTGATGCTTGAACATCGATGGACCAAGTGCATTGCTGTAAATGGAGATTATGTTGAAAAATAAAATATAAATTATCAGTCTGTGTTGTTCTGTTCTGGGTGAGGCCATGAACTTATTGAACAGCCCTCGTAGATGAAATTATTACCCATCATGCCTAGTGCCTTTGGGCCTCCCATTTAAGAGGGGTTCAAAGGTTCTCATCAGGGTTTAGGTCAGGTGAGGAAGGCAGTGGAGTACTTCGATGCATTTGATGAAGAATTCTTGTCTTCTTGAACGATGCTGACTTATTCCCGTGCCACCACTGGATGACAGTGACTTCTACAATCATTTCCCCTGGGATTAATAAAGTATTGATAATAAATAAAAACTTTCAGTAGGTTTAAGAGTTGATCTGAGTTCATCTTGAGCTAGCTGGACCCAAAAAGATCCAACTAACTGTCTCAACTCTGAACATCTTGTACTTCTGGACACTCCAGGTGGGTTTTAGTTCAGGGTTTTAATGCTACTGGAGCTTCCTGCTTGATTCTCCTTAAATCTTTTTCTGTTAATTCATGTCTTTTCTACTCTTAGCATTTTTGCACCCCTGTTGACCTGATAATCTGTTGGGCATGCTTTAATAGTTTAAACTATTTCAACCATCTGTAAGGTATTTTAACACTTTTTAACTTGTCACTGTTACTTAAACCTCCTGTTTTCTTTTTTTTCTTTTCTTTTTTTTTTTACCCATTTTACCTATGAATAAAGAAGCTGTCTAATAATTCTGTATACCTCATTATAGGGTGTTGATTATTTTAGGCCCCACCCTCTTTTACATTAGAGGGTATGCAGGTGACATCACCACTAGCGGAAGTCACCACGGTTCCGCCCACTGAGTGGCAGAAAGAGGGAGATGATTGACAGCGTTGGCTTCAATACTGTCTAAACTGAAGAAAAATATTTAATAAAAAATGTGGAAGAGCTGTTGTGCGATTGATTGTATGAGCAGGTTTGAAAAGCAGTGGGAGATATCGTTTTACAGACACCGAAAGACAAAGAAAAGAGACATAGATGGATCCACAAATCCAGGAAACCAAACCTAGATCTGTGGATCCTGTTTGGTGTCAGCTAACATTAATTTATGCTGTATTTTTGTGTAAAATCAAACCTTAAATGACGTATTGTTTTGGTTAACGTTCCTTCTTAGTAAAGCTCTTGGTTTCATGATCAGATCTTTCATGGTTTTTGTTTTCATTTTGTGATTCTGAACCTTGTGCTCCTACATGATTAGTAAACTAACTTAAACTGAGGCTAACCTAGATTTTCAAATACAGGGGAACTGGAGAATAAAGCTACGACGGAGTATTAGGGCCACATGAGAAAGTAAAAACACTTGTCACTACGAGTTTAAAGTCATAAAATATCAATTTAAAACCCGTAATTTTATGAGAATAAAGTCGAATGCAAAGAGAATCACAATGTTATGAGAATAAAGTCGTAGTTATTAAAAAAATCATAATTTAACAAAAATGTCATTCATTTATGAGACTAAAGTCGTCATATTCCGACAATAAAGCCATAATATTCCAAGAATACTGTCGTAATTTAAAAACAGGTGGGAAAAATATCATAATTTACCAGAATAAAGTCATACCCTATAACCTATTAACCTATTAGTGCATGTCTTTGGATTGTGGGAGGAAGCCAGAGTACCTGGAGAGAACCCACGCATAGGTTAATTGGTTAATCTAAATTGCCCATAAGTGTGAATGTGAGAGTGATTGTTTGTCTCTATATGTCAGCCCTGCGATGAACTGGCGACTTGTCCAGGGTGTACCCCGCCTTCACCCCTATGTAGCTGGGATAGGCTCCAAGCGACCCCCGTGACCCTAGTGAGGATAAAGCGGGTTCAGAAAAAATGAATAAAGTGGCACCCTGCTGGTCCACAGCAGTAGTATGTGTGTTGTATAAAGTACTGGATCTGAACTAGACTCAGTAAATCTCCTCAGTACCAGTAGATCCTGCATATATTCACTGGGGTCAGTCCACGGTCTACTGTAAATGGACTTTGGATCAGCTGGTTCTGGGCCCTAGTTTTGGACCCTGGTTGTCAGTGATGATGAAACCATGTATATTTGTTTCAGGTAAAATATCAATGATCCCCTCCACCCTGGATGTCAGGATATGCGATTTCAGGTCACATGTTCATGGACCACTTGTTCTTTGGTAGTTCAAACAGATCCATGTCCAGTCCAACTGTCCTTAATTTAATTTCATATTTCACATTTTCCAGGTCTCGCTGTGTTTACTGCTGTACTCCGTCATGCTGAGCAGGTTGGTTTTTGCCACTCAGTCTGACTTAGAGGGGCGTGGCCTAGGGGGGAAGTAACGTATGTGCATACCCTCTATACTAATATATATCACCTGGGAATGATGAATTCCAATAAGAATTTGAATTGATATAGTTTGGAGTTGGAAAATACACATAAAAATGATGATACGGTCAACAGAATAGAATAGAATAGAATAGAATAGAATAGAATAGAATAGAATAGAATAGAATAGAATAGAATAGAAGCTTTATTGTCATTGCATAATGAATACAACGAAATTGCACATACCCCCCACATAAAAACCCACAAATAACATTCAAACTACACTCTTACCACTCATAAATACATTCAACAAACACACCAAACACATCAGTATTAAAATACTTTTATATGAAAGTGCAATTATATGAAAAAGTGCATCTGTATAAAAGTCCCCTGGCTTGGATTTTAATGTGCTGGTGACTATGGTGTATGTTGGTGGTTTAGAAAGTAGATGGCTTTTGGAAAAAAACTGTTAATGAATCTGGTGGTTTGTGATCTGAGTGACCTGTAACGCCTCCCTGAAGGCAGAAGAGTGAAAAGGTGATGACCGGGGTGGGAAGTGTCTGTGCTGATGTTCCTGGCTCTTGTGTAGTGACGGGAGTTGGCATGTCCTGAAGTGAGGGAAGAGGGCAGCCAGTGATTTTTTCTGCAGATCTTACAACCCTCTGTAGTGCTGTTTTGTCTGCGACCGAGCAGCCTGCATACCATGCCGTGATACAGTATGTTAAAATGCTTTCAACAGCAGAGCGGTAAAAGGTCACCAGCAGTCTCTTGCAGAGGTTGTTTCTTTTTAGGATCCAGAGGAAGTGGAGGCGTTGCCGGGCCTTTTTAACAATGGCTGTGGTGTTTGTAGTCCAGGAGAGGGTGTCCGTGATATGTGTGCCGAGAAATTTGTAGCTGTGCACTATTTCCACACAGTCACCATTGATGAAGATGGGGGATGGGTCAGCTCTGCGTTTCCTGAAGTCCAGTCCAGCAGGATCAAAATACTCAATATTCAAAATAAGTATTTCATTTATCAAATAGCATGAAGAAAATATTTTGAACTAGACATGCGCATATTTCCTGAAGGAAATGTACCCCGTGTGTTTGCCTCTTGCCAGATTTGTGGACTTGTGTCTAGGTGTGACGTAAAAGCAAGAACTAGTACCAAAGACCGTTTATAAATGAAGATAAGCAACAAAACAATCTGCACAAAAAGCCTGAAAAGGGCTCAAATCAATAAAGGGTCCTTTAAGGGGTTCTAAAATGAGACTTAAATGCAATTTACAGTCAGAGACAGATAAAACAAAAAGATGAGCCTTAGACAGTATTTAACCCATAAAGACCCAAACATCCATCACCAACCAAAACCATCTACTGATCTAAACTGTTTAATCCCTGTTGATCCACTAATCATTTTCATACATGTCAATAATTGGTGTAAAATACAGTTCTTCATCTTTTCATGGTCATCAGATATGACCCATTTGGACATTCAGAGTCTCCGTAGTGAACATGGAAACACCATCATCTTCTACATTGATTCACCAGTCAAACCCGTGGAGTTGGATCAATGACAGTGGATGGACACGCTGGGTTTAGGTTTAGTTAATGACAGATTGGACTGAAAAAGACACTGTTTATTCGGTTTGATCTGTTTCTGATAGAAGAACCATCAGCTTTAATCTGAGCTTTAATGAACATCTACATGATCAGTGAATTAAATATAGGAAAATATCTGGTTTATACTGATAAAATACAAACTACAGAATATAATATTATAATAAATGGAGATAAATCACTTAAGAAAGGTTAGACATAGAGTACATTCATTTGTGAACTGACATTAAAGTAGTGCTGGGCCTTTATGGGTTAAAATGGAGTCAGTGGTTATGTGGGGGGTGGGGCCAACTGAGGTGGGAGGGACAATCTCCTTTTAAAGACTTCAACTGACCAATTACAGCCAGGTGAGGACAAACATGGCAGATGTATCTGATATCCACTAACGACCTGTGGACAAGAACCAACCAAGAAAGAAAACAGCTGTGGGATCTGTGTCTGGAACAAATGAACCTGGAAAGATGGATGTTCACTACATCTGCATATATCAGTAATAATAGTTAACAGTAGGTCTAGCTCTTGTCTACTCCTCTATCATGTGTCATTGTGTAATTTTCTGGAAAAGACAAAATTATTTTGAGTAACACATTTGTTTAGAGAAAAGCTGACAGCTTAAAACACAAGCAGAAATAATAATTTTTTTGGAAGTTTTACATGTGTTACCAGTTACACAGTCATTTGAAAGCAGTGTTAATTTAAGTTTTAGCAACAATAAAAGATTGAAATTACACTACAAATAAAAACTTAAGGATTTTTTTAATTTTTGGGAGATTTTTTTCAGTTGGGATTCTTGCACAGCGCTTTTTACTTTTTTTTGTGTGAATTGAATTGAAACACATTTTTTTAATGACCAGACAGTTTTATTTACAAATGGCAAAAATGACACCAAATGACAAAAAAAAAAAAAAAAAAAAAAAAAAGAAATATCCTTAACTTTTTGTTTGTAGTGTACATGTCATGGGTTGATTATAGACAGAAAAGAAAGAAAGCGCCAAAAAAAAAAGAAAGAAATATCCTTAACTTTTTGTTTGTAGTGTACATGTCATGGGTTGATTATAGACAGAAAAGAAAGAAAGCGCCAAAAAAAAAAAAAAGAAATATCCTTAACTTTTTGTTTGTACTGTACATGTTTTGGGTTGATTATAGACAGAAAAGAAAGAAAGCGCCAAAAAAAAAAGAAAGAAATATCCTTAACTTTTTGTTTGTAGTGTACATGTCATGGGTTGATTATAGACAGAAAAAAAAAAGAAAGCGCAAATATGAACCATTAAAAAAAAAACAAAAAACTAATATGTCAGTATGGTCTATTTGAAGAAGAAAACAGTCTCTGTCTCATGGGATCTGGACAGACTGTGAACATTCCTTGTTGCATATCATTAAAGATTTTTTTTTTTTTTTTTTTTTTTTGTAATGTTCTGATGTCCTTATCCTTCCAGAAGATGGTTCATGGTTGTAATGTGGCCTGTCCTGGAAACCTGTGGGTGAAGGTGGGATATGTCATGGATGTGTTGCTGGTTCATGTCATATATAAAATCCAGATATTAAGTCTTCTTTTGCCATCTGCTGGATAAATAATGTTATAACTCTTTTTTAATTTCTCTACTTATTTGCCAATATGCTAATACTCCATGTCTAAGTAAATGGTTAATAAGTTCTTATTTAGACACTACTAATCACTAAACCCATGAGATACTTGACAACTTATTTTTGAGTGTTAGATCAAACTGTCTGGAATAATCATGTTGTTTTAATGGGATTTTTCATTGAGCCTGTTTACATTACCATAAAAATCAGATGACTGGGAGTAATCAGATGAATATAATAATGGAATATGACTCTTTTATATGCACTACAGAAATGTGATAATAGGAAAAAAAAAAACTTGGTTGGCATGTTTCAGTCTGTTGCTTTTCTTTTTGAGTCTGTATGCACGTAAGATTTTTGCAACTTCATGAAAAATGGGTTCATAGGAAAACATTTTTTTCATTATTTTTTTCTTATGTATTTTTAATTATTTTTAAAATTATTTTTATTTTATTTATTTATTTTATTTATTTTTCAGAAGAAATGTTTCAATCACATTGTTTTTTTCATGCCTAAAGAGGAATAAAAACACTCAGGAAAAAATTTTGATTAAGGTTCTCATAATTCGTGCATGAAAGGGTTAAGGAAAAAAGAAAGAAAGAAAGAAAGAAAGAAAGAAAGAAAGAAAGAAAGAAAGAAAGAAAGAAAGAAATGTTCCCTGTGTCTAATAATTAATTCTACACCTAGCTAATTATTGCATTTAAGACAAAGTGAAAATAAAAGACTATGATGTAACCCTATGTCACTTGTTTCAGTTTGAGATGCTATTTTTATTTGTGTAAGTGACACTAGGCCTCGGTTTCATTCATCTCTGAGCTTCTGTATTGGAACACACCTGGACCACACCACCCAGTTGAACTGGGCGAGGACAACCGGTTGGTTTGCATTTATTTATGAAGACAGTGTAGGGTAAAGGACCAGAGGTGTCAAGACAAGACAGTCCACGAACATCCTGGAAATGAGGTGAGACTGTCTTCAGAATAACAGTGAAACATATAACACAAGACTGAGAGTAATGTCATGGTTAAAAACAACTTTATTTGAGAATATCTGCATTTGTATGTACTTAGAATTATAGTGAGCTAAATAATATCAAACCAAATTTTCTAAAAAAGCAACAAAAATTTACAAAATCTCTGCTGGTTTTTTAACCCATAAAGACCTAATACTACTTTTGTGGCAGTTCCCAAATTTTTTTTCCCCCTAGTTTTAACTTTTCTTCAGTGGTTCATCACCATTTATTCTGATATTATGCTCAGTTTTTTGCATTCTTGAGTGGAAATCAGGTATTTTCCTCTATTTAATTTACAGATCATGACTGATGTCCCTAAAAGCATAAATTAAAGTTGAACATTATTATATCAAAACAGCAAAAATGGAGAAAAGCGACCTATTCAATAAAATATATTCATATAATAAATAAATAATAAAATAAAATAATAAAATATATCATTAACTGAACATAAAAACAAGTGTCTCCGTCCACTGTCACTGATCCAACTTCATTGGTTTTACTGGTGAATGTTGTAGAAGATAATGTGTTTCCACAGTAACTACGGAGCCTCTGAACGGCCAAATGGGTCATATCTGATGACCATGAAAAGATGACAAACTGTAATTCACACCAATTATTTACATGTTTTGATAGGATTAGTGGGTCAACATTTATTTAACTTTTATATCAGTAAATTATTTTGGTTGCCAGTGGATATTTGGGTCTTTATGGGTTAAACTTTATTAATCTTGACACTGAAATCAATCAAAATGTCCAGAATAACTAATTTCAGGGCAAAAAAGTCACATAGATTAGAAAATAAATGCTATATTTAGTATCTTTCTTGTCAAAAAGTAGCCTGCAGGAATGTGTTAGGATTCAAATAGAGCAGCAACTATCAGAATTTGTATTGATTCAATTAAACGATTATTTGAGTTAGGGAAAAAAAAATAATAAAAATGGGAGAAGACATTTGTACTGTACAGTTTGTACTGCATGTGGATGAGTTTCTTTTGTGAAATAAAAAGATATTAAAAAATAAATGCTATACATAAATACATTTCTCAGACAAATATCAAGGACAAAGACAAAGACAGGCCCAGCAATTCTACAAAGAATGAATCTACCGATGGAAACAGAAATTACAAAAGAAGAAAAATAATTGAGTTATTTTGGTAAATAAACTTTTTACTGCATTTGCCTGAGAACTTTTTGCCTTACCCTCATGCCCCTTTCAGTGTTTGACTGTTTGACAACCTCTCATTTATTTCACATCAGACTTTTTTTTTTTTTTTTACAAGACACAGGATGAGTACATGTATTTTTTTTTTAAATCTCAAAGATGGTTTTGCTCAGATTAAAATATTTTTTTAATAAATAGAAAGTTTTCAGTTTTCAGCATGTATGGTAGTGTATATATGTGTATAATACCTTTTTTTTTCTCTTCTCTTTTTCACTTCTGAAGGCAAACACTTCTGTTTTTCTATATTCTTCTTCTTTTTTTTATTTTGGATATCTGATTCTTTTAACTTTTGTAATTCCTTGTAATGTAAAGATTACTTGGCAATAAATCTGATTCTGATTTTCACAGCAGTCTTTCAACAAGTTTATTTATTTATTTATTTTTTTCATTCATTCATTATCTTTATCCTCATTAGGGTCACGGGGGTCCCTTGGAGCCTATCCCAGCTACTTATGGGCGAAGGCAGAGTACACCCTGGACATTTCACCAGTTCATCACTTATTATTATTATTATTATTATTATTATTATTATTATTATTATTATTACTAAAATTATATTATTATTATTATTATTATTATTATTATTATCATTATTATTATTATTATTATTATTATTATTATTATTATTATTATTATTATTATTATTATTATTATTATTTCAAATTCTACATTTACATAAACATGTATTTATACATAAGGAACCACACAGACACAATCACATCAGACTTTTATTGTGAAATTTCTGTTTCCGGAAGTCCAAGTCTCGTGCCAACTTCACACAGGTGCATCCATTTACGCACTAATTACTGACGCAGCACCTGTCAACCTCACGCGCGCAGTGATGCAGTAGAAAACTCGCAGAAGAGTGGATTTATGACTAAAATACTGAAACAGCTGTTCTGATAATGATGGGAGAAACAACTACGGTAAGACTTACATTGTTTCTGAATTAAAAAGCTCGGAAAAGTTGTAAAAAAAAAAAAAAAAAAAAAGTTTGTGCATAACTTCTAAAATGTTAAAACAGGGGAACGAAGTGGAGAACAGCGGAGAAACAGAAGCTGTATCCGCAGAAAGACGACCTGTGAGTCACTTTATACTGTTTAGACTGGGTTAAATCTGCGTTTTTAGTTTCTTATTGAACATTTTTTTCCAGTCAGTCCAGGACAGGCTTTAGAAGTGCGTCAGTGGATGGTAAAGACGACATGTCACAATGATGTCAGCTGTTCTTAATGTCTCTGTCATTGCGCGTGACTGATGGCTCTGCACAACAACAGCAACAACAACAACAACAACAACAACAACAACATGAAAGCACAGAGAACAGAACATCTGTCATTACACTGTGATTTGGCGTCAACCACATTTACTTGGATTTGCAGCTCATGCAGGGAACATGTTTTTACATATCGGCTAAAATTTGCTTAGAGGTCTTATTTATGTCTTTGTGCATAAGAAATCAATCTAAGTGAATCCCCAAAGGAACTTTGTGTTGGTAAATGCAAGTTATGCAAATTTACAGGATTTCAGTTCTGTTCAACATGTTGATGGTCATATGAACTATGTTTTCAGCTCAAAAATGTCCAATTTCATCACAATTAATGCTATATTTTCATGTTACAAATGGCCAAGTTATATTTGAACTGAATTTATCTGAAAAACAAAT
Source organism: Sphaeramia orbicularis (assembly GCF_902148855.1). NCBI lineage: Eukaryota > Metazoa > Chordata > Actinopteri > Kurtiformes > Apogonidae > Sphaeramia > Sphaeramia orbicularis. The sequence continues at coordinate 13,436,335 of NC_043974.1, read as the reverse complement.
ATTCTATTTTTTTAGATTCCCCAATTTTTCTTACAAGATTCTATCCTACATATCACATGTTTTATTTTTACAGGTTGCAATATGGAGTATGGTGCTGATCCATCCTGCTTATGTTACGCCAATACATACATTAAGAATGTCACACGTCACTTTTTAAATCAACAGTTTTCTAATAATAAGCATTTTTATAAAGAAATAACAATTCTATATTGTTATTTACCCTTTAGTATGATGATAAACTATACAATAAATAATTCTGATCCTAGTTTTTGCACAGGGATCATTAGTGTAAACGGTGACATGGCTGCCGAGCATCAGTATGATGGGATCCGTAACAACCATGTCACATCCGTCCACTGCCACATTTTGTGTTTTTGTGTCAGCTGTTATTGTTTTAGATCCACACTACTAACATTTATAAATAAGAGGAGAATTAGCAATAGTAAGTATATAAGTTTATTACTAAAAAAATACTGGTACTGACCAGATCATCATGGGTAATGTCACGTCCGTCCACCAGCAAAAGTTTTCACATACACGAGCTATTCAAAATCCAATATTCCTGAAAATATAGCTTCCACTGTCAAATAATATCAGTAGTCTGTGCACAAATGTATTAGCATTATTTCAACACAGTTCTATGCATTTCTTACAACTTTTTTTTTGACAAAAATGGCCACTCATTTGACCCCCTAAGTAAATTTTAGCCGATATATCTAAAAGGAAAGTGCCTCACAAATAAATGGACTCACCGAAAGGTTTTGTTGTGAACTTATTAAAAAGCAAATAACCAAAATCTGAATTTAAATGTGTTCAAGTTTCACATGTAAGTGTGCTTCAGGATGAAAAACAGTATCCTGAATATCATACTTGATGTGGAACAAGATGTAGTTTAATGGAAATACTTGTAAACTAGTTGCTAAAAATCACATTATGCATGAAGTTTAACTTTGCTGCCAACTGTTTTAGTTTTGTTGCAACACCTGTACCAGTGAAAAGTGTGCATTTCTTTCCAAAAAGTATGACCACATGATGATTTTCTGCATATCTTCTTGGCAGAGTATCGTTACCTTGCAGAATATGTTGAGGAGAGTTTCCCACAGCCCTTTCCACAACCAGTATGAGGTAAATCCCGACCCTTCTTTCTCCTCTTTAAGACTAAAAATCCAACCAATATCCTTTTATCTCACCGGCGTGTTCTATCAAGAATCAATAACAAGTTGAATTTGCGAGATTGTCAGGTTCTGTGTCTGTGTTAGAGTCCTGTGGTCTTGATGGAGGAGATCAATCTCCCAATAGAAGTGGGTGGTACTTTCACTGGAGGAGAACTCAGCTAATTCAATCAAAGTCCATATATGACATAAGCAATCAATAGTAACTATATGGATCAGACCTAGACAAACTTTATTGATCCACAAGGGAAATTACTTGGTCACAATAGCTCAGTTGCATACAACAACACTAGCTAAAAAGCAAAAAAAAAAAGTAAGTGTGAAAAGTTAAAAGCGCTAAATAATATATACTGCCCGGCCAAAAAAAAAAAAAAAAAAAAAAATCAAATCATGCATGCATTATTCCACTGCACCACCTTTGGTTACATTACATTACAGGAGACATTCACTGGATTTAACTAAGCAAATAGTTCACATCCTTCCATGGGTAAGTCCTGTAGTGTTTAATAATGTTTCAGCTGTAACAGGTTATTTAACTCTAACTGCAGTAAGTGTCCTCTCATGTCTCTAATGTCAAAAAGCGTGGACAATGCCAGGATTGATCAGGATCATCAGGTTTGTGACAGAATGGTTCAGGGAGAATGAGACATCCTTTCCATACATGGTTTAGCCTCCATAAAGTCCAGATTCTAATGTAGGATGTGATGAAGACTTGATGCAGCGGTTCGATTCTCCATCATCAGTTAGTGCAACTATGAATGGAAAAAAATATTATGAACCTTATTGTGACACTACATGAGCATTATGTGGCGAAAAAGATGTGACAGTGAATGTATCCTGTAATTAAAACCAAAGGTGGTAGAGTCAAATATTGCATGTGCGACTTTTTTTTGGCCAGGCAGTGTAAGTAGAATACACTAATAAAGCAGAAAAAATACAAGATTTGCATATGTACAAATCTACAGGAAATGGAAGCATATTTAAATATAAATATACACTATATACCAGTGGTTCCTAATGTTTTTTGGCTCGTGACCCCATTTTAACATCACACATTTCTGGCAACCTCGGGACATTCAAAACACAGACATTTTTTTGCTAAAATGAATTTGTTTTTGATCATGTAATAGTTTGATATACTATGTTGCAAATAAACATTAATTTTAGATGACATTTAGTCTATATAATGTGTTTTATTATGGACGGAGGCAGAAAAGCCAAGTGTAGTGAGAATTTGATTTTCCTTGGTCAGGATATGTACAGTCAGTCCAGCTTGGATTTACAAGACTGACAATTAACCCTTTCATGCATACTGGTCACTACAGTGGACAGCTATTCTACAGCTGTTCTCTTGTGTATTCATGTTTTGTTTTTGTTTTTTTTGTTTTGTTTTTTTAACACACAGCCTTATTAAAGTTTTAAGATACTACATATCTTTTCTGACATGAATTGGTAACATTATGTAGATCTCTCCTGAGCATAAACCCCCAGAATCACAAGCCCTCCCCATGGTTTTCACACAATTTATCAGAAAATACATGTTTCTGTGCATCAAAAATTAAATGTGTGATGTCCAGCTGAGTGGACATTTTTGCAACTTCATGAAAAATAGGTTCATAATTTTTTTTTTTTCTCATTATTTTTTTATTATTTATTTTTAAAATTGTTTAAATTATTTGTGTATATGTGTGTGTATATATGTATGTATATGTGTGTGTGTGTGTGTGTGAGTGTGTGTGTGTGTATATATTATTTATTTATGTTTTGTTTTGTTTTTTTCTCAGAAGAAAATTTTCAATCGCATTGTTTTTTTCATGCCTAAAGAGGAATAAAAATACTCAGGAAAAAATTTGGTTAAGGTTCTCATAATTCGTGCATGAAAGGGTTAAATACTGAACAAACAAGAACTCAAACCATGAATTATGAAAGAGCTGCAGCATCTGAAACTGACCACAATGAACATTTGACAGATAAACAGTACCACAGTGCTTCAGTTTCAACTTCACAGTTTGTCATGTCTTTTATGGATTGGGATTGTCTCTGTCAACTCACCATATGTTTTTTATTAGTAAGTTTTCATTTTTATTAATTACTAGAAATTTCAGGCGACCCCATGTCTCCAAGGCTGAAAAACACTGCTATATACATACAGGTGTGAAAGTGACTCAGGTGCAGTGTTGTGAATGTATAAGTCATAAAAATATTGTCCATTATAAGTAAAGGCAGATTTTTAATATTTCAAAAATCTGCCAAGAATTCAAAAATCTAAATTTCTCAAAACTGTGAAGAAACTTTGAAGACACTGTCTGAAAGGAAGTGAAATGGATGTAACAAGTAGTTTTGTCAGAGAAGATGTTTGAATGAAGACGACAGACACAGTGTCTTCACAGTAGCTCATGGCCTATCAGCTGGTGAGTGAATAAGGAGAACATGTACTTTATTGTACTTTAAAACTTTCATGCATGAATTATGAGAACCTTAATGTGGCAAAATACAGTAATGTCCCATCAGAGAGCGAACTTTAATTGATTGTCATTCCAACATTTATTTCAATATAAAGCAGCTCCTTGTTTTGGATAATCCCTTATGGAACAACTAAAGCACAAATGAATTTAAAAATAAAAATGTGGGTCAAATTGTCTCTAAAATGTCCCTTCAGAGAGATTTGAATACCGTTTTTTGACCCTAATCAAGTTATTTTTCCTGAGTGTTTTTATTCCTCTTTAGGCATGAAAAAAACAATGTGATCGACAATTTTTTTATGAACCTATTTTTCATGGAGTTGCAAATGTCCACTCAGCTGGACATCATGCATTTAATTTTCATTTTATTTACTGATACACTGTGTGAAAAGTATGAAATAATTTTTTTTAATGCTGCTAATCTGATGTTTTGTCACATTTTAACATACTCTAATATTAGTTATTACTCACTTTATGGAGATAATATGCAAAGAAAACCCTTTTTGTTTAAGAAAAATAGTTAATTACAGTCTATTAACAATAAGCAATTGATTTACACTCAAACATGTTACTGCAGATCAGGTTTATCAAAAACAGCAAAGTTACAATAATGGTATGAATTACAATGTATGGGATGATGCATAGGCGTCCACTGTGTTGGCTGATATGGAACTAAAACAACAAAATCCATGAATATACAAGAGAACAGCTGTAGAATAGCTGTCCACTGTAGTGACCACTATGCACGAAAGGGTTAAAAGCGTCACTGGTTCATCTCTGTATAACCATCTTACGGATCGGTGATAACTGCAGCTTTCATTCCAGTAAAACCAATGAAAAGTGACATGTCAGTGCTGTCTGTATCTTTTCAGCGCCCAGGATTGTTGTCACATTTTTGTTTACATTTTTTTCAAAGTAACTCGTGACTGTCATTACATGTTGTTTTGGAATGAATGCGGTGGAGGGCGAGGTGTGACTTCCCACGCTTTTCTTCATAAATATGCTTTGTCATTATCATTAACCTTTGCTCCACAGGTTGGTCATGTCTCAGCTGCTGCTACAGATGTGATGGATAAGCAGGAGCTACATCTAAAACAGGTGAGGTCAAACATCTGCAGGTGAATCATACATTTAACATGATGCAAAAAGAAGAAACCACACATTAGTCTGACAGTATATCAATCGTTTTTAAGCTGTATGTTTATATGTAATGAAAGCTTCTTTGTCCTCAGAATGGGCTGGAAACAGAAGATAGCCATCTTCCTGTTGCTGCAGCACAGGTTATATACAAACACACCCTTTCTCTTCTTTTGTTCCTTGAAGATTTTTATCATGACATGTCTGCAATGTGAAGAGTGTGAGTTGCCACACAAATGGGGTTTGTTGTCATGTCGAATTCTAAAATTAAATGTTGCTCAACAATACTCGCTTTTCCATTGATTCTCACATTGCGCAAATATAACTTGCGCATAAAAAAATACCTAATGAAAAAAAACAATTTCACCAAAAGTCTCATTTATCGATTAAAAGTTTTTGTGCTGGCAAGAGGTGGTTTTTCAGGTGTAGCACAAATGGTATATCACGCAAAACTGCAATGGAAAGACCTTTTTTCACAACTAGAGTCAGGTGAATTAAAAAAACAGATGTTGATGTACGTTACAACAAGCGAAGAAGAAACATGTCGCCGTATGTGTGGACACACCATGAAACCCGATCATTTTTTAACTGAGTACGAGATAGAGGGGTAATATATAATAATAATGAATATATCTGTAAATCAACACCATGGTTACATCCGTCGCCATGTTTATGGAATGACTTCTCGTGTCATCTCGTGATAATAAATAAACAAATCACCGCATTTGTGATTTAACGGAAAAACCGACATTACGCACTTGTTTTTTCGACATTTAGTAAATATTGGTAAAGTTTTACGCAGATGTTGAATGGAAAAGCGACTAATGAGGCAACAAAAACTGCCGATGATCCGGCTTAGTTATCATAGGGGCTACACAAGTTAGTCAAACATCAGTTATTGTGCACTATATTGTGATTTATGATAGATATTTTAAGACAGTTTGCTTTATTAGGAAGGAAAATGCACAAATTATTAATGTGTGTGTTTTAGGACAATAATAGAAAGATAAGCCAGCATTAAAAAAAACCTACATAAACTTTAAGAAAAACAACAGAAGAAGCAGCGTTCATTTTGGATGTCTTGGAATACTTTTATTATGCTGCATTTTGCGATCTTCTAATTGCACAGGCATATTATTATGTTTTCAGTTTTATAACATTGTCACTGAAACCAAGCAAATCAAAATGACATGATATCACAGTATGGGCTACTTTATATTATATTGCTTTATAGAACCTACAGCCAAAAAGATGATTTAAAAAAAAAAATGAAGTCATGTGTTTATTTATATGTAATATTCATTGTGTCGCACTCTGATTCTACAGAATGGAGAGCAGGAAATGCCTAAGGTATGTTTTTAGCTGCTCACTTGACTCTGGTTGTGAAATCTGTCAACAGTCCAGGAGACATTCAACACATCTTCCTCTTCTGTCTCACTTTTCTGGTTTTGTTCATCAGAATGAAGTCTCTGGGACGTTGGACAGAATGAATCCCTTCTATTCATATTATTTGGTAAGTGTAATAAAGCATTGTTTTTACACCTTGACCTTTACCTGCTCACCCTTTCCCTAACGACCATGTGTTTTACTTCAGGAATCTGGCAGTAAAGGGTACTTGCAGGACGCAGGGAGGAAACCTTCAGAGGAAATGAGTTTTAATACCCTCTTCCTCCCACCACCTGAATTTCAAAGTTCACCCATGGATGCTGAATGGGATGTGGACATTGTAGAAAATCAAACATCACATTTTGAGCCCCCGAAAGACCTCTACCCAGAGCTTACTCATAATCCTATCCCAGACATCTTCCAGGCATCAGCATTGCCTCACAATGAATCCTCAAATGGACGTTTCCGAGATGTGACCCTGAACTCACCAGACCTACTTCAGCCTTTTCAGCCACAAAACCTCTCAACAACCACCGACCAGCTCAAGGAGCAAGTAGGGAATCCTTTCCATCCTGCTAAAACAGAGGAGTTACTCCGTGCTACACATGCTGATGAGGTTGATAAACCTTTTAGTGTTTTTGTGGATCCCTTCAAATCTCTAAGTGAAGGAGATAATGTGTTCCAGTCTTTGCAGCCAACAGTGGGAAACCCATTTTATAATGACACAACCAAGGACGCAGATTTATTTCAATCTGTTTCAAGTAAAAACAAAGAACTCTTTGACATCAGGGAAGGCAAACCAGAAATGGATATTTTTGGAACATATTCTAATGAAAAGCTCAACATATTCTCTACTTCATCCACAAACACAGTGGATCCATTTCCAAGTCCAATCACAAGGAATTTATTCCAAGACGTATCCAGTGTGGATGACCCGTTCGGTGACACTCCCCCAAAACAATCTGACCCTTTCGGAGATATTTCAGCTGCAGACATCTTTCAGCCTCTTCCATCATGGACTAAAAGCAATGGCATATTAAAGACAACACCAGACACTAAGGCCACACACTCTGCATCTCCACTCAACATTGCAGCAGAAAATAACCTGGACCTGCAGCTGTCTTCTGCAGCCGATGAATCACTGGATCCTCTGGAACCAGAACCGTTAGGCTCTCATTCAAACATCCAGACTTCTGCAGCTTGGATAACAGCTGCTGAGGGACCCAAGCACAACATTCTTCAGCCGACTCCCTTCAGCCAGGCCTCAGGTCTGTCTGCGCCCCCCAGTCCGTCTCCAACTGAAATGACTCATGTATGTAGATCTGACTTCTTTTACATGTACTTTAAAATGCTACTCAGAAAAAAAAGGATTTTCAGTAACTTTTTTTTTTTTTTAATGTTCAAATGTTCAGGTGCACACCTTCAAGCGACCCCCTAAACCTCTCCCCCGAACTAGACCACCCAGGGCACTGAAGCCAGAGAAACCACCTCCACCAGAAAAGCCACCGCAGCCTGCAATGCCTGTACATCAGACACTTTAACATTTTTTGTATGTAATTTCTCTGTTTAACCTGCTGAGCTGTTAATGAGGCTCGTCTCTGAACTGTGTTTAGATTGACCCAGAACCAGTTGTGCCAAAACCACCTCCTAAACCAGCTCTTCCTAAACTGCCTTCTAAACCAGCCTTCAAACCACTCCCAGGTATTCGCCGCAGACCGAAACCTCAGGTACACGTGCTGTTTAAGATGCATCCAAATCCCTCAGTCATAGTTTTCAAGCAACATTTTATGTGTTGAACTCCATTGTAAATAAGACATTAATGTTTTCTGATCATCTTTCTCTTTAGCAGCACGTTAAACCTGTGGAACCTGAGAACTATGTTGTCTTTGAGGACATCCTCCTTCTTGGGCAGGTGTGTTTCAGAACAGAACAAAGATGAAATATTGAGAATAAAATGATTAGTATACTCACATCAACCAGGAAGCAACATAAACTAGAAAAGCACTCGGAGAGCGCAGAACTCCACCAAGGTAGATCAGTCCCCCCACCCCCACCCACCCACTAAAATATAATCAATTATTCCTTGTGCCAGTATCAAGATTTCCTGAAAATGTCATCAAAATCCTTCCATAACTTTTTGAGTTATCTTACTAACAGACAAACAAACAAACAAAAAATCTGCCCCCCCCCCCCCACCACCAAAATGTAATAATTTGTTCCTTGTGCCAGTATCAACATTTCCTGGTCACTTCATCAACATCTGTCCATAGCTTTTTGAGCTATCTTGCTGACAAACAAACAAACAAACTAGAAAAACACTCAGAGAGTGCAGACCTCCGCCAGGGCAGATCAGTCACCCCCATACCCCCCCCATCACCAACAACATTATGGAGGTAATTATGTTAAAATTTCCTGTATCATAAAGTTTCACCTGAAAATATTGATTTAGGATATTTTATCTACAGTAATGAAGCATAATGTGTTGTTCTTGGAGCTTCACCCACTGTGAAGCTTAATCGTCATGTTTAGCATAAGTCTAGTGTTGCAGGAAAGACGGGTCTGAAAAAGGAAAATGAGTTTTTACATTAGAAGCACATGTTCTCTGCAAATGTCATGACAGTGTGCATTGTAAAAATGAAGATGTCATATGTGCATCATATTCACCTGTTGTGTTTCACCGTAAATGATTAGTTTTTGATCATATTACAACAGGAAAAGTGTGTTGAAGACTGGCCTGAGGACAGTCCTGAGCTTAGTCCTGACTTCAAACCAGTAAGAAAACCTTGTTAAACTTTCATTTGTACGCCTTATTTACTTCATTCCTGAAATGCAAACATACTGTCTCAAACTCTAAGCAGTATCAGACATTTCAGGTGATAAAATAATGAATTTTGGTTGACAACAAACAGAAAGAAAACTCCAAGGCACTCTTCTTAAAGCATTAAAATGTCTTCATCGTAAATGGAGAGAGGAAAAAAAAAAAAGCCTTCATCGTAGACCTTAAAAAACACTTAAGTGCATTTCGGCTTCAAGCTTTCCTTTTTTTTATATATATATATTTTTTTTGTTTGGCTATTACACATGACCATGCAGTGAAAATAAAGGCGTTTTAATGCTTTAAGAGAGTGTCTCGGAGTTTCCTTCCTGTTTGTTATCTACTTTATGAATCTCTTTTCCAAAGAGCACCTCAAACTAACTCTTTTTTGAGTCCTAGAAGCATTCCTTCCCATGATTTTTTTTAAATGAATTTTGGTCGTCTTTTTTTCCAAGTCTGGAGCCTTAAGACTTCGGCGGGAATCTCTGAAGGTAAGAAACCATCCATTCCTCTTGTTGCTATTGTGTGTTGAGAACAGATAAAAAGTCTAACACTCTCTGTCAGGTCAAGGTAGACTCTGATGGTGGAAGTGGTGAAGAACAGGAGGGCCCTGGAAGTCAAAGCAAGGCATGATTTTAAAAAATTGAAAATGTGTTATCATTATATTCCAACATGTGGCTTTATACTCAGTATAAGTGTTTATTTTATACAGAAAAGGGACAAGAAGTTTAGAGTTTCCATGGTTTCCAGAAGAGGATCAAAGGTAATTAAAAAATGCTGCATCTTCACAGCTTTAATTGTATATGTTTGTCATTGTAATATTACTATTTTCACTTCGTAGGATAAGTTTCCTGATGACACAACAGAGGGGAAGAGCAGGACGCTACCCTTTCCACGTAAATCATCAAAGGTAACAGTGGGGAAATGTGAATCTAGTCCGTAAATGTAGTCAGCAAACAGCACATTAGAGCTATAAATGAACATGTATTTTATATTGAAAGGGGTCATATTTTGCTAAACCCACTTTTATTATTCTTTGGTTCATTTGTTTGAGTATTTGGACTCTAATAGTTTATAAAGTTTGAATTTGAACCCTCCAGGTGCTGCAAAACTATCTTTATATTCATTTTGGCAAAAATCGAGTGGATTTCTACAACCTGTTTCAATTCCTGATTAATTTGTTATGTTTTATAGCTAGTTATGTCAAAACATTTGCGCATACAAGGTCAAGACTTCCGACGAACATTTTTACAAGTATGACATAATTGTTTGTCAGCAGCAGCGGTTGTAGTCCACACTGAAAATATGTCCAAACTTCGAGCCCATTACCTGAACTGTTCAGTTGGTGGTTGAACAGGACAGAGCAGCACAGCCAACAACCTGGAGGAGGCGGGGCCTGAAGTGGCTCATTTGTATTTAAAGGGCCAGCGCTCAAAACAACCTTTTGTTGAATATCCCTCAGGATCAATAAAGTATCTATCTGTCGGTCAGTCGTCATTACTCAGAAATAGGGTTGACGACAAAGGGGTGAGAGCTAATAAGATATGCTTCTTCTCACTCCTTTTCAAATATGACTTTTTTTCTTTTTCTTTTTTGTGTGTATTATTATTTTATGCTTCCTTGAATTTTCATTTCTATATTAGGTTGTGCAAAGAAGTCAATTAGTGGCAATCAGGAAGCTCGTATCATTTCCATATTCCAAATAAATCAATTAAAAAAAAAGAAAGAAAAAAAAATGGACCTTTGGAGTTGAATTAATGAAGAATTCAGACCCAAGCAGAGCATTTACAGTTTATGTAGACCACAGGAAAATGTTTTAAAATGCACAATTCCATTTTAAAAAAGCAAAATATTACTCCTTTAATGCATGTGAGTTAGCTTAATGATGGGTTCTGATGTAATGCAAAGGAATCGCTTGTGCAAGAAATGTAAAGATTGGAAGATCAAAACTAATTCCTGCTGTTATTTTTCAGGACTACCTTTCTGATATACACACATCACCGGGAGAGAATGAAGATGGAGAGCAAAATGGGATGGACCACAAAGTTGGTTATAAATCATTTAACCATATGTTCAATCAAGAGGAGTAAAAAAATTCGATAAAAGTAATAATATCCTTGCTGTTTCCAGAAAAATGTCCTGAAAACTCATGTCACCAAAGTCACCAGGCTGCTTCGAAGAGCATCCACCACTTCTTCTGTCCCAGAGGGAAAACACATGAACGGACATTTACCTCAAGACTCTAAGGTAAAAACATCTACAGCCTGAGTGTATGATTTTTATGAGCACTGATGATCGTTTCACCTTAATAAATCAACTTAAACATGCACAAAACTGTGATATATTATCGTCACAGCTGTTATGACTGTCTCTTTTTGACACTATTAGGATGGTGACTTTAGTAAGAAAAGCAAGAAAGACTCCATACGACGGTGGTCGGAGGTAAAACAGCTGCAGTCACACGTCACCGTGGAGAGAAAACAAACTAAAGCTTAAGTTATTAAACGAACTGAATGAGCAAATGCTTTTTTCAAAGGTTCTTTTTTTATTATAATGGTTAAAATTCTCCCAAATTGCATTTTACACAAGTTCATGTCCCTGTGTTAATGTTCAACAACTTTATCTATAAATACAATGTTGGAAGTAAGCTAATTTTATGTGTTTTGATCCTAAAAGGTTTAACATGACATAGATTTTGAAGCAGTGTATAATTTAAAACAGGGCACAGTATTGGATGACAGTTCTGGTGTGGAAGAGGAAGGAGGTGAAGACAACGACTACACTGAAACCGTATGTTTTTCCTTTTGTTCCAAAGTAAGATTAATGAATCCAATAATGTGGTGTGTCATTAGAAAACCCTTTACAGTTTGGTCTAAGCCAGTGGTTCATGACCCCATTTTAACATCACAAATTCCTGGTGATGTCTAAAATTAATTTGTTTTTGATCATGTAATAGTTTGCTATACAATGTTGCAAATAAGTGTTAGTTTTAGATGACATTTAGTCTATATAATGTATATTATTATGGATGGAGGCAGAAAAGCCAGGTGTAAATTACTGCACAAAGTGAGAATTTGATTTTCCTTGGTCAGGATATGTACAGTCAGTCCAGCTTGGATTTACAAGGCTGAGAATTAATACTGAACAAACAAGAACTCAAACTATGAATTATGAAAGAGCTGCAGCATCTGAAACTGACCACAATGAACATTTGACAGAAAAACAGTACCACAGTGCTTCAGTCTTTTATGGATTGGGATTGTCTCTCTCAACTCACCACATATTTTTTTATTAGTAGGTTTTTTTGGGTTTTTTTTTTATCAATTACTAGAAATTCCAGGCAACCCCAAGGTTGAAAAACACTGGTCTAAGCAATTCAAATGCTCCTTAAACTCAGTACATTATAGTTCTTTGTATTTTAGAGCTTTTAAAAACAGAATTGTAAATATTTCAACACTTTTTTTTCCAGAAGAAAAAAAAGAAGCTGAGTATAAAGTTTGTACCACATAGAGGATTCACCATCTCCGTAAAGAAGGTATTACTTCTGCTCCATTGTTTTAAGTTTCACAATTATACCATATATATTGTTATGCTTGATGCGTGTGGATCACTTGGAACACTTTTCTACAGCCCCAAGAGGAACCAAAAGGAGCGTATGGACATGCACTGCGCAAAGGTTCAAAGGTATGACTAGTATGTTACACAGCATACGTGTTCTGAGTGAACAGTATGTGTGGTATGAGCGTGTCCGTGCGTTGTTCTAATGTTGTTTTTACCCCACAGGAGAAATCTCCAGAGGAAATAATGGGTGCACATGGTTACACACCTCGGAACAAATGGCAGGTAAAATGATCACGTTTCGTTGATTTTCAAGTAGGGCTGCACGATATTGGGGAAAAAAAACGACATTGCAATTTCTTTTAACCCTGTGATATATATTGCGATATGAAAAAATATTCAGGAATATATAATAGCTAAATGACATTAATGGTCAAACTAATTAGTTGTGTTACCTCTTGTTGTGGCGACAGGTGGAAGGCACTATCGAGACAGAACACGTGTTTCAATATCATCCTTCTTGTAGCTAAAATAATTCCAGATAACTGACGTTGCTTTTCTTTTTGGCACCAAGTCTTCATTTACAGTGATTTTCTCTTGTTCGTTGCTCATTTTCCAATGTTGTTACCAGCGACTAACTCCAAACTGATTTCAAAAAATGATTGTGATTGGTCGATCGCGGCATGCAGTGTGTGTCAGGTTCCCTTGAAATTAGATGAGAATATGTTGAGTTCATTTGCCTCCTACATTGCAGGACCTGTGATGTGACTATTGCGCACATGTACATCGCAATTTTGATGCTCAATCGATATATTGTGCAGCTCTATTTTCAAGTAATAAGATACAGTGCAACAACAAACACTTAATAAGGGAGTCTTTAGTGATTTTAAATTTATCCAAGAATAAAACTTAGCCTCTGGCTTTTGGCTGCCATGTTTCAGTTCATCCTTGAGTTTAAAGGGGTCATATTTTGTTAAACCCACTTTTATTAGTCTTTGGTACATTTATTTGTGTATTTCGGGACCATAATAGTTCAAGAAGTTTGAATTTGAACCCTCCAAGTGCTGCAAAACTATCTTTATATGAATTATGGCAACAATCGAGTGGACTTCTACAACCTGTTTTAATTCCTGCTTAATTTGTTTCATCTATAACTAGTGACATCACGACATTTGCACATATAAGGTCAAGACTTCCGACGAATATTTCTCCGAGTTTGCCATAATTGTTTGTCAGCAGCAGCGGTTGTAGTAAAAACTGAAAATATTTCCAAACTTCGAGTCGATTACCTAAAATGTTCAGTTGTTGGTTGAATGGGACAGAGCAGCACAGCCAACAACCTGGAGGGGGTGGGGCCTGAAGTGGCTCATTTGCATTTAAAGGGCCAGCGCTCAAAACCACCTTTCTGGTGTCATTACTCAGAAATAGGGTTGAAGATGGACCTGTGGAGTTGAATTAATGAAGAATTCAGACCCAAGCAGAGCATTTACAGTTTATGTAGACCACAGGGAAATGTTTGAAAATGCATAATTCCATTTTTTTAAACAAGTTAAATATCACTCCTTTAAATCACCACTAAAAATGGTGCGATTTTCTTAACTTGTTATATCCTCTGTCCCTGTACGTGTTGTTTTCCACGTCAACTAGCCTGTTTACATGACCATAAAAGTCGGATAACTTGGAGTAATCAGATAATTGTAATAATCAGATCTGACATATTTCCATGCACTTAAGAAATGTGATGATCGATCAACCCTGGTTTAGACGCTCCAGTCCATTATCAGATTTCTTTCAGAGTACGTATTTACATAGCGATGGAAGAATCAAGATTCCTTTTGTCTCTCACTCACGTTTGACTACATAACTTCTTTTTTCTACGATTTTAACTGTATTTACACATGCACAGATGTAAAAGAACAAAATAAATCAGATTAACCTGTATGCAGGAAGACATCAGAGTATTGGAGAGAAATCCAGGTATATTAATCCGATTTCTCATAATCAGGTTACTGCTGTTATATCAGATGATCCTGTTTACATGATCACTTAAAAAATCTGACAACTCCAGAAATCAGATATTGATCAGAGATTTAGTGTGGATGTAAACAGGCTCACTGTAAAAACATATCATTAGAACAGAAATCATATTTTTGGTCAAACTGTAATGTCTGCATAACTTTACTTTCCTAAGACTGCTTCTTCATTTTGTATCACTGGCTATGACCTGAAAAAAATCTGACTGAGGCAGTTATGCTAAGAGGCTAATGATATGTTTTACTGTCTGTTACTGTTCTCAGTATGATGGATCTGATGATGTAGAGGAAAAGATAGACCTCAGTCTTCAGTCAGCAAATCAGGTATCAATTGTGACATTCTTCTAAAATATTTTTATTATTTTTTTTAAATTTACTATTATTATTTTATTTATTTTATTTTTATTATGTTTTTTTATTATTATTATTACCATTTTTTATTATTTCCTGCTGTGACATTGGAAATCTATATTATCTATTTTTTTTCTCTGTACATAAAGCGTTTCCTTGTAATTTTCATTGTAACATTTGACATTTGATGTGTTTTCAGGCTGATTTTGTGGATGATGAGGATTTGAAGAAAACACACCAGTCCTTTGCTGGTTTAGATGATGATAATGATGATGATGATGAAGAGATGTGTGGAATGGGAGACTGCAAACCGGTAACTTCCTTTTGTCATCAGTTTTTAAGTAAATAGGCTGAAATTTTACTACTTTCTAAAATATAAATACCATGTAACTTGTCTGCTCGAGAGAAAAGGAGTCAAGACACTTTGATACATAAATTAGTAGTAGCAGTAGTTTATTTGGTCGTCAATCATTTCAAACAACAAACAAAAAAACAACATATCCATTGTTCTATATACAATGCGAACGAAAGGGTTAAGGCTGAAGTACAGACTTATTTTGCCTAACCCTGTTTACACTTAACACAATGTTTCCACGTGAAAACAAACAAAAAAATTTCAATGTCATCATTGCTAAATATACAACAGAAGAGAATACATATTTAATTTAATTCAGGTAAATCTTGTCCTTATCTCAATTACCAATATTAATCCCAGTCTTTCAAACAAGTATTTTCTTTAGTCAATCCTGAGCTCTATGTCTTTGAACAACAGTTAACTTGTACATCTTTTTAAAAGTTTTAATTGTTTTAGAATGTTTGAATTGATCTTCTTGGCCATTCCAAAGATTAACCAATCTAACAGAAATACATCTACATTTTTTTTTATTTGCTCTTGCCTTTGCTTTTTTAAAAATGCTGGTTCTTCTGAGGCTATACTGACTTTTCTTACATTCAAACATCTCCTGGATGTAAGGAGGGAGAAGATTATTGTTTGCCTTGTACATCACTACCGCATTAGCATTAGTATAACATTTTCTATGTCAGTTTTTGGGGCATAATATGAAATGCTCTGTGTTTTCTGTGTGAAGATTGACTCATCGCATACCGTTTTGTCTCTTCTGTCAGAAAAATCCTAAACACAAACCTCCTGTTCCTCCACGTAAACCGAAAACAAGTTCCAACTCCAGTGCACAGACTGATCAGATCAGATTGGACCACACCACACTCCAGCAGACATCCAGTGTATGTCCAGTGCATTATCCACAGCAGAAGTGTTTCTTAGTTTACTGTCATTTTTGGCTTTATGTCTGCTGTGCTTTTGGCAGGAGGATGTATTTGCAGAGGATGAAAGGACTCCGAAAGGAAAATATTCTGTGAGCCCCATGGACATGTATGACACGGATCAAGATGAACTTGACATCTGCAAACCGGTAACTTCTGCCCTCTGATCTGAACTTCTACAGCTTTACTCAGGTTGTTTAAAACGAAACAATGATTAAACATTTTTATTTTCAGAAAAAGTCCTCGAAACTAAAAGTCCTGAAAAAGCTTAAAGTCAAGGTAAAGTCCAGCTCATTTCAGTGAGAATTGATTTCTCTTTTATCGATGTCACATCTTTAAAAGCAGAGATGTAGCCGCTCGGTGTTGATTGCTTTTCCTTCTTGCCAGAGGAAAACCATGGATCTGGAGTGTGAAGATCCACCAGGAGCAACATCTAGTGATTACATGTCAGAGGCTGCGAGGGTTAGTACTCACATTTCTAAAAATTTCATTTGTTTGTTTATTTCGAGCATTTACAGAATACATGCAAATTCAAAATTCCAAATCATTCAGCTACACTCGAAAAGGAGTGGGAAGAAGAAAAACTTCTTTAATCCCACCCCCATTCTCATCATCAAATAACTTAACATAATTATGGTTTAAATATTCACTCCTGTCCTTAGACTTTAAGCCAGAACAATGAACAAAATAGGCCTATACCCAAGTGGAATTAACTCATTCGACAGTATTTACATTATATAACCAAAATGTGTGTAAAAAAAAAAAAAAAAAAAAAAAATAGAAACAAAGTACATTCCTGGTGGTGTTACCATGGGTAACAGTTAACCATCAACTTACTTTATAATAATTACATACCAACAATGGTTTAAAAAAACAAAAACTACAATACCACAAGTGTTAAAGAACAGCAATAATTACAGACCAACAATGGTAAGAAAAAAAACAAACAAAACAAAACTACAATACCACTAATGGTAAAGAACAGCACATACCACCAATGGTAAGAACGATACCAGAAGGTAAGGGACAACACATGTCAACTAAATGAGGAACAACAAGCACACATTAACATTTAAGACAGACTATTGATGTAACATCAGTATTAGGACCCTCTATCTTTATACTGGGACCAGACCATATGTTTATGTAACATTTTAAATCGGTGGATATTTTTGTGCTTGTGTTGGATGTCCAGACTGTTCCAAAGTTTCATTCCACATACAGACACACAAAAACATTTACAAGTGGTTCGAAATTTGGGTAATTCAAAAATGCCAATGTATTAAAAGAATCTGTGTTTTCAAAATTGATTGAATTGCAGTGCAAGTGTTGAATGGACATTGAACTGTTTTGCTTGGATTGTCTGATATATTTATAATCCAGTTTTAGCGTTCATCTGGTCTTCATCCTCCCTTCCCTTCAGGACACATTGTTTAACCGGACTGGTTTTGTGTCTTTGTGGAATGTTTCACTGAGTCAGAGCTGACTGATTTATTACTTCTGTACACAGATTGAGCACTATGCTTACAGGAGTGATATTTTTCTAAACCCACTTGTATTAGTCTTTGGTTCATTTGTTCGTGTATTTGGACCTTAATAGTTCAAAAAGTTTGAATTTGAACCCTCCAGGTGCTGCAAAACTATCTTTATATTGATTCCGGCAAAAATAGAGTGGATTTCTACAAGCTGTTTCAATTCCTACTGAATTTGTTGTTTATAACTAGTTATGACGTGACGTTTGCATATGTAAGGCCAAGACTTCAGACGAACATTTCTCCGAGTACGACATAATTGTTTGCCAGCACCAGCGGTTGTAGTAAAAACTGAAAATATGTCCAAACTTTGAGTCACTTACCTAAAATGTTCAGTTGTTTGTTGTATTAATGAACACGAGTGGCTGAACAGGACAGACAGCATGGTCAACAACCTGGAGGGGGTGGGGCATGAAGTGGCTCATTTGCATTTAAAGAGCCAGCGCTCAAAACAACCTCTCTGGTGTCATTACTCAGAAATAGGGTTGAAGTTGAACCTGTGGAGTTGAATTAATGAAGAATTCAGACCCAAGCAGAGGATTTACAGTTTCTGTAGACCACAGGGAAATGTTTTAAAATGCATAATTTATTTAAAAAAGCAAAATATCACTCCTTTGAAGAGAGATAGTATCTTGTCTTAATTATCTGGCTACTTTTAAAAAGTAAATCATTTTCTTGCAACTTAAAAATACCAGACACAGGACAAAGTTTATTATCTTTTAACGTTTTAGATTAATGAGTACAACTGACAGTTGAGATACTGTTATGAAATGTTCTTTTCCTCTTGGCTCAGTTATCTGATTGGACACATTCCTTTAACATGTGAGTGCACCGGTTCTGCAACATGCTACTCATAGTAGCCAACACACCAACACGCATACATAAACCTTGACCTAAACACAGGGCTGGGAAAAAGTAATCCTCAAGTTTGATGACGAATCTGTGTGAGTATAGTGAAGTACACAGCACAGACAATGACATGATGCCCTGTTGTTTTTGTGACATCCATCACTTCGGTCCCATTCAGGCTGAGTGGCTGGCCGCTCAGAAGGACGGGCGTGTTGTGGACGGCTTGGAAGATGAGGACGAGGAAGGGGTAGGCTCCTGTTGAAAAAACACACCGTCAAATAAGATGAATATTGAAAGTGTGTAGCACAAACCAAAGGTTAACATGGATCTATATGCACATTACTCTTGCGTGTGTTTTTCTATCGTCACAGGACACTGACAGTTTGATGGAGTGGTGGTACACTGTGGAACGTGAGTCACTGTCTGATGTACAGTAAACACATTCAGACAATAGAAACAAAGAGTGGGAAAACAACAAACATCACACTATAAAACCTCCTGTTTGTTTTTCAGAATGGGATGAGTTACCGTCAGACGATGAAGAAATAGTCATGAAAGAGGATGAGTCCAAGTATGTCTGTTTGTTTTTGTTTTTACACATATTGACGATACACCATCAGTCTACTTTAACTGTAAGTTCTTCTTGTAGAAGGCAGTTAAAGATGTAAAAAAAATAACAGATACATTTTACTCAGGCTAAACTACTATACCTTCAGCTGACACTTTAATAAGCACCCTATGAGTTAACCACCAGACTTACACAAATGAAAACCATTAACACATGCTACCAGTACCTGATGAACCAACTAAGATATATTACAATGGTTAGATGTGTAGAAAAACTACCTCCAAAACTCACCACATTTGTACAAATATACACTGTATAAAGTCACTGTCATTGAGCTTGAGTTGGTTTCTTAAATGTTGACAAGGGTTTACTTTATGTGCAGCTTTAATATTTTCCAGATTTGGATTCAGATTCATTCAACTTTCCCTTTAGGTCTAGTTTTTTTTTTTTGTTTGTTTTTTCTCACTTTATATAATTTCTGTGCCATTTCATCTTGTCCTTTGCCAACTTTTTTTACTCTGCAGTTTAAATTGTAGAAAAGTAAAACACCAAATTGGAAATCTGACACCCCTAGTACTGATGGAAGGAGTTTTTATCTTGCTCTGGAAAAGATAAGAAAAGATAATACAAAGAACAAACTTGGCAAGTTTTGGCAAATATGGGCCATCCCACTATATAATACATGTTCTGTGTCCCATCGATGTTGCAGCACAGGAGGGCGTTTGTATCCTCAGCTTTCACAGGCCCGATTGCCGCCAAACTCACCAAATGAATAGAGACATTACCTGACTATCTACTAGGCACAATTTTATGTCCGTATTTAAATGTTGTGAGGTATGCTGGGCGATTTTTAGCCTCTCTACTTTGAATTCTTCGTCCCTGCCGCCATACTCAATTTTCGGAAGTGGTTATGCTGCCGTTCATGAAATTTCTACTGCTAGCAGACCATTCTACAATGTGAAGGCTGCAGTTCACTACCGCTGCATGAATTTAATCATGCTTGACAGGCCAAACAAATACATGCTCTTCTCTTCATGCCTCACATGTTGGCTCAAATTATTACCTGCACAATGCATGATTAAATGGTAGTTTACAAATGGATAGTGGTGACAGACAAGTTCTACTTATCGTGCTATCGTACAATGGCACCACGGGTACAATGCCGCTAGTTTCCTACAATTTTCTTGGTAATAATAATATACTTGTTGATGGCTGGATTGATGACACAAATTGATATATGCTTTTATTTATTTGATCGGGGATTTTTTAAAAATATTATTATTAGTTAATTCTTTGTTGCGTCTGTTTTTTGTATTTTTATTTACATATTTACTCTCTATGTGCCTTGTCGTTTGTAACTTCTTGTCTTGGTTAAAAGAAAAAAAAATCAATAAATACATGTTTAAAGCTGAAACGTAATATTAAAAATACTCAAAAGTCCACAAAATATGTACTTTGATACAGTAATAAGGGATTAACTTTTCACTTCCATCAATGTGAAAAACAGTTTTTTTGCTTCCTTTTAACAATAGAATCTAAACACATTTTCATATTATTGTTTCTTTGTCTTCTAAACATCATCTTCCAGGTCCTTCTCCATTCTGGCTGACAAAGTACATCGCGGCCTACGTGTCTTCAACAAGGTTTTCACCGAGCGAGCAGAGGTCCTCTGGCAGTACATCATTTCACTCCACGCCATCGCAGACGACATTAGCACCTTCCACCAGAAGGCCAAGATCGCCGGTATCACTGGCGGCACCACCACCGCTGTGGGCGGCGTGGCAGCCATCACCGGCCTCGCTCTGGCGCCATTCACCTTCGGAGCCTCTCTTATAGTTACGGCCGTCGGTGTGGGCGTGGCAACGGCGGGTGGGATCACTTCAGCCTCAGCAGCCATCTCTGACAACGTCAACAACATGCACGACCGGAAGAAGGTAAACACAGTTTTACAGTGTATGCACACCTCCTTTAAACAGAAGGAACACGTGGCTTTAGGACCCAGTCATGTATAAATTGAATCTGGAACAAAATGATCTAGATTATGTCCAGGGTGTCAAACTCATTTTGGTTCAGGAGCCGCAATTAGCCCAGTTTGATCTGAAATGGGCTGAACCAGTAAATGAATGACAATAACCTATAAATAATGACAACCGCAAGTTTTTCTCTTTGTTTTAGTAGAAACCCTCCCATTAAATTATGAAAATATTTACATTTTACAAAAAAGATGTGAATAACCTGAAAGAACTGAAATTTCATTATAAAAATTAGTGTGATTTTATCAATATTATGCCTCAACTTATTATTTATACATGCAAATTACATACAATGTTAAACATTTAGTTAGAAGAATAAAATAACTAATTTATACAATATCTCGTCTCAGCTTATTATTAATACAATTAACAGATCACAGTGGATCTATAAATGCACAAAACATTTAATAACAGGTGGAATATTGTTAAAATCACGCATTTCAGGTGATTCATATTTATTTTTATTATATATTTATTTGCCTTTTAGTGTGAAAAGATAGTTTGTAAATGTAAATATTTTCATAGTGTAATGTTATTTATTCACTTACATTTTTTCCCATAATTTTTCAAGAAGAAAATTTGTAGTTGTCGTCATTTATAGGTTATTATGTTATTATTTTAATTGACATCACATTGGTCTGTATGTGGAACCTAAACTAAAATGATTTTGACACCCTTGATTGTTAATATCATCAGTGTAATTTTTGCATTGTGTTATGTGGTTTTGTCAAAGATCAGGTAATCCATTTAACTTTTGTGCTATTTCTTCAAAGCATCATTTGATCAGATCCTCATGACTGAGAAACAGTCTTTGAATATCACTAAATATGGACCACTATAAATGACAGAAACGATACAACCACCTTCCTGTTTCATTTTCCATTAAAGCAGTCAGGCCTCTCAGCTGACCCACAAACAAGTGAATATACATAATTCATAAATACATGTTTTTAGATCCTACAGCAAATGTTAATTGTAACAATACATGGGAATAATTCAGGTAAAATACACTGTCATCTTTTCATGGTCATCAGATATGACCCATTTGGACGTTCAGAGGCTCCATAGTTAACATTGATTCACTTGTAAAACCCATGGAGTTGGATCAATGAGAGTGGATGGAAACACTTGGTTTATGTTCAGTTAATGAAATATTTTACTGAAAAAGTCACTTTTCCTCAGTTTTCTGTGTTTGATATAATAGGCCTCAACTTTGATCCGAGCTTTTAGCGTTTAATATTGGAAAATACCTGATTTTGACTGAAAAAAGGCTAAATACAGAGGATAGTATTATGTTAAAAAGTGATAAATCACTTTAGGAAGGTTAAATAGAAAGTAAAAATCATTTAGAAATTGCTGCAAAAGTAACATTGGATCTTTATTGGTTCAGAAGTTCTGAACAACTGGATCTGAAGGTTTGATTTCATTCATTTCATTCATTCATTCATTCATTCATTTGTTCTGAGAAGAAGAAAAATAAACATTTTTGTGTACAAGCAACTAATATCTGAGCAAATACATTAATAAATAAAGATGATCAAGACAAAATAGTAATTGCCATGTACACTAGTAATAACAAAATAAATTCAATATGTATGTGTACGTGAGTGGGAAGAAGAAAACTTCTTAAATCCCACGCCCATCTCACATTTATATAAACATAACACATTACTTTTGCTTCCTTAATGATAAAGTTACATCTGTTTAGAGTCCTAATAATGTAAATAACAGATAGAAAACAGATGAGGAAAACTGAAGTATATTACACTTACTATCTAAATGATAGTCTGCATAACTTATAATACAATATATTTCAACAGTAATCACATACCAACAATGATAATGGAAGTGGAACATACCAACATGGTTAACAACAACAAGCACATACCAACAAAGGGAAGAAAGAGCTAAGGATGGAATGGCCCAGCAATTAACAATAAGTTTACAATAGATTTGTACCGAACCAGGAATCCTGAGGTGGAATCATGTTCCAAACTGACCATCGGGGTCATAAACTACACTTCCATTTAACTCTTTAAAACCTGCTGTGTCATCATTGACACACCCTGCACATGTGCAGTTTGGATGGCTGTAATTCTTTCACTGTTTGTGCAATTGGAAAAATTCCAACTGTTTCCGAAACCTGAGACATTGCGCTTTATAGGTTTTATTGGGTCGTTATGGTAATTTCACCCACACCTGTACTAGAAGCTGGAGAAGAAGTCGTTTTAGCAGAATTGTAACATGTAGTAAATTGTAAATGATTGCTGGGTTTTGAAAGATCTGGAAAAAGGTGCTCTGGAAAAATGAAATATTTTCAAACCTTTTTATTGTCAAATTAGAACAAAAAATCCAGGCGGACCATTTTAGGCTCAGGGTTTAAAGGGTTAAGTATGAGTAAACTCATCAGTGCTTTTTCCGGTGTCTACCCTAGTACCACCATGTGTCCCTGTTCTTTCCAGGTGGAGGTGGTTCTAGAGGAGTATGAGGTTCACCTTTTGGACATTGCAAAGATCCTCCACTTCATCAACACCGGCCTGTACAAGCTCCGCGGCCATCCTTTCCTCAGGTCTGGAACGCAGCACTACTCCGAGGACTGGGAAATCCGCAGAGCCGTCCAGATGATCAGCCTGGTGGACTCGCCGGTGATGAGAGCCACAGAGGTTGTGGACGGAACAGTGTCTGCGGTCCAGGGGCTTTTCACAGGCATGGACAAGTACTTCACCAAAGACTCCAGGGAGCTGAAGAAAGGCTGCAAGAAAGAGATGGTGGGTCAGATCAAGCAGGTGGCCACTCTGCTCAATGATGGGATAGTGGAACTGAACGCCATCAGAGAGGAACTACAGGACGCTACAGGAACCATATGAACTGTAGTCCTCTGAACTACTGTACACTACCCTTTCAATTCCTGAAAGAGCGACAGCGCCCTCTGCTGGCCTAAATAAGAACTGACATAAAGCAATGAATGACCCTGTGTCTGTATCACAACAGGTGACACTTGTTCCTTAAACGCTGCTTTTATGTAAATGTACATGTGTGCATATGTATAGACTCATGTCAAAGTCCAAATGAGTTAATTTAACCAGTATGTGCCTCTAATATACTATTTAGGTCTAAAAAATAAATAAATAAAATGGGGACAGATGATTTTCTGTTATTGTTACAATTTAATAAAATTCCTGATCTTTATTTCCTCAGTGTACCATAATGTTATTCCATTATTTTAACAGAAACATTACATTCCTGTAAAGACCTTTTGCTGAATATGCAGATATTTAAACCTAACCCTAAGTTGGTGAATAAAGGCTCTTTGCAAATGTGTGTACACATTTTGGCCTCAGGCAATTCTCAAAAAAGGTTATTTTTACAGGTGAGACCTGTAGTATACAAGCAGAAAATAAAAGAAAATACTAGAGAACAAAATGCGTATTAGTGACTCATGTATACTGTATTCAGAACAGATACACCTGCTGTATGTATGATTAAACATGTTAACTAAAAACACAAATATATGGAAAATATATTGAAATACAAGTGTAAATGATGTATTATTTGTCAGATATAAATGTATTTATCATCTTCATATGTTAATGAACACCACCTCTGTCTGAAACTATCCACAGTGAGTCATGAAATAATGGAATAAATGCATCAAATGATGATATATTTCTCAATATTCATTACCCTTTGAGTCTTCAACTCAAAATGCACATTTCAGCCTGAAATGTTCACAAACATTAGGTCTGTACCTTGTTTTAACAGACGATCAGGATTTGGATTCTAGGTTTTTTTTTTTCTTAATGACTTCTTCACCTTTGTTATTAGTTCCATACTGCCCCCTAACAGCGTGCAGGGTCTGCAGTTTCTGACTGTCTAGACTGAAGTGTTTTCATCAGATTTATATGGTGCATTATTTCTGACATTTGGTGGAATGGACACGTTAAGGCATAAAGCCGCCTGTAGCCTATCTGGTATAAACAGCTGCATCCATTCATGTGTATTAGTTTGAATCCCTGGAGTTGTACTCTACCTGCAGGTTCTCTGGAATGGACCCTTCTGATTGGTGTTTTCATGTTCTGCCCATATGTGAGTGGGTTTGATCTACATCAACACCTGTGATTGATATATTCGCATTCCCTGCCCCTGACCAAAGCACTGACTTGGATCTGGATCTTGTCTCAGACCAGTGGGCATCTTGAAGTACTTTAATGTGGACTCTTTAATCTTTAGTCAGCTGTTAATGTGTTACCATTTTTGAACAGAAATGAGGGAATTTCAAACTGAATTCACCTTTTTATTCTGAAAATAGAACTGACTCACTGGGCTTCTCTGGGAAGTCAGAAATGAATCAAGCAGAACATTCAACCACTTTAATTATCTCATTCAGAACTGCAAGTAAATATCTATAATTCCATATCTTAATCAAGAAATAATAATATACTTTACTATTTTTTTCCTGTTCAAAAAAAAATACAAAGAGTTTCCACATACTGGTGTCTTAACGATTAGAGAATCATAAAAAATATTTTGGTAATTACCAGTGCTGTTCATTTAGGGCAGTAGTGGCATAAACCTTATATTGGAGGGTGCACTAATACATTCATTAAGTGCTGTATGTATGTGTGTGTGTGTGTGTGTGTGTGTGTCATAGATAGATAGACAGACAGACAGACAGACAGACAGACAGACAGACAGACAGACAGACAGACAGACAGACAGAAAGAAAGAAAGAAAGAAAGAAAGAAAGAAAGAATAATGTTTCTTTTGAACATGAATCACTTATACTATTTTCACTACTCAGATGGACCAAATAAGTCATTAAATTTAATGCTAGTTAAAGAGAAAACTTGAGGTTAAGGACAGATTTGGAGGAACATTTTAATGGCAACATTAGATTTTCACACTTTTCTTTTATATATAATATAGTAAAACGTATTCAAAAACAACAAATAATAAATGCCTGTATTATATACATTTATGTGACATAATTGAAAAAGTCTAACATCAAGATCTACCACATCCTCCTGAGACCCAGGAAAGCAAATATTTATGTTGTTTTTTTTGTTTTTTTGTTTTGTTTTGTTTTTTTACATTAAATAATTGTCTTGATTGACAAGAGCATAATGCAACAGTTTTTTCAAGTAATTTTTTCTTAATGGAATGTCTTTTTTTTTTTTTTTTTTTTTTTTTTTTTTTAAGTAAAGCTGTGAAACTGTCCCCTACAGATGATAGAAATGCACTTCTGGCTCTCAAAAGGATATAAGTGTCTAAAACGTTTAAATGTAGAATTTTCCTACATTTTTTACAACATCCGGAACTACCCTGAGACACGTGACCTTCAGAGAGGCCACGCCCACCTGCGGGTGCTCTCGTGTGTCAGGTGAATCTGATGTTGATGTTTCGTTCTTTTTCTAAACACCTGTGAACTCGTAGTGTGTTACCACTCGGTGAACGCCATAAAAACCCCCACCTTTCCGTGAAATCAGAGTCGGACTACCTCTGTAACCTTAGCCCGCTTGGGTCCGCCTCGGTTTTGGCCAAACCAGTTTGTCAGTTTGGCTGAAGGGGAGGTGAAGGACTGAAGTGTACAGCCGTTCAACTTTCCTGTTGCTCTGTTACGCTGGGTTTTTTTTTTTTCTTCCATCGTTTGTTTACTGTGACTCACCTGTGTCCAGGTAAGCCCCATACCGGTTTAATGTACTGTTGGTGGTGGTTTGTGTTCTCAGACATTCCTCTGACAGAACCTCAAACAATGTACAATGATGTTTGACACAAAACTGTGACGTCACTTTGACGTCCCTTTGACTTCCTGCCAAACCTGGTCCACAGTTGGACCATTTTAATCCTGTTCTGTTTATATAATGAGTCACATGTCGAACAGGGCTATTGTTATGGTGGATTTCCACTCACCGGGACTTATTCTATAATTCGGCTAAATCTACTTCCGTAAAAAAACAACTCCCTCATCATTTCTTTGTTACTTTTCTAAAGAACTGACTCAAATGACACTGAATGGTAGCAAATAGGTCATCATGTTCTGTATCTGTTACAAACAAAAAGCTCAAATCTCTGTTAAACTTAATCCTACTTGACTTTTTTAAGTATTATACTTATTACTTTAGGTAGTTTTTTTGTCATTTCTTTAAAGTACCAATTCTCTTCCCACAAATGTTCACATCTTTGGTAAACAATATATTCCCTAATGACCTGCTATCATTGTTCTGTTTCAGTGTTTATGCATAAATACTACAATCCACAGCACCTCATTCTGGATGGATCCATTTATAGAGTTCATATTAATCTGCAAAAATACTACCTAAATATGACAGCGATGAAAGGATTTTAAGATAAAATATTTACTAAAGAAAAGTACATACTCAACATAATGTGATTACATTACTTATTCATTTAATAAATGTCAGTAATTAATCAACAATATTTGGTCAATGCTTTATGACCCTTCCACTCCCCAAAAATGTATTAATTCAGTTTGTTAAATTAAGATATTTTCCTAATTTCTACTGTTTGTGGACATCTTCATAAGCTTTAGGAAACATTTGTCCCCATGTTTTGACAAAATAGCTAATGGATTACTCCAAATGGATAATTATGGCTGCTCAATAAACAATTTTTAAGCTTGAGACCCCAAAAAATAATGTTTTCTCTATTTGCTGTAATGTCCACATTTTTAGTGTCACTTCCATTGTCAAAACAATGTCAGAAAGTGTCTTGTTACACCTTTCATATTGTTTTTGTCAACACCTCTCTTGCATAATATTCACCTTGCTGTGTTTTGTATATCTGACACTTGATTCAGGAAATTAGTTGACATACTATATTATTGTTTTTTGAAGTAATGGAGACCACTCTTGGGCCTATGTTGGGTCCTGACCCTAAATTTGGGAAAGGCAGGCGATCAGAATATCAGCTTGTGCTGTTGTATAACTGAAAAGAGCCTTAAAGGTCTAGTCCTTTTTGCAGGTTTTTTATTTGTGCTGAATGAGTACTGAGTGCATTATTCCCCACATTAATCATCATAAGACTATTTCTAAAAACTGTGCAGCTCCATTGACAATGAAAATACTCAGTTGTAGCCCTGAAAGTTTTTTTTTTCCCCCACAGAAGTTATTTTAATTGCCCTTCTTTGTTAAAGGAGTGACATTTTGCTTTTTTAAATGGAATTATGCATTTATACATTTCCCTGTGGTCTACATAAACTGTAAATGCTATGCTTGGGTCTGAATTCTTCATTAATTCAATTCCATAGGTCCATCTTCTATCAGGGCTCAAAATTAACTTTTTGACCTAGGAGCACTGTGCTCCTAACCCTAAAAAGTTAGGCGCACAGGCTAAAATCTAGGCGCACCACTGTTATATAAAAAATTTGGAGAACAAGCAAAACTCTTGGCCATACCAAGTAATATTCCTATATGTATTTAAGCAATGTTAACAACCTAGAATAAAGTATTTGAATAGAGTATGAAAGAAAAAGCTTACATTGACACAGGTGCAAAACAATTGTCAATGTGTGGTATATACTTTAGTTGGTTCTTGGAGAAGAAAGACGAATCACACCATTATTTGCAACAACCAACTTTTTTATTTCATGGCCTAAAGGCCCTTAGTCACTGTGGTCTACACCACGCCTGAAGTCAAGTCTCCTTGACCTGGTGCCCCTTAGTCACTGTGGTCTGCACCACGACGCCTGAAGTCAGGCCTCCTTGACCTGGTGCCAGAGTGTAGGTACTTCCTGACCGCTGGCAGTGCATCGAAGTCATGCAGTGTTGGACCATCCGCAGAGATGCGCACGCGAGGGGGCGGGGACTAGATTTTCCGCTTCAGTCAGCGGGGCGTGGAGCTTGTTTATTTTCAGCTGACGAGTTACTT
The DNA here is from genome assembly GCF_902148855.1 of Sphaeramia orbicularis. Taxonomy (NCBI): domain Eukaryota; kingdom Metazoa; phylum Chordata; class Actinopteri; order Kurtiformes; family Apogonidae; genus Sphaeramia; species Sphaeramia orbicularis. The sequence continues at coordinate 13,407,271 of NC_043974.1, read as the reverse complement.
CTGCAGCCATTATTCTAGGCGCACGTATTAATTTTCGCTCATTTTTTTATTGGCGCACCGTGCGATCGTAATCTCAAAAACAGTCGCACTACCGAAATTCTCAGGCGCATGCGACCGTAATTCAGTCGCAGTCACGAGCCCTGTCTATGGTATTAGATTTAAGCCAAAAAAAAAAGCCAAAAAGAGGTTGAACTTGTGGAAGAGATTTGTATCTGTAATAAAGATTTGTAGCTGAAGAAAAGTTTTGAACACGCATACAAAAAAAAATGAGCTTGTAAAAATAATTTGTGCAAGTGTAGACCATATTTGTATTGTTGGGAATGTTTTGTTCACATGTATCAACTAAATCTGATAGAGGCACAACTCTGCCACCCTCAGTTACGGGTTACAAAACTCAAGTTACGGATTACCAAATACAAATTACGAATTATGAATTTTGGCCTTGTTCTGATGTCCAAGCGAATAACCAATCAGAGCGTTATTCACTGACCTGCCGATCAACATTACCCCACCTATATGCAAATTTCCAGCCAATCAAACAGTAGCGGCAAATTTCCTGCACAAATTTGAATATCAAATATAAACTTGGCGGCACTACTACAGGACCTCTGAGCGGGATGGGACAGTCAGTCAATCTGACAAGTAGGCTACTTTGGATGGAGAAGAGGATGGATTGGAGAGAGTCTACCCAGGTAAGTTAAGTAGCTTGATGATTTTTGATTGGTTATTCGCTCGGACATCAGAACAAGGCCAAAATTTGTAATTCGTAATTTGGATTTGGTGATCCGTAACTTCACTTTTGTAACCCGTAACTTCAGCGTTGCACCTGAGGGTGGCAGAGTTGTGCCTCCATCAGATTTAGTTATACATGTGAACAAAACATTCCCAATGATGCAAATATGGTCTACACTTGCACAAATTATTTTTACAACCACATTTTTTTAACATGTGTTCAAAACTTTTCTTCAGCTACAAATGTTTTTTACAGATACAAATCTCTTCCACATGTTCAGCTTCTTTTTGTCTTAAATCTTATCCCATAATCTCCAACCCTATTTCTGAAAGGTCATTTTGAGCGCTGGCCCTTTAAATGCAAATGAGCCACTTTATGCCTCACCCCCTCCAGTTTGTTGGCTGCGCTGCTCTGTCCCATTCAACCAACAACTGAACATTTTAGGTAATCAGCTCGAAGTTTGGACATATTTTCAGTATGGACTACAACCACTGCTGCTGATAAACAATTTTGAGAAATCTGAGAAATGTTTGTCGGAAGTCGTCACCTTATATGTGCAAATGTTGTGATGTAACTAGTTATAGACGTAAGAAATTAAGCAGGAATTAAAACAGGTTGTAGAAATCCACTCGATTTTTGCCAAAGTGAATATAAAAGTAGCTTTGCAGCACCTGGAGGGTTCAAATTCAAACTTTATGAACTATTATGGCCCAAATACACAAATAAACCAAAGACTAATAAAAGTGGATTCAGCAAAATATGACCCCTTTAAATATAGGATGAGTGTTAAAGTGCTCATGTCATTCCATTTAGATTTTTCAGGTTCACCAGTTGTACACAGTGAGTGGAATTTGCTGTGTGGGGCCAACAGAACAGGAACAGTGGGAGCCAATGCCAGAAACACTATTGTACCTGTGCACACACACACAAAAAAAGAGCCTGTGTGTTTGTTTCCCTGTTGTTTTTCTTCATCATATGCTCATATTAACGCCACATTTTCCAGTATGAACATGTTCAGGAAAGATAAAAGCGAAAAGGCCGCCGCTCCAGTGGTCCCACCAAGACCCACCCAGGAGGTACAGACAACACAATGTGGTTTCCAAGGTTTGTTTACCATCATGTGTTTCTGCTATTTATTGACTCTTCTTTCATCACCAGGATTTGGATAATCCTATCACACACAAGTTAAACAGACAGGATGGAGGAGCGACCTCAGCCTCGCAGGTGAATTTCCAAACACACACACAGTTACATTGTGTTGCTATAGAAATGCACAGTCGCACCCCGTGGGACCTAACATCCCTGTGCACCTGCAACCTAGAAAATGCACTTGATCCGAAACAAGGAATTTTTACACACATGATATATGTTGCCAAAACCAAAATGGCTGCTGCCTCCTAGCATGTTACCTTCATCTTCATGAGCAAAGTAAAAAGTAAATAAAGAGATGAAAATCACTACATTTGGATCATGTTGAAGCTGCAGTTGCATCGTCTGCAGCTTTGAACAGACAAGGAAAGAGGAGGTTACAGCCACTTGTACAGAGACAAAGCAAATGTAGTAATTCAGCTTCTTAAATTACAATATTTTCATGATTTTCTTTCCCCGCCTGTAATAATAATAATAATAATAATAATAATAATAATAATAATAATAATACATTGGTTTTATATAGTGCTGTTCTAGGTACTTAAAGATGCTTAAATGCAATTAAACTGAGAAATCTATAACATCTGAATGTCTCGTTAAAGTTTTGGAAACATTTAGCCCAATATCTGACATTTTATTGGCTAAATAACTAATCAATTAATCGATTCAAAATGATAATCAACAATTAGGGCTTCAAAATAAACCATATTTCTTGGGCTTTATTAAATGTTTTTAAGCTTGAGACTCAAAAAAACAATGTTATGTATCAGTTTGTCTTTATGTCCACATTTTTAGTGTCAGAAAAGGACTTCATGTCTGTGAAAATGCGCAAAATATTCAATATTTGAATCACGCCATTAGTTACACTATATTTGCCATTTTACACAGAAACTTAACATGTCGCGTCCCAGTTTGGTAGAAATTTGTTGAAATATCAGACTGTGGAAATATGTTATTGTAAACACTATACAACCAAAAGTTGCACAAGTGATGTCATTTGCTTCCCCACAATCTGTTCAGAGTCTGAAAGTAACCAGACTTATAGTGACTTTCATTTCTGTTTTTTTTACACGTTCTCAGTAAACATGGTGAAAATACACTGACGTACCGGTGTTTTGATGTTTTAGACGTGTAACACATGACACCATAGATGCAGTCTAGTGAGCTGTTTCACACTAAATACACCTTTTTAATGTATAACTGATAAAATGTAATTAAATGGGGATTAAATAATAACTTGTCTCTCACTGTAAGACATTTCCCTTGCATCCCACTAAAACATCTGCTCGTATTCTTCTTTGCCAAACATGGATCATCACTGTGCTCATGAGCAAAAATAATGTAATCAAAATGAACCAGACATGCACTATATGGACAAAAGTATTGGGACACATCATAACTACAGCTGTAAGATGTCCTGCTCATGCTGATTTGAGAAGTAAACATCAATATTTCCTTAAAGTTTAATGGGAGATTTTTCTTCCTCAGTGAGATTTGAAGACAGTAGATGGTTAGTTGTGGTAGAAAACTATCATTTACAGTCATAGCATGAAAAATATTTTAGAAATTTAGATGTAGAACATTTACAATCACAGTCATGGATAAAAAAAACCCCACAAAAAAACAAAATCAGTGTTGAGAGAAATTAAGTAAAAACCATCTCTGAGGCATTTTGGAAGCAAAGATAACAATTTAAACCAAACTAACCAATACAATGATGTTTATCCCAGTATAAAACTATATTGTTTTGTATCCCACACCCCTGTTAGAAAAGAAACACCTGAATTCAACGTGTCCACGTACTTTTGACCATATAGTGTATGTTTAACATGTGTTTTTCTGCCTGAAACCCAGAGGACAGGGGTGATGGGAGTGATGCAGAAGGTCAACCCCTTCAAGTCTTCATCCCAGGTAAAAACACCACCTGTTGATATGAAGGAGTGTGTGTAAAAGGAGTGTGTTAAAGTGTCCTTCTGTGTTCAGACTCCGGCCGCCGTCGCCAAAGCCTCGTCTTCGGAGTCTTTAGAGCAGGAGGCAGCTCCAGCATCCACACAGGTGAGAAGAACTCCAACATACACAACCATGTGACAACACACCACCTGGAAACATGTCAAAGAAACCAAGAGGATTCATATCTGAAATGTCACAGTTATTTACAATATTCATGACTAAGGCACAGAATGTTGTAAGATATTAAATACATGAGGAAAACATATAAAACAACTTAATATGATTTCACTAACCAGTCGGTACTGGAATGATTCTAGTGACACTTGTTTGTGTGATATCCATGCAGTTTTTTGATTTTCATATGTTTTGAAAACATTTTTGTCAGCAAAACATAATTTACTGCAAATTATGCATTCATTCACTCATACATTAATCAAAATTAACTTTTCAACTACACACAATAGGTAGAATCTGAACCAAAACAGTAGGAACACAAGTATAAAAGTATATAAAGTCAAGGTCTGGGGAAAAAAATAGCAGTTTTGAAAAAGTCTGTAATTTTTATTTGGAGAAAGAGCAAACATCCTGTATAACCTTTATTTAATCTTGGAATATACTGAAGTTAAGGACGTGTTTGTAATGCAATGAAGAGGACATGAAATATAATGATAATAAAAAAACAGCTGATTCTGGAAACAACAGAAAACCTAATAAATACAATTAAAATGTTATCGCATTCAGAACATGGATAATCGGTACTGATGCAAGTAAAACTAATAAAGAATGAGCTAAAACACAACCAATTATTATTTTATTATAGAAAATGTAATAAAATTAAAAATTAAAAGTGTGAATAGCCCTAAGGATACAAATGATGCCATCTTCAGCTTTTCCTGCATGTTGTTCCATAAGTAAAAGTAGATTTTTCCTGATCAATGAAAACAAGTGGTACTCGCAACACAAGAAAATACTTTAAGTGGGTTTTATGGGTGCCCGTATTCAAATATAGTAACACAGGGATACAGAGGTAAAAGAGCAATGCATGCTTTATAAATAAATAAATTCCAGTGGTGAATTCTGTAGTTATCACCAGTAATAAATCATAAAACTGTGATAAACAGTATATTAAGTGTTGCAGCTGAAGTATCCATGTACAGAATGTCACCATAATCAAAACTGTAATAAAAACTGGGTGGAAAAAATAGATATAACAAATTTGATCATTTTCCACATAATGTACCTTTGTCAGACTGATGCTTTTTAATGACATCTTGTTGCATCTCAGTCTTTTTCTGCTATGAATTCAATGGAGAATTAGCAATAGAATAGAATAGACTCTTTATTTGTCACGTGACACTGACAAAGACAGTGACAGTGAAATGGGAGCTGCGACAGGCCCCGATTGTGCAAAAAAACCCAAGTTTAAATAAAATAAAAATTATAGTAAAAATAACAAAAGAGAAAAAAAAATCCAATATACAACTTTTTAGTTATTTATATTTTGATCCGCAGTTGAATATTTCAGTAAAGGTTTGCTCTATTTTAATTGTGTTATATCTTCCATGTTGAGTTTTTATGAACAATAGAAGCCAGAAATATAAGTAATGCTATGTGTCTCTGTCTCACCTTTATCATAAAGTCTATGTGGATGATCTAACTTCATCAATCACTAGATTCATTCTCCATTAAGCATATGAAGTTCTAACCAATGTTCTTTGTATGACAGTAATTGCCAAATCACGTTTAAAGGTCATTACAGGCCTGCAGACAAATGACACCAACAGTGATTTAATGCCAAAATACAGTCGGTACAAATATGTTTTCTTAATGATCTTTAATTGCAGTGCATACAAATGATGTTTGGAATATGATGTTAAAGCTCCTGTTCAGCTACAAATCTGGAAAATGCAGAAAGATTTTGAGCTTCACTTTTATCCCTAGGGTGGTTTTGGTCATTTATTTTATCACAGTTTACATGTAGCTGTCATTTTTCTTTTCTAGTAACAGTAGTTATTAGGATGTAATTATTTTAGTGAATCATTTGGTATAATTTGTTTACATAAAGAGACAAAGGTCCAACTTTGCCTCTACCACACCCTAAAGCAGGGGTGTCAAACTCATTTTCTTTCAGGGGCCACATTCAGCCCAATTTGATCTCTAGTGGGCTAGACCAGTAAAATAATAGCATAATCACCTATAAATAATGACAACTCCAAATTTTTTTAGTGAAAAAAAAAAAAACATTAAATGATGAAACTACTTTCATTTTACACACTATCCAAAACAAAAAAAGATATGAATAACCTGAAAAAAACTGAAATTTCTGAAGAAAAACAAGTACAATTTTATCAATATTATGTCTGAACTTATGATTTATACATGTGCATTACAGATCAGATCTACCAAGGCACAAAACAGGCAGAATAATGTTAAAATTGCACTTATTTTTCTTTAGACATTTCAGGTTGTTCATATTTGTTCAGGTTATTGATATTTTATCGTTAAAGGATATCAGAATTTAATGTTCTTTGCAATAAATTGGTGTTGCCATTATTTATAGACATAATGTCATATTATTTTTCTCACATTAAACCAAGAAGAAAATTTGGAGTCATTATTTCTAGGTTATTATGCTATTATTTTTGAGTTTGATACCCTTGACTGTTAATATCTTCAGGGTAATTTTTGCATTTTTGCACTTTGTAAATTCATCCTGCGGGCCAGATTGGAACCTTTGGCGGGCCGGTTTTGGCACACAGGTGATGTCATCTTAACATCAGGAAAATTAATGTGATCAAAATGAACCAGATGTGGGTTTAACATGTGTTTTTCTGCCTGAAACCCAGAAGACGGGGATGATGGATAAAAAACAAAACAAAAGCAGTGTTGAGAGAAATTAAGTAAAAACCATTTCTAAGGCATTTTGGAGGCTAACATACCAATTTAAACCAAACTAACCAGTGAAATGGTATTTATCCCAGTATAAAACTATATTATGACATTTATTATTATTGTTTTGTATCCCACACCCCTGTTAGAAAAGAATCACCTGAATTCAACGTGTCCACGTACTTTTGGCCACATAGTGTATGTTTAAACATGTGTTTTTCTGCCTGAAACCCAGAGGACGGGGGTGATGGGAGTGATGCAGAAGGTCAACCCCTTCAAGTCTTCATCCCAGGTAAAAACACCACCTGTTGATATGAAGGAGTGTGTGTAAAAGGAGTGTGTTAAAGTGTCCTTCTGTGTTCAGACTCCGGCCGCCGTCGCCAAAGCCTCGTCTTCGGAGTCTTTAGAGCAGGAGGCAGCTCCAGCATCCACACAGGTGAGAAGAACTCCAACATACACAACCATGTGACAACACACCACCTGGAAACATGTCAAAGAAACCAAGAGGATTCATATCTGAAATGTCACAGTTATTTACAATATTCATGGCTATTCATTTTCCTGTGTGTATGTATGTGTATATATATATATATATATATATATATATATATATATATATATATATATATATATATATATATATATATATATATATATATCAGGGTGCTTGCACAGGTCTTGAAATTCTTAAAAATTATGGAATTTTGAAACGCTGTTTTCCAGACCTTGAAAAGTCTGGAATTTTGCGTCAAAGTCTAATATAGTGTGGAAAAAAGTTTCTGTCATAGTTGAATTTATGGTGAAAGGTACATAATGTTGTAAGATATATAAAACACTTGATATAATTTCTCTAACTGGTTGGTACTGGAATGATTCTAGTGACACTTGTTTGTGTGATATCCATGCAGTTTTGTGATTTTCATATGTTTTGAAAACATTTCTGTCAGCAAAATATAATTTACCAAGAATTATGCATTCATTCATGCATACATTTATTAAAATTAACTTTTCTACTACATACAACAGGTACAATCTCAACCAAAAAAGTAGGAACACATGTATAAAAGTATATAAAGTCAAGGTCTGGGGAAAAAACAGCAGTTTTGAAAAAGTCTGGAATTTTTATTTGGATAAAGAGCAAATATTCTGTATAACCTTTATTTAATCTTGGAATATTGTGAAGTTAAGGATGTGTTTGTAATGCAATGAAGAGGACATGAAATATAATGATTAAAAAAAAACAGCTGATTCTGGAAACAACAGAAAACCTAATAAATACAATTAAAATGTTATCACACTCAGAACATGGATAATCAGTGGTGATGCAAGTAAAACTAATAACCACCTGGAACATGTAAAAAAAAAAAAAACAAGAGGATTCATATCTGAAATGTCACTAACACAGGGTTTCTGTGTGTCATTAAAAAGCATTAAAAGTCATATGACTTTATTCTCATTAAATAAAGACTTTACTCTTGAAATATAACGACTTTATTCTCGTAAAATAATGACTTTTTTTAAAACTATGACTTTATTCTCATTAAATAATGACTTTATTCTCAAAATACAACTACTTTATTCTCATAGTGACAAGCTTTTTTTTTATTTTTATGTGGCCCTAATACACCGTTGTACATACTATAACCTGTAGGTGTTACGCAGGTTATAGTATGGGTGTTTTTATAATCATATGGGTGAACAATAACAATTCATCGTGTGTCCTGGTTGTGTTTTGCTTTAATGAACTAATCATGGTTAACAAAGGAAGCAGAAGACTGAAAGGTTGAAACTTGATATATTTGTCATATTTCAGAACCCCGGTGCGCTGAGAGGGGTTATTCAGAAGGTCAACCCATTCAAGTCTACCTCCCAGGTAACCAGCGTGTTGTCGGCGTAACACACAAAGAGCTATTGTTAGATGAAAGTAACTACCGTCACCACTCTGCTGGGTTCTGTCACGCAGGTGTCTAAGGCTCAGTCCTCCGAGTCACTGGAACCAGCGACAGTTACCGACTCTAATCAGGTTGGACAAACACCCGACACTTAACCACGACCAGGGTAGAGAAGTGGATTTAATGTAAAGATGATCAGACTATGGACCTGCAGACAGTGCACTTACAGTCGGCCTGATCACAACCAAGGGTACCAGAAAGGGTGCACATATAGATAAAAAATAATAATGCTCTATCAAAAAATCAGACAGGCCATTTTATTTGTCTGATATTTCTCTTTTAAAGTCCACAATATTTTTGTATTATGGTGTTTACTAAAAATTTCGCAGGCTTGTACCCCTGTCAAATCAGAAATTAATCAGTGTACGGACACTCCAGCCTAATAGCCTCCATATTTAATGCCTACAAAGATATACAAATATTTCAGCACTCAGGATAATCATGTGTTGTTTATTGCATAGATGTCGTGTCCAAAGCATGCGTGCTGAAAAATTCCATATATTGACAGAAACAATAAAATTAGACCTACATATTTCGATATGGTGTACGGACACTACTTGATGTACAGAATCTACAAGACTGGAATGGAAATCTGGCTTACCACATGGTCTCATCTCTGTTAGATCTGTAACTAAGTCTTCCTGGTACAGGAGGAAATAAACATTTGTGAACAAGTTATAACAATATATCTATAAGGCATATACGCCATATTATTGATGGAAGTATATTGGTGTACGGACACTACGTGAATTTTGGTGAACAACGTGCCATTGAAAACATGCGGTAAACATCTGTTTGCCACATTGTTACCAAATTTTCTGCAGCCAGGGAGCATACCAAAATCTGTCTAGTTGTGCATATTTAGTCATAATAATACTGAAATAACAGGTTCCCATTCTATTATTACAATTAAAGGGCTGTAAAAGAAGGGTTTTCAGAACAAAATGGTTGATTGTCTTAATACTGAAAATAAGAATTGATAATCAAACAGCTGTTCAACAAAAATGATCAATAAATGAAAAGCAATGTGATGTGTGTATTTTGTAATAAAAAACACACAGGAGTTGAGTAGGAATTATTTATTGTGTTACAAAACATTATGTACAATAATTTTGCTCTCTTATTACCATAAAATTGTGCACATGTTTTCATGCTCATTGGGTTGCCATTTTATCAGTTTTTATCCAATTTTCTTCAAATTTGGAGGATTGCAAGATCTAGTAATAAGATGGCCAAAGAAACGTTTTGGGAATGGTTTTGGGGTATCTGTTTGCAATACTGATTAATAACTGATGCAAATATACTTGTACACCTTGATTGTGATCAGGCCGAGTGTTTGTTTACTGTCCCCATGCATTTGTGATATATTACATTAAGAATCACTCTGAAGTATTGTTCCATTCTCCAAACCCACCTGCTCCCTTTTGCACATGCTCAGTTCCATCGAGGTCAAAACAGGATGTTTCAGCAGATAATGAAACACATCCAGGGCATGGCATGTTGAAACTGTCAAGAATTTAGTTTGTTTTTTTCTTCTTGTTAACAATGACCAAAACAAGCCAGTTCTATGTGTTTGTGTTTGTCTGATGCAGACACCTTTTAAAACACACACAAAAAAAACTTTCCCACAAATATTTCATGATAATATTAGCGATTAAGGGTGTCCCAAAACATTTTCCCACAGCTGTATATATGATGGCATATGTTTTAGAATCTATCTTTGAATTTACTGCAATGTTTTCTTTTCATGAACCTTTTTCATGCACTTATATGATAGTCATAGTGTTACTTTTTTAATTTTTGTATTACCACTTTATTTATTTATTTAGTTACTGTGTGCAGATGAATGTCACAGTTCTGTCAAATAGAGCATGGATGTCAAACTCATTTTACTTCAGTGGCCACATACAGCCCAATTGGACCTCAAGTGGGCCAGGCCAGTAAAATACTAGCATAATTTAGAAATAATGTTGTTTTATTGCAAAAAAAAAGTCACATTACAGTGTGAAAATGTTTATTTTCACAAACTATCCTTTCACCAAAAAAATGTGAATAACCTGAACATCCATGACCTGAAATTTCTTAAGAAAAATAGGTGCAATTTAACAGTATTATTTCTCAGCTTATCATTGACGCATGTGCTTGACAACATACAGATCGCAGTGGATCTACAAATACACAAAACATTTAGTAACAGGCATCTGGAACTGAAATAGATAGCATTTAACTTTATGATCAAAACAATTTGTCAAGACTCAATGGCCCAATCCCAATTCACTCCTTGGCCCCTCCCTCTGCCCCTCCCCCTCCATTTTGCATGTTCACGTGAAGGGGTAGGGCTGTCCTGATTCTCGATGAGTCAGAGGGGAAGGGCTAAGGAGGAGGGCTGTTTGATCCTCAAAACACAGATTTTTCAGGACCACACCACAAACGGAGGGGAATTTTTATTTTTTTATTTAACCTTTATTTAACAAGGAAAAAAGATCCCATTGAGATTAAGAACCTCTCTTTTCCAAGGGAGTCCTGGCCAAGAGGCAGCATGAAATACAACACACAGTTACAACATACAATAATTTACAGGACAAGCCAACCTATTTAAAACAAGTGCAAGTCACTGAGTTATTCTCCAGCACTTTGAGTTTGGATTTAAAAGCATTGAAGGAGATCAGTCAGTTTCCACTCTTTTAGCAACATATTCCATGTGCAAGGAACAGAGTAGACAAATGAGTAGACAAAAGAGGATCAAATGCTCATTCGATCGCATACAATAAGAATCAACACTTCTTCTCAGAATGAGAAATCTCCCATAATTCTGTTTGAATCATCAGCAAGACGGAGGTAAACACAGCAAAAAAGTACAACAGTGTGATGAAAGGAACACACAAATGTACATATTTTCTTCGTAAACAACTTAATCATTTGATCGTCCGTTTAGTTCCTTTTCAATGTGTTATAGATCGCATTTCTACAGTTTGCGGTTGGTAGCCACAAAAATATGCCCAAAGCCCATGCATCAGAGATGGTTACAGCTGCTGATGGCAGGGGGAATACTTTCACAAACAAAGTTGTCACATCTATAGTGCATCTATAGCACGTTTATAGCAGCATCGATGACTGCTGATGACGTAACAGGTCTCGAAGGGTTGTCTCATTTCATAGGTGAATGTTTCAACCCCTAACCCTTGAAGCTCCATTTCAAGGGGTAGTGCTAAGTGCAAGGGCCAAGGGGTAGGGGTAAGGGGGAGGGGCCAAGGGCTGAATTGGGATTGAGCCGACACCCTTGACTATCACATCAGACCCTTTGGAGGGCCGGTTTTGGCCCGCGGGCCGTATGTTTGACACCCCTGAACTAGAGTATCAAGAAAACTCACTGCAGCCGCGTCAAAGTATTTCACACGTGTTTTTGTTTCAGAACCCAGGTGTGTTTAAAGGGGTGATGCAGAAGGTGAACCCGTTCAAGTCTTCCACACAGGTACCGTCTCAGTCCTTTTTAGCCCGATGATGAATAATTACACACGTACGTAGAATGACTTCCTGCTGTTTCTGCTTCCACTTCTGTGTTGTGTAAAGGTCTCGAAGAACGACGCTCTAAATGAAACCGCCGATCCCCGAGAAAGTGAAAAAGAACCACAGGTCAAACAGGTAGAACATGATCTGCAGAGGAACTGTTTATGAGGCGTCTGTATTTGAGTTGGTCTGTTTATTGTGTTATTGTTCACTATGTAGAATCCAGGGGTGATCGCAGGGATGATGCAGAAAGTCAACCCCTTCAAATCCTCACAGCCAAAGGTACCAAGTGGAATCATGAATACAGTTCGCAGCGTGGTGTTCCTTATGTTAACCCTTTATAATTCACTCATAGAAATACACTGAAATTCAAAATTTCAACCTTTGTGTGTTATTGGAGGACATAATAAGACTTGATTAGTTTTGTGAAATTGAAAAAAAAACAAAAAGTGTTATTATGTATTATGTAGAAAATCAAGGTCAATGAAGTTACCATGTTTGGTTCCTTACCCTAAGTGGCAAAAACAAACAAAAATACGAGAACTAAATATAAAAAATACAAGAAAACACGTTAGGTGTAAGGAACATGCATTTTTAGAACATCACTTTTCGAACATTAGACCAACGTAAGTGCTGATCCAGACCCCTGTCCACATCCACATTCTCCCTTTGAACATCATTCCTTACATTAGTACCATTACTTCATGGTACCTAACAAAGCAGGTACACTCACTGTTCATGCAGAGGTGGACCTTACAGACCCTGTAGACCACAATGCACCTGAGATTGTTGACTCACAGTCCTCACTGGAACTGTTGCTGTCAGTAGTTGCTTTTCCATTGGACATCTGCGCAAAACTTTACCGATAATAACTAAATGTCGAAAAAACAGAAGTGCGTAATGTCGGTTTTTCCATTAAATCACAAATGCGATGATTTGTTTATTTATTATCGTGAGATGACATGAGAAGTCATTCCATAAACATGGCGATGAATGTAAATATGGTGTTGATTTACAGATATATTCATTATTATTATATATTACCCCTCTATCTCGTACTAAATGAAAAAATGATTGTGTTTCCTGGTGTGTCCACACATACCGCGACATGTTTCTTCTTCTTCTTTGCTTGTTGTAACATCCGTCAACATCCGTTTTTTTAATTCACCTGATTCTAGTTGTGAAAAAAGGTCTTTCCATTGCATTGTATATACCATTTGGGCTACGCCGGAAAAACCACCTCTTGCCAGCGCAAAAACTTCTATTCGAAAAATGAGACTTTTGGTGAAATTGTCGTTTTTCCATTAGGTAAATTTTTATGCGCAAGTTATTTTTGTGCGATTTCGGGGTCAATGGAAAAGCAACTACTGTCTTGGAATGTGTGCAGAAATTACCAAAAAGAGTCACTTGCCTGATAAAAGGTTAACAATAAGGACAATCAATAAGGACATAACTTCCAGAACTACAGCTTTCAACAGAATCCACACAGCGCACACACAAACACACACTTCAGTTACTGTACAAGTTATGCACAATGGCTCTATTATAACTCATTCACAGCAAACGCAAACCAGAGCTCTAAATGTATTCTACCTGACCCTAAAGGAATTCATAGTTATCAATTAATGACTTTGACACACTTTCCCAACTTGATAGGTGCATTTTTTGAAGTGAGTGTATCCAGAAAAGGGTTAAATTAGGGGGTTTTTTGGGTGGTATTTTGGACATTTTACACCAGGGCCTCCAGAATATATGGAAACAACCAGATTTAGTGACAATACAACAATATAATGTCAGGATCCTTCCATAAATTACTGTATTACTCTGTCATAAAGACTTTAGATAATCACCCATCACCTTATTAAAGTTATTGTTTTAATGCAAACTCAAAACTTCCTACGGCTCTTTCAAATTAAAAGGATGTCATGGACCTGAAATCAAGCTTAGTTTTGTTAAATTTACCATTCATTTCCCTACTGTTGCTATCACTGTCTTGTAATGTGTGCAGAAATTACCAAAAAAAGTCACTTGCCTGATAAAGGGTTAACAATAAGGACATTCGATAAGGAAATAACTTCCAAAAACTGCGTCTTTCAACAGAATCCACACAGCGCACACACAAACACACACTTCTGTTACTGTACAAGTTATGCACAATGGCTCTATTGTAACTAATTCACAGCAAACGCAAACCAGAGCTCTAAATGTATTCTACCTGACCCTAAAGGAATTCATAGTTATCAATGAATGACTTTCACACACTTCCCCAACTTGATAGGTACATTTTTTAAGTGAGTGTACCCAGAAAAGGGTTAAATTAGGGTTTTTTTTGGGTGGTATTTTGGACATTTTACACCAGGGCCTCCAGAATATATGGAAACAACCAGATTTAGTGACAATACAACAATATAATGTCAAGATCCTTCCATAAATTACTGTATTACTCTGTCATAAAGACTTTAGATAATCACCCATCACCTTATTAAAGTTATTGTTTTAATGCAAACTCAAAACTTCCTACAGCTCTTTCAAATTAAAAGGATGTCATGGACCTGAAATCAAGCCTAGCTTTGTTAAATTTACCAACATTTCCCTACTGTTGCTATCACTGTCTTGTAATGTGTGCAGAAATTACCAAAAAGAGTCACTTGCCTGATAAAGGGTTAACAATAAGGACATTCGATAAGGAAATAACTTCCAAAAACTGCGTCTTTCAACAGAATCCACACAGCACACACACAAACACACATTTTTGTTACTGTACAAGTTATGCACAATGGCTCTATTGTAACTCATTCACAGCAAATGCAAACCACAGCTCTAAATGTATTCTACCTGACCCTAAAGGAATTCATAGTTAGCAATGAATGACTTTCACACACTTCCCCAACTTGATAGGTGCATTTTTTAAGTGAGTGTATCCAGAAAGGGGTTAAATTAGGGTTTTCTTTTGGGTATTTTGGACATTTTACACCAGAGCCTCCAAAATATATGGAAACAACCAGATTTAGTGACAATACAACAATATAATGTCAAGATCCTTCCATAAATTCTTGTATTACTCAATCATAAAGCCTTTAGATCCTCCCCCATCGCATTATTAAAGTTGTTGTTTTAATGCAAACTCAACACTTCCTATGGCTCTTTCATATTAAAAGCATGTCATGGAACTGAAATCGGGCCTAGCTTTGTTAAATTCACCACCATTTCCTAACTGTTGCTGTCACTGTCTTGTAATGCATGCTAAAATGACCAAAAATAGTCACTTTTCTCGATAAAGGGTTAAATCATACCATCATAAGGCATCATCCAAGTGTGTGTGTGTTTTTGACTTGTATTCTCTCTGCTTTCTCCACAGGACACCCAGTCTCTACACAGTGACCTCTCCACCAGCGATGGAAGCTTAGCAGACAACAACAACTTGCAAGAGAAACAGGTTGATCTATGAACAAAAGTAACATGTTCAACGTGTTCAAACGCAGAATGGAAAGAATAGAGTCAGTTATGAACAGAGAATTCTGTAATTAAACAGAAGACTTCTGGTATTTGTAGCAGAAATGGAAGCTTAATACTTGTAATAGTGAAGGTCATATGTGAGAGAGTTTTCAGTATACACTATATATACAAAAGTACTGGGAAACATTAAATTCAGGTGTTTGTTTTCTAACAGGGGTCTGGGACACAAAACAATACAAATGTCATAATAGAGTTTTATATTGTGATGAATATCATTGCGTTGCATTGATTAGTTTGGTTTAAATTGCTATCTTTGCTTCCAAAATGCCTCAGAGATGGTTTTTACTTAATTTCTCTCTACATTGATTTCTTTTTGTATGTTTTTTCTCTTTCTTTTTTTTATCCATGACTATGATTTTAAAAACCTTTAACTTTAAGGAAATATTAATATTTATATGTTAGATTATCATGAACAGGACATCTTACAGTTATAACCATGATGTGTCCCAATTTTATTGTTCATATAGTTTATAAACATCAACATTTCCTTAACGTTTATGGGAGATTTTATGAAGAAAGTAGATGGTTGGTTGTGGTACAAAATTATTGTTTACGGTCAGAGCACACAAAAATATTTTACAAATTTAGAGGTAGAACATTTAAAATCATAGTCAGGGATTAAAAAAAACAAAAAAACAAAAAAACAATTTGTATCCCAGACCCCTGTTAGAAAAGAATACCTGAATTCAACGTGTCCCAATACTTATGTCCATATATTATTTTCCAAATACACAGTATGATCTATTCCCTATGTTGCCAGTAGATGGCAACAAAGTTTCAAAAGTGTAAAGGTTTAAGTTTGTACTGACTCTGCTCAGTATTTGGACGGTGACAAACATTCTAATTTCTCCTCTGTTCAGCACCACAGTGGATCTGAAGTGAAACGGTCAGGATGCAGTCGAAATGTGGACTTTCAGCTTTAATTCAAGGGCTTTTACAAAAATGTTATATCAACCGTTAAGCATTAGAACCATTTTATATGTAGCGCCTCCATTTTGAGACCTGACTGTAATTAACTGAACAGAATGTGAGTACATTGAAGCGAATACAAACCCCAAAACTGGACATCCTACAGGTGTAAAAGGAGGTATTTTGTGCAGAGAGGTGCTAAAAGTGAAATTAAGAAACACCAGCTAAAGAAAACAAAATAAATGCATGGACATGTTAGAGAGAATGAGCTGTCAAGCCTGTTTTTTTTTTTTTTTTTCTTGATGCACATGGTAGGTGAGGGTTTGATTGGCTTCTTGGTGCATGTAAGAGTTTCACAGCTCAATTAAGCTCAATTTTAATGTGCAACTGTTCAGAGAAGAAGCATACTTTACATATTTTTATTTATTCTTTTACTACACACCCTTTCACCATTGACGTCAGCCAACAAACCGTAAAATGTGATTTTAATTTGGCTGATAAACCCTGTGAAGTGTGTGGAAATGATCAGAGGCTATTTTATTCAAACTCCAAACCCCGGTGATCATCTGTAGACTCACTCAACAAAACCACATCTGAAAAAAGAACTTCTTCACAACTAAAGCATAAACAGCAGTAAATGGCTTTTTACTCATACTGTCGTCCATATTGTAGATCACCACACACTGTTGTTATAGAGCATGAATTGTGTTATCATGTAGTACAATTTATTTTCTTTGGCAAATACTGTCCATTTTTTGTTTTATAAATATCACTTATAATGAAATGCGCATATTGGTTTTATATCTTTATGTTTATTTGTATTTTAGAACCCGGGAATGTTTAAAGGGATGATACAGAAAGTGAACCCGTTTAAGTCTTCCACTCAGGTACAGTCAACACACCCCACCAACGGCATTTTACACTCTGTTACGGTCTATTAGTAGCTGTTTCTATGATGCATTGTTGTTGGGTTTTTCTGATGACTCTGTCATTGAAAAGGAAGTTTAACCCGCTGCACAATTTTTTTATTTAATTATTTATTTTTAGCCGATGGCCACTGCCGTAGTACTATGGCACGGATTATGGGTTTGTCTGTTGCCACAGAACCAATCAAATGTTAGCATTTGCACTAGAACCAATCATGGATACTGTTCCATGAACTCATTATCCTCTTGTTGCCACAGTACTGTGGTGATATATGGTGTATACTTCAGTGCATTCTTTTGTGCATTTTGCTACCACAGTATTATGGCAATTGATGGAAGAAATGACAAATTAGTGACAGTATATAGTATAGAATAGGAATTATTGTTGTAAATGCTCTATGTGTTGTTCTTTTAAGGCAGGGGTGTCAAACTCATTTTAGTTCAGGGGCCACATTCAGCCTAATATGAAAGAAAGTGGGCTGGACCAGTAAAATAATGTAAATAATAGGATAAGAACTTAGAAATAATATCAACTCCAAAGTTTTCTCTTTGTTTTTGAGTGAAAAAAGTAAAATTATGTAATTAAAATGTTAACGCCTACGAACCGTACTTGAACATAACATAAACAAATATGAGCCTGAAAATTCTTAAGAAAAATAAGTGTAATTTTAACAATATTACACCTCAGTTTATCATTTATACATGTGCATCACAACTTACAGATAACAGTGGATCTACAGAAACACAAAACATTTAATAATAGGCAGAATATTGTTAAAATACTACATATTTCAGGTTGTTCATATTTTTTGTGAAAAGCCAGTCTGTAAATGTAAACATTTTTGTGTAATTTTACTTCTTTGACACTAAAACAAAAAGAAAAAATTAGCTTTTTTTCCATTATTTATAGGTTATTATGACAGTATTTTACTGGTCTGACCCACTTTAGATTGAACATCCTTGACTGATAATATTTTCAGTGTAATTTTTACATTTCACAAATTCATCCCAGGGAACAGATTGGACCCTTTGGCAGGCCGGTTTTGGCCCCCGGGCCGTGTGTTTGGCACCTGTGTTTTAACGTGTTCATTGCTCTGTGCAAGGTGGGCGGAGCTATATGTTAGATGCGGCAGTGTGCTGTGTTACCTCTTAGCTCTGTGTGAGTTGTGTATTGAGTGCTGTGCTCCGAATTCTGCACTCTGAACATTGTCCCAGTGGCTGACTTATATCAGTGTCGGATATACCCGTATCCCCCCATCTGAAAATCAGCAGAAAAAAAAAAATGCTGCTTTGACCAGGACTTAACCCAAGTCTCCCACATTAGTCCAGAGCGTTACATATTGAGCTAAATCTCTGCTGTCTCTGAACTGACCTGTTTGGTATCTGATTGCCTTGATATTTTTCGGGATGTGACGTTTCAGGATGTGACAAGTTACCAGTCTACACATGATATAACGAGGGCACTGATGGGCTCTGTGGTAATAGACAAACCAATTCTTTGTGCCACAGTATTGTTTCAATAGCCACTTCGTTATTTTTATTTAACCAGGAAGTCCTACTGAGATTAAAAATCTCTTGCAAGGGAGACCTGGCCAAGGTAGCAGCCATACAAAGTCAAAATAATATAAAATACTTATTATCCATTTACTTTCTTATTTATTTATATTACACCTTTTTTTTTTTGCATGTGTGTGCTTCATAGACACGTCCTCAAATATTTATACATGTAGATAAGTGAGTACCTGCAAGTAAATGTAAACATGTTTGTTTGCATATATAATCTTTATTACTATTCATATAATTTTTCTACAAAGTAGGATGACCATGAAAAGCACTAATCTTCACAAATTACTCTTCTGTTATGTTTCGCACTGCAAAGTCTATGTTTATGTGACATTATTCATTTAACAATGATTCACAAATTACTTTTTTCTTTTCTTTTCATTTCAGTGAGCAATATTGACGCCCTTTTCAAAAAAAAAAAAGAGAATGGTGTACTTTGTTCCAATGATGTCCTGTGTAATATGTTATGAGACTGTTCTGAATAAAAATTTGAATAAAAAAAAAAACAACAATATAAAATACATACCAAATACACAATGAACAATAAAACAGAAAAACAACTATTCAACCATCATGGCATCAAGAAAAACAGTGACATTCCTCCTTCACTACATTCTCCATGATACTTCTAAAATCTTTAACAGAAATGGATGTTTGTAGTTTTAGAGTTTTTTGAAGATTATTCCACAACCATGGTGCATGGTAGGAAAATGCTGTTTTTCTGAGTCTGTCAGAACTCGGGGAACAGTCAAAAGCAACAACTTGGCAGCACGTAGATGGAAACTACTAGAGTTAACAGAAAGAAGATTACTGAGGTATTCTGGGAGTTTTCCCAGCAGAGCTTTATAGACGAACATAAACCAGTGTTTTTGTCTATGAATAGTTAATAATGTCCAACTCAATAAATCATAGAGAATGCAGTGGCGAGTGAGGGATTTTGCATTTGAAATGAAATGTAAAGAAGCATCATATACTGAAATATTAAAAGAAATATAAAAAATGAAAAAGACACTGAAGACAGTTAAATGTGGTTTTAAATCATTCTGTATGGTCAGAACATAAAATCACTTGCAAGGCAATAGAACATCTAGATATGGACTATTCAATACTAAAGTTACAGTAAAATGACATAAAACAGCAAATTAAATAACTACAGTATATTACGTTCTGGCAAAATAAAGTGCAAACCAGAAAAAAAAGATCCTGAAAGACAAATCCATTTCACAATAATAATATTTATGATAAATATAGCTTTTATTGCCCGACCCTGATTTATAGGTTAGTGCAGCTACGATAAATGGTTCTGTACCTTGAATGTAGTTTTGAAATTGAATCAGCAGCTGGATTTTATGATGCAATGTGATGATGGTCCCTTTTTTTGGATAAAACTTTGCTATTATGAAACATAATTTTAGATGTTTATAGCATAATACATTATGATAGAAAGTGGTGGAAAAATAATCATTGGTATTTGTATTTCTGTAGATATATATTTTACCTCAGTGATGAGGTGATGAGGTGCTGTCCTGGAAAAATTTGAAAATTACTCTTAAAAGTGCTTGAATTTGACCTTGAAATATATGTACGAACCCTGAGATCCATTCAAATGATTCTTTTTAGCCTTATCTCAGTAAATGCTCATCAGTTTTACTCATTAGTCTCATTCTCATAAGCTCAGGGTTTCAGCGGGGTCTTTAAAAGCCTTAAAAATCTTGAATTTACAAATCTGCATTTAATATCTTTAGAAAAGTCTTTAAAAGGTATTAAATTTGATATATTAGGTCTTAAGTTATGTCCCCAGAAACTTGTTGACTGTATTGTGTTTAAATGTGTCTGTTAAATGTTCAAACTGCAAAGAAAGTTACGTTAGTTGACTCAGTTCATCCTGTTCCAACCCGACAATTTATTCTGAAATGTGGAACCAATTATTGCTAACTTTGCAGCCCTTGGTGAGAAATGACTCGGAACAATGGGAATCAAGGCATTGGAGGAAATAAATACATTTTCCTAAATTCTTGGAGTCACAAACTTTTGCCAGTATGGCTGTGAAATGGGCATTAAATCTGTTCTAAGTAGTTTTAAAAGGTCTTAAAAAGTCTTAAATTTGACTTGTAGGAACCCTGTGAACTTCCCTTCAATGTTTCCCTCTCATCATTTTCGTTTTCTTTGTGATCAGGACACCCGGTCTCTTCACAGCGAGAACTCCTCAAGCTCCCAAAGTTTAGACGACGCCACCATCGAGCGAGGAGTAAGAGCAGACTCCTGTTTCTTCTAAATCCACTCTTTTGTGCGCTAACAGTCGCTAATCTCTGTTAATCTGTTGTTTCTGATTTCACTGCTGCACAAAAGGACTGATCAGATTCTGAGGTAACGCTGAAAATACGCCGTCTAGTCATAAAAATGTGAAGCATGTCTCGTGACAAGTGTAGGTCATATTATGTTACTGCAGGAGAACAATGGCTGCAGACATTTGGAGAGAAAATCAAAGGTTATGGGCTATATTTAACCCTCACTAAAGCAGTTACAGTCTGCATACGACAGATTTTTTCAAGTCCTCAAACTAACCTTCCACTCTCTTCAGTCTGTTTGGTACACAGACGATGAACCTAGCTGTGAGGTGAAAAGCCAGCCGGTGGAGACACAGAAGAAACGAACTATGGTGCGTACAGTTGCAAAGGGTCGGGGTCAGTTTTACATTTAACACGAAGAAAAACAGCAAATAAGATATTTGTGCACAAGTTGAATCTTTTCAGCGCCAGACCCCAACGATCCACTTTATGTCTCCTCAACACCCACATTTACGGCAATATGTCACAAATTGCCACAATGTCAAACAATGAATTAAATGGACCTTGCAGGAATATCATAATATTCCAACCACTGAGAGGAAACGTAGCATTAATACTGACTGTCTCATTCCAGTGGGACCTGTCAGTGGGTGGATATATTAGGCTGCAGGGGAACATTTAGCCCTTAAAGCTGTAATGACATTGATGACTTTGTTTCCAGACTTTCAGAATAAAGAGGATCCTTCCCAGTGCTTTGTTCGGGTCTGGGCCACAGGTACGTCCTCATGTTTTAACCCTTTAACACAGTGTTTTTCAACCTTGGGGTCAGGACCTCACATGGGGTCACCTGGAATTCAAATGGGGTCGCCTGAAATTTTTAATAATTGATAAAAAACAAAACAAAAAACTTACTAATAAAAAATATATATTGGTGAATATATCAGAGTAGAGACTGCGATCTGGTAGGATCGGCGATTCTACCAGTTGAGACTCTGATCGTAGTCTCTACCAGTAGAAACTCCGATCAGAGTCTCTACTGGTAGAAACTCCGATCCTGCCAGTAGAAACTCCGATCGGGTTAGGGTTAGGGTTAGGGTCAGAGACTCTGATCGGAGTTTCTACTGGTAGAGACTACGATCGGAGTCTCTTCTGGTAGAATCGCCGATCCTACCAGATCGCAGTCTCTACCCTGACAAATATATTGGTGAGTTGAGAGCGACAATCCCAATCCATAAAAGACATGACAAACTGAAGCTGAAACTGAAGCACTGTGGTTCTGTTTATCTGTCAAATGTTCATTGTGGTCAGTTTCAGATGCTGCAGCTCTTTCATAATTCATAGTTTGAGTTCTTGTTTGTTCAGTATTAATTGTCAGCCTTGTAAATCCAAGCTGGACTGACTGTACATATCCTGACCAAGGAAAATAAAATTCTCACTTTGTGCAGTAATCTACACCTGGCTTAACCCTTTCATGCACGAAGTATGAGAACCTTAGTCAAGATTTTTTCTTCAGTGTTTAGCCATGAAAAAAACAATGCGATCGAGTTTTTTTTTTCTATGGAGTTACAAAAATATTCGTGCATTTGATTTTTGAAGTAAAGAAACGTGTTTAAAACCCAATATCAGAAAGTGATATGAAAACAATGAAATAAAAACATTTTTAATGCTGCTAATCTGATGTCTTCTCACATTTTAACATATTCTAATGCTAGTAATGACTCACTTCATGGAGATAATATGCAAAAAAAGCCCTTCTTGTCTAACAAATAACAATTGATTTACACTCAAACATGTTAGTGCAGATCAGGTTTATCAAGAACAGTAAAGTTACAGTAATGATCTGAATTACAGGGTATGGGATGGTGCATAAGCGTCCACTGTGTTGGCTGATATGGAACTAAAACAACAAAACCCATTAATATACAAGAGAACAGCTGGAGAAGAACTGTCCACTGGAGTGGACAGTGCATGAAAGGGTTAATTTCTGCCTCCATCCATAGTAATATACATTATATAGACTAAATGTCTAAAATTAATGTTTATTTGCAACATAGTATAGCAAACTATTAAATTATATGATCAAAAACAAATTAATTTTAGCAACAACAAAAGTCTCCATTTTGAATGTCTGGGGTCGCTAAAAATGTGTGATGTTAAAACGGGGTCGCGAGCCAAAAAAGGTTGGGAACCACTGCTTTAACCCCTGATGTGTCTGTGGTGAACGTTCTGTATGTATGATTTATTTTAAATATTCATAAAAATGCAACTGTTTGCTCAATAGGAAAAATTTTCACAACATGCTGATACAATAGACCTGTGGTTTCAATAGACATCTGAGCATGCTCAGTGCACCCCCTGCTGCCTGTGTAATAGAGGCCAAATCAGAGAGCAGTTAGTGAGACTGAGTCAATATACAAATAGACGGTTTATGCTTTTTTTTTTTTTTTTTTTTTACACATCCTTTTTCATGTCATTTTTTGTTTTTATTGTAATCGTTTTGGCATCCGTCTGTCTGTCCATTCAAAGACATAATCGCATTGTCTGAAGAATGCATTGACGTTTCGGCACCAAATTTATACTGTGAATGCATCTTGGCATGGAGCTGAAGCCTATTGAAAATAGATGACCTTGACCTACTTTTTCAAGGTCAAATGGCCTTGTGCAGTTATAATATGAGTACTTTCAAATATAAATATGTAATCAGTTTTACACAAAGACAATCTAATCTAAATTATAGGGCAGTAAGTTTTGACAGAATCTTACACTATGTTTGGCTGAGGGGGATTAAAAGTGTGCAGCAGATTATGTTTACTGTTTGTAGTGTGGTTGTGATTTTCCTTTACTTTTTTTTTTTTTTTTCTGAGTTTTGACCGTGTAACTGCTTTTTGGAGTTCAACCAAACATCAAAAAGCAGTTGAACTGATTTAGGAAAAAAGAGCCTAAAACATAAACTGCTGGGTCCAAATTCAAATCCTTGTTGTTGTTCAATGTGTTCCAGTTCACAGTTCATGTTCAACATCCTAAGTCTCTTTTTGATGTACATTCTGAGTGTCTTATTTTGTAAAAACCTGTCAAACTTCAGTTCCTTTCTTTGTCTTTTTCTGTTATTCCACCTGTTTTGACCATAAAACACACAGTAAAACAAAACCACTGAAGAAAAGGAACACAAGCACATACTCACACCAGCTTTTATGAACCTGAAACAGACGACAATTCACAGCAGAACGTTTACCTGGAATAATGTCTCAGGGGTTAAAGGGTTAACATGTGTTCTACTCTTCAAAATCAAGCTGTTTCATTCATTTGTTTTTATTTGTTCCACTCCTTAGGACTCTACATCATCTGGTCCTCAGGCACCGCCTCAGGTCAGTAGTCAGATTCTATGTATACCGCACATATTTAATATAACACACACAGTGACTGACAATAACATAAGATATACAGTAATTGAAGAGCAGAGGATAAAAGTGAAAAAGAGGTCATGAAAATAAAATGTTGATGAAGGTTGAAAATGGATAAATGGTGGGAACAGTAT
This sequence comes from Sphaeramia orbicularis, assembly GCF_902148855.1. Classification (NCBI taxonomy): domain Eukaryota; kingdom Metazoa; phylum Chordata; class Actinopteri; order Kurtiformes; family Apogonidae; genus Sphaeramia; species Sphaeramia orbicularis. The sequence continues at coordinate 13,382,354 of NC_043974.1, read as the reverse complement.
TTATTTTATTTTATTCTTAGTTCATTCTTTAGTTTATATGGGCGTGGTGTTTTACAAGCTTTTTTTGCTTCTATCTCTCCCATGCACATGTTGTTTGATGTTATTATTCACATGTTATAATTCTTTTGTCTTTACATGTATTTTAGTAGTTTTTTGGGGGTTTTTTTTGGTTTCTTTTATATTTTAAATCAACATTGTATTAACCCATAAAGACCCAGTGCTACTTTTGTGGCAGTTCCCAAATGAATGTTTCTCTATTTCGACCTTTCTTAACTGATTTGTCACATTTTTTTTTATCTTCTGTATTCTGCATTTTTTGGTGTGAATCATGTATTTTCCTATATTTAATTCACAGATCATGTAGATGTACATGAAAACTCAGAGTAAACTCAAGGTTAACTAGAACAGCACTCGGACAGCGCAGACCTCCGCCACAAAATTGCCAGGTTACAGCATTAACCCTAACCCTAACTTGTCCTGTCCTCAGTGACATTTTCAGGCCTAAACAATTTGAATTAACTTTGAAAGGCAGGAACAGCTGCCATGGGTAAAGAAATGAAATTGACATGGTGGCCAAAGTGTCAATACTGTAACCTGGCAGTTTTGTGGAAAACAAGATGGATGCCCATTGTCCCCTCCCATGACCTTTGATTGGATTTAAATCCCACCGCTACTTTGCGCAAACCAGTTTTAACTTGGATTGCGCAGTTTGCCCCTGCTCACTCATGCATGAAAACCTGGGTCTGTAAATTTGGACAAATATCCACCAACCCCCTACCTACCGACGTCCATAAAAGAAAATTCCAAAAATTATCAAATGCGAAACTGGGGGTAATTTTTCAAAATGTATAGTTGTTGTTTTTTTTTTTTTTTTTTATACATCCTGTATATGTATAAGAAAGCAAGTGGTGCTAGGCGCAACAAACCCCATCCCTCGCACATATTGTAGCTTATTTTGGTATCGATCCAGCTGATGTCATCATGTCTATGCATGTGCTGATGTCAGCATAGACATAGAAAAATTTTGACCATCATAAGTAGAGGGGGAAAAATAAAAAAAAAAAAGATTTAAAAATTCATTAAAAATTTGAACTTCGACCTACTTTTCCCAAAATGTAATGAAATCTATTCTGGGTCAGTGGCAATCTATAAACCAAATTTGGTATGAATTCAACCAATAGTTTTACTGCTAGTGTGTTAACAAAGAAACAAACCGAACCAAAAACAATACCCCTTGCCTCCCCTTCGGGGGGTGGGCTAACAATATGTTCTACAACAGGGGTGTCCAATCCTGGTCCTCGAGAACCACTATCCTGCATGTTTTAGATGTTTCCCTCTTCCAGCACACCTGATGGTTGTTATCAGGCTTCTGCAGAGCTTCATGATAGGCTTATCATTTGAATCAGGTGTGTTGGAAGAGTGAAACATCTAAAACATGCAGGATAGTAGCTGTCTAGGAACAGGATTAGATACTCCTATTCTACAACAACAATGTTCTACTCATGAGTGACAAGATAATCAAAGTAAAGTCAACACATAACAATTTATTGATTTTTTTTTTTTTTTTTTTAATTCAACTTGTAGTTTAGCTGCTAAAGTACAAAGAAACAAACCGGACCAAAATCAATACCCCAGTGTAATTAATGTAATAAATCTCATATTGTCTGAACAAAAGGTTAAAGACATGTTGGTAGTAGTAGTGTAGTTTTATTTCGAGCACACAGAATCATCAAATAACAAAGAATCATACAACATGGTCAAACAAAACTTTTCTGCGCTCGAAAAGGAGTGGGAAGAAGTAGAATGTATTGACTCCCACTCCTTTATACAAACTAATACTAAAATTAAATTAAATCTGCTTCCTTTGCTTTGTTAACACAGTTTTCTTCTGTGTATTTGTACAATAACCCAAAACATCCATACAAACCATTCACATACATTTTTTTAGTCACCTCACACACAATCAGATTTGCATAATCAACCATTTTTTATATAAACTATAATATTTATATGCACTTTAAATATTTACTACAAATACAATGATCAATAAATGTGATAATATCTTCTTATCGTGATAATTAATTTATCACAATAATCTTATTTTATGTGTTCTTCTATATTATAAGAAGATATTCACTTATTCAGATAATGTTCTATATTTTGTTATTATAGTGGATTTTTACTTCCTTTTAAATGCACAAATTGAAGAAGACATTTTTAAGTTTTGCTCCAGATTATTCCACAGATGTACCCCAGATGTACATGTTAAATGCAAAGGGAGGTCACACTAAATACTACCACTGTGGTTTATAAAAGCTGGGGTTTTGTTTTGTTTTTCCTTCTGTACATACTTCATATATATCAGATTGGATCTAAAGACAGAGACTGAGAAATGCATATGTGTGAACATTAGAACTTTACTAAACCGACAAACCTAATGTTACCTAGGACTCTTGCACAGGACTGTAAATAAAGTCCTAAATAGGCTGTGGAAATCAATGAGATGTCCTTTTTTAATGAGGGTGTGTATTTTTAATGTCATTCAAGGACACCCAAAAGTAACCTTAAACTGAAACCTTAGTCTCTCAGGTTAAAATCTCCACCATCTATTGTCTGATTTTCACAGTGATATAACAGCCATTTGTCTCCTATGTCAGTAAATTATTTTTAGTTTCCTTTCCCGTTACATTTCCTGGTGGTAAGTACACTCCTGTCATGTGGCATCGTTGAGATCAAATAATGAAAATGACTAAGTTTGTCATGGAAAAGGACCTGCTTCTTATGCAACCTTTTCAACTGAAACCTGCATGAAACAGAACCGAAATGTCTTCATCTTGGGGAATAATCCTTAAATCACTGTGTATTAGTGTCATAAACGTTTGTCATAAATGTGTCTTTTTGAGCCATTAGGGCAAAAATCTGATCAAATACAGATGAAAGTAGTTAATAAATGACAACATATGATTTTGAGAAACGATTGGGACACAATTTATGTTGAATTTCTGCAGAAAATCACAGGCTGTCAAATAATTTTCAGGGCTACTGAAAGTTTAACCCTTTATAGGGCACTCATGGAAATACTTTAAAATTCCAAATTTCAACCTTAATGTGTTATTGGGAGACATAACATAAGGCTTTATTACTTTTGTGAATTTTTTTCTAATTTTTTTTGTTATATGGGAAATCAAGGTCAATGAAGGTAGCATATTTGTTTCCTTACAAAAAAATACAAGAAGTAAATATAAAATATACAAGAAAATCACATGTAATCTGCAAGGAACATGTATTTTACAACATTAGACCAACATAAGTGCTGATCCAGACACCTGTCCACATCCACATTGTCCCTTTGAACATCATTCCTTACAGCAGCTCCAGCAACACAACTTATAGCAACTTATACTCACTCATCATACTTGATGATTAATGGAAAATTAACATGTTTATGTTTATGCATTTGGCAGACGCTTTTTTCCAAAGTGACTTACAGGGGAAAACCAATTAAATCACTCAATCAATCAAATTTTATTTATATAGCGCCAGATCGCAACAAAAAAGTTATCTCATGACACTTTATATATAGAATTGGTCAAAACCAGACTCTAAGCCAATTTACAGAAACCCAACAGAATCCTCCAGGAGCAAACACTAGTGACTGGTGACAGTGGCGAGGAAAAACTTCCCTTTAACAGCAGAAACCTGGAGCAGACCCAGACTCCTGGAGGATGGACGTCTGCCTTGACCAGTTGGGGTTAAAGAGAGAGGGTAAAGAAAGAGAGAGTGATAGAGATCGAGACTGGGGGAGAAGGGGGGGGTAGGGGGAGACACATGGAGGCAGTTGAGGATAAGTGAGTGATGATGATGAAGGCAGGAGAGAGGCAGGACCACCGCAGCAGGTCCAGAGATAATCCTGGGAAAATCTGTGATTAGTCTGGGAAGAACTTTATTAAAATATTTAAAATGGAATGTCTGCCAGTGCTAGAACATAAATATACTTAATGTATTGTAATGTGCTGCATAGATAAAATCTGTGCTAATGGGTTTTATATTGTTGCTGATGGAAACCTTGTGAGTCCATTTTTGGCCTTTTTTTTTTTTCATTCTATCAGTCAGTCTTCATGTGGATCTGACAGTGTTAGAAATATTTAACGAATGAAAAGTGTTGAAAACAGCTTGTGACTACATCTATTAACGCTTTATAGTTCACTCATTGAATTGCTCTGAAATTCAAAACTTCAACCGTAGTGTGTTATTGGAGGACATAACAAGATATTATTACTTTTGTGAAATTTTTACAATTTTTTTATTGTCATGTAGAAAATGAAGGTCAATGAAGTTACCATATTTGGTTCCTTGGCCAGTAGTGGCAAAAAGGGGGAAAAAAGAATTTTATATAAAAAAAATACAAAGAAAAACATATATAATTTGAATTATTATTATAGTTAGTTTTATTTAGTTTTGACTTTTTTTTTCTCTAATTCAGTTAGTTTTAATTAGTTTTTAGAGCAGGTTTGCTAGTTTTTATTAGTTTTTGTTATTTTCTAAATGCTTAGTTTTAGTTTAGTTTTAGTTTTTTTTATATCTTTTATCTTCTTTGCCATTGAATTCAAATAAATCCCAGACAGGACTCTGCTGCTTTCTCCCACCTTTAGTCTCCATGTTTCCAGGTAGAGTGGGGACCAGAAGACCACTAAACGACAAGTGACGAGAAGTGACAGACTGTTAAATATCATATGGCGTCAACAGCTATAATTGCTTGAGAGAAATCGATTTCATATCAATCCGACATTGACAAAGACAAAAACGAGGGAATTTTATCCATAATTTTTTTACGTTTTAGTTAGTTTCGTAAGCACACAATACAGTTTCAGTTAGTTATCTTTTAATTATAGTTTTTATTTATTTCAGTTAACAAAGATGTTTTTACAATTCTAGTTTTCATCATTTCGTTAGTTTTCGTTAACAATAATAACCTTGGTCAACATCCATATTATCCCTTTGAACATCATTCCTTACATTAGCACCATTACTTCGTGGTACCTAACAAAGCAGGTACACTCACTGTTCATGCAGAGGTGAACCTTACAGACCCTGTAGACCACATTGGACCTGAGATTGTTGACTCACTGTCCTCACTGGAACTGTTACTGCCACTCTCTTTTAACGTATGCGGAAATGACCAAAAATAATCACTTACCCGAAAAAGGGTTAAAGAGGTCATCAACAAGTACAACTAATAACAGTCAGTGTATTTGTTCCAACAGGGATTAGATAAGTATGTCTGCACAGGGAGGAGGCCCAGTGCTTCACACATCTTGAATTGTTGTGTTTCAGTAGTTGTTGGTGCGTCCTGTTGTTACTGCAGCCTTTTCATGGCCATTAGGGTGTGGTACATTTACCGGCAGTCACGTGACTTCACATCAGACACAAACTGCAGACTGATGGCCAGTGTTAAAACAATGTTTCTTTGAAGATCATTCCTCAATCCGCTGACGGTTCAGTGCTTCTGTTCCAGGAGACCGTGGAGGTTCAGACGTTGGAGATGGCTGAAGTACCGACGCCCAGTGAAGGAACCGTCCTGGACCCTCTGGACGTACGTTCATATAAAACACAGGTTTCAGACACAGTAGAGGTCAAGTGAACATCTGAGACAAAGTAAGGAATAACAGAATCTGAATCACCGAAGATCAGCAGGAATTACTTAGTCATAAATATTTACAGTGACACTACACTTTTTACTCTTTTCTTTCTTTCTTTCTTATATTATACTATAAATATAACTAGAAAAGCACCTGGAGAGCGCAGAACTCCACCAAGGCAAATCAGTCCTGTGTGTCCCCCCCCCCACCACCAACAAAATTGAATCATTTGTTCCTTGTGCCAGTATCAGCATTTCCTGAAAATTTCAGCAAAATCCGTCCATAACTTTGAGTTATCTTGCTAACAGACAAACAGACAGACAAGGAGGTAAATAAGATAAGATTAAATAAAAATTTGTGGATCCAGACAGTGATCCGGATCATTCCCAAAATCTAATCATATGTTATTCGTCCCATTTCGGACATTTCCTGAAAATTTCATCAAAATCCGTCCATAACTTTTTCAGTTATGTTGCTAACTAACCAAGAAACAAACAAACCCTGGCAAAAACATAACCTCCTTGGCGGGGGTAAAAATAGAACCTATTTTACGAACTTTCAGTCTTGCATCACATTATCTTTGTATTAGGGCTGCACAATTTTGGCCAAAAATTAAATCCTGATTATTATTATTATTATTTATTATTTATTATTATTTTTTGATAATAACAATGGATTGGATTTCTATAGCACTTTTCTAGACACCCAAAGCACTTTACATTACTGACCCATTATTCATTCGCTCTCACATTCTCCCTCTGGTGGTGGTAAACTACATTTGTATCCACAGCTGCCCTGGGGCAGACTGACGGAAGTGTGGCTGCCAGTTCGCGCCTACTGCCCCTCCGACCACCACTAAACATTCATATGTATTCATACACCAGTGTGAGTGGTACTAGAGGCAAGGAGGGTGAAGTGTCTTGCCCAAGGACACAATGGACTGACTAGGACAGAGCAGGATTCAAACTGCCAACCCTTCGGTTGTTGGACGACCCGCTCTACCACCATGGCCACCTCATGGCTAAACTCGATTTTTGGGTAAAACTACAGAAGACAACAGAAGTCGTCATGTCACTTTTGTGTGCAGCCTGCAATGCAACACACTGCTCCCTACCTCAAATCTGTGATGGTTCCACAGAATCGCCGGAAATTCCGTGATGGGCCCACAGAAGTTATACCAGTGTAAGTCAGTTAACAGGAATCAGTCGTGTGTATGTGGACAATGAAGTATGAGTGATCCCCATGCAGTTATATTTGAATTGGGTTGTTCGTGTGTGGACCACGGCTTACATTGGAATCACTTCTGTTGGTCCATCATGAAATTTTTCGGTGATTCCATGATGCCATCACAAATTTAAGGTCTGTGGTCAATACCAAGGTTATAATAGTTTTGGATTTTTCATTATAGTTTAGTTTTATTTAGTTTCGACTTTTTTCCTCTCTAATTCAGTTAGTTTTAAATAGCTTTTAGAGCAGGTTTGCTAGTTTTTAATAGTTTCCGTTATATTCTAAATGCTTAGTGTTTTTTTCAAATAAATCCCAGACAGGACTCTGCTGCTTTCTCCCAACTTCAGTCTCCATGTTTCCAGGTAGAGTGGGGACCAGAAGATGACTGTAACCAACAAGTGACGGACCGTGAAGTGTCTTATGGCGCCAGCAGTTAAAATTGCTTGAGGGAAATAAATCGGTTTTATATCAATCTGACATTGTCAAAGATGAAAACGAAGGGAATTTTATCCAAAATGTTTATACGTTTTAGTTAGTTTTGTAAACACACAATACAGTTTCAGTTAGTGATCATTTTTTTCTTTTAATTATAGTTTTTATTTATTTCAGTTAACGAAAATGTTTTTACAGTTCTAGTTTTCGTCATTTCGTTAGTTTTCATTAACGATAATAACCTTGGTCAATACACGAACTTCTGTGAAAGATCGCTCTCACAGTTAGGAGGAGGAGCCTATGGTAGCCCAGAGGTGTGCGGTCCGGAGACAAGAGAGAGATGAAATTAATTTAATGATTACCCTTTTTTAAAAATCGTCCTAATTAAAAAATCCAATTTCGATTTAAAATTGATTGATCATGCAGCCCTACTTTGAATGAGTATATTTCTGAAAAAGATGTCTTATTTGCTGAAATGGATACAGATTAACTTTATTTTTTATCATTTTAAGGAAAAGAAAACAACCAAAAGAAAACATAACAAACAGGCTAAATATGTTGATTCATTGTTCCAGGATGAAGACGGCCTGTTGTCATGGTGGAGGACAGTAGACGGTAGGCGCGGCCCTGTTCACTAATGACGTGTAGGTTCATGACTTCATACTTTAGTGACAGTATGAAGTGTGTAATGGTTTTTCTTTGTGTCAGGCTGGAATGAGTGGAATGAGGCAACCCAAGACAGTGATGCTGAGGAGTAAGTAAACATGTTCCACAGACCCACATCTGTATCCATGCACCTCTACCGTCCATCTTCATGTTTTCTCCTCTACTACCAGGGTGGTGGAACAAGCGGCCGATCGCGTCTTCATGGCGGCTCGCCTCTTCGTCCGCTTCTTCAACCAACGCGGCGCTTCGCTCCAGCAGCGCATCCTGGAGCTCCTGTCTTTAGCCGACGCCGCCGACTCTTTCCATAAGAAAACCGTGACGGCCAGCATGGGCGGCGGGGTGGCCAGCGTCGCCGGGTCCGTCACCACCATCACCGGCCTTATTCTGGCACCTTTCACGGCGGGAACATCGCTCATCGTCACCGCGGTAGGCATCGGTGTAGCTACGGCGGGCGGGCTGGCGTCCGCTTCAGCCAACATCACCGACACGGTCCATTCAAAAACAGACAGGAAGAAGGTGGAGAAGATGATCCAAGACTACCAGGAGGAAATAAAGGACATCAAAGAGTGTCTGGACTTTCTGCAGGTGAGGAGACGGTTGGATGAAAACCTGCTGTGTTTGAAGGAATATAAATCTAGCATCGAAGGTCTTCAGTGTGTGTTGTGAAGTAACAAGAACTAAGGCTATGTTTAGACGGTAATGATCTGAACCGAAAACGCAAAAGTGGCGTTGCGTTCTCACTTTTAATTCGTTTAGACTTGTGTTTTGGGGGGAACATCTGCATGCAGATCAGGGGTCTCAAACATGCGGCCTGGGGGCCAAAGGTTCCAATCCGGCCCATGGGATGAATTTACAAAGTGCAAAAATTCCACAGTCAAGGCTGTGGAACTCATTTTAGTTCAGGTTCCACATACAGACCAATATGATCTACAGTAAAACAGTAACAGCATAATAACCTACAAAAAAGAATGACTCCATATTTTCTTAGTTTGATGTGAAAAAAATATTACATTATGTCTATAAATAATGACGACTCCAAATTTTTATGTTTTAGTGCAAAAAATAACATTAAATTATGAAAATATTTACATTTACAAACTATCCTCTAACAATAAATGTGAATAACCTGAACAAATATGAAGAACCTGAAATGTCCAAAGAAAATTAAGCACAATTTGAACTATTTTCTGCCTGTTGCTAAATGTTTAGTGTCTTTGTAGATCCGATCCATAATGCACATGTGGAAATAATAAGTTGAGGCATAATATTGTTAAAATTGCACTTATTTTTCTTAAGAAATTTCAGTTTTTTTCAGGTTATTCACATCTTTTTTGTTTGAATAGTTTATAAAACTAAGTATTTTCATCATTTCATAATTTTTTGCACTGAAACAAAGACAAAAATTTGGAGTTGTCATTATTTATTGGTTATTATGCTATTATTTTACTGGTCCGGCCCACTGGAGATCAAATCGGGATGAATGTGACCCCTGAAAGAAAATGAGTTTGAGACCCCTGATGCAGATGGACATGCAAAAGTGTGTGAAATTTCCTGTTCATCAATGTAATATGCACACCACGTGGCATCAGCACCACCAAGACCAAGCACCTGCATAGAACCTTTCTACTCCTCTGCTGTTCTCTCCTGGCACGAAATACAATCACAAAGTGGCTAGAGCAACTTGAAGGTCTGTCACAGGGAAATAATCCAACATGATGTTGTTTCCTGTACTGGTGCGTTGCCTGTGGTGTAAACTACAGGACAAGAAAACACAGTTTTGTGTTTTCAACCCTTTCGACCACAGGTGTCAAACATGCGGCCCAGGGGCCAAATCCAGCCCACAAAAGGGTCCAGTCCGGCCCTTGGGATGAATTTGTGAAATGCAAAAATTACACTGAGGTGTTAACAATCATTTTAGTTCAGGTTCCACATTCAGACCAATTCAATCTCAGGAGGGTCATAATAACCTATAAATACTCACAACTCCAAACTAGAACTAACTGCTGAACAGAAATGCAAAATGAATGGAACATACATGTTTATTCTCTACAGGAAGGGATGGAGACCCTGGAGGAGTGGAATTTTGAGCAGTACGCCGAGAGCATCTCCAAGAAGCACCTCAATCAAAACGTCAAACATGTAATGAAGGAGGGTGGCCGAGCTGGAAAGGCCTTGGTGATCAACACCGAGAGTCTGATCAGCACTGTTCAGGTCCTTGGTGTTGCGGGCGGCGCAGCCAAGGCCGCCCAGGTGATGAGCGTCACCACCGGAGTGATGTCGGGCCTCTTCCTCGCTCTGGACGTCTTCTTCCTGGCGAAGGATTCCATGGAGCTGAGGAAAGGGGCCAAGACGGAGTTCGCCACCAAGATCCGGGAGGTTTGTAAAGATCTGCAGGACGGACTGTTGGAGCTGAACAAGATCAAGGAGCAGCTGCAGAAGACGATGGACGGGATAGAGGTGGAGGTAGATGAGGAAGAGGAGGAGGATGAAGAACAACTGAAGGCTGATCTGAAGAAACTCATTGAACTTGAAGAATGAAGTATCTGCGATTTGGAAAGTCAAACCCAAACCTCAGTGCCCTTATCTTAGAAAGACCGGAGGGCATTATTATAACTCGAAGACACTGTTGATCCAATGTTGTAAGAATTTTAATTGAGTAGTTTCTGTTATTTATTTTGAATATGAAGTCAATTTAACCCGTGCTAATATGTAGTAATGTGTTTGTTTCACTGTTGTTTTAGTCAGTTTTTAAAAGACCAAGTTTCAGTGCAATAAAGGTGAATTCCTAGCAATGTCATGTCACCTTTTTGTGTCCGTAGGGGAAGAAGACGGAGACCAAATACCAAACAGATCAGTAACAGGACAGAACATTTCCTGGACACAAAGCAGTGATCACTATGTGCTCAGAATGACGCAAAACATGAAGAACCAGAACTGTGACAAAAACCCTTTGGCTTCTTATTGTTGCACAACGACCATTTCCTTGTTCTGCAGGTATTTTTACTCGTAAATCCCTGCTGCTGTGTGCCACCAGTTAAGAAATTCTTATTAAACAGAACCTGCTGCACACTTTTAATCCCCCTTGGCCAAATATAGTCAAAGATTCTGTTGAAAGTTACTGCCCTATAATTTAGATTAGATTGTCTTTGTTCGAAACTTATTACATATTTATATTTGAAAGTACTCAGATATTACAACTGCACAAGGCCATTTGACCTTGAAAAAGTATGTCATGATCACGTATTTTCAATAGACTTCTGCTCCATGCCAAGATGCATCCACAGTATAAATTTGGTGCAGATATCGCAATGCGTTCTTCAGATAATGCGATTATGTCATTGAATGGACAGACAGATGACAAAACGATTACAATAACCCTTCGGTCAGAAGTTGGCCGAGGGGTAAAAACTGAAAAGAAATACATTTTGTGCTGCAATAATTAAGTTTATACAAAGTGTTTAACTTTAATTTGCAATAGGGTGCTTCTATGAAACTGGTCCCTAAAAACAGAACAGAGGGGCTAAAAATTCAAACCAGATGTAGAGAGATGTTATAAAGCAAATTTGGAAGCACTTTGGGTCTATTTTAAAAATAAATATGTACTGAGATAAAAGAGAAACTATTTGTAGATAAAACACATTTTTATATTATTTGTATACAAAAATCTAACAGTAAAAAGGATGCCACTATTCTCTTTAATATCTTTTTATTCTCTTTCAGGTACATTTTGGGAATTGAAGTAAATATTCAAGACAGAGTGTTTCACAAAAATGACCGCTGTTGCAAAATCACTCACGATTTATTTGTGTCAAAATCGGCAGGTTCTGCATGTAACACCAGTGGACACGATGGGTTACACACAAAACCTGGGATGAGACTGAGATTCATGAAAAACCCACATGTCTGGATTAGAAAAAACACTAGGATAGTCAAATTTAAGTGTCTTTATTTATAGACCATTTACAGCCATGTTTTCAGATCAAATGCACTGACACCTAGCTAGCTTTTCCTGTCCCAAATTTGGTCCTACTTTTGGGCCCAATATTTTCTTAAAATTCATTAATTTTGGGATGGCTTGGAGCAAGAGTATAATTTTTTTTTTTTTTGCATTATCTGAGGTCATCATTAGGCACATTCTGGGGGGAAATATGTCGAAATTTCTCTTATATTATTGGGTCTAAAAAGCTGGAAAAGTACTAGGTACCAAAATGAACCCAATTTCATAGAAGCACCCAATATTTAATGAAAAGAAAAGTAATTTCCTTTCACACTCTGGATGATAAAGTTTAAAGTTTTGGGTCATACAACTCCTCCCTTATCAATTATATTTCCCTAAGTAGGATTTCTAGTCTTTGACAGTTCAATAATTATTCATTACCATTCATGAGGTGAATCATCCTGTGAACACTCACCTGCTGTGACAACCTTTGAAACAGAATATAGGCTGCAGTCAATCATTCGGTGATTAAACTCAACAGGTGGAGTTTGAGTCAGTTCTCCAGATGCTCTACAGTGCTAATATTTGCACAAAGCATGACAATAACCGGATGGACAACCCCTTTTTCTATTGTGTAGAAAGTTGTCCACTATCAATATATCCATATCCTTCAAAATCTGAAATAGTTACAGAGATAAAATAAGACTCTTCCAGTCGACTAATCTACTGTCATAGTTTCACATTTGGAGCCAAGACTGTATCTTGGAAACTTCAGCCAACCAGCATTTTTGACTTGATTTTTCTTTAAACAGTGACTCACACTTGGTAAAATTTTACTACTTTTATTCTTTATTACTTGTAAACCAGTGTATTTATCCCAATATAAAACTATATTCTGACACTTGTCATTATTGTTTTAGATCCCAGACCCGTTAGAAAAGAAACATCTGAATTCGATGTGTCCCAATACTTTTGTCCATTTGTGCATGAGTTAGGCAATTATGCTATGAGGCTAACGGTATTTAAGAGTTCTACAGCCAAACCAGTACTTCAATGAAAGTATATGCTTTAAATGTTTACACTTACAAATGATCCTTTTACATAAAATGTGGATAATCTAAACACATATGAGTCATTCCATAAGAAATCAACAGATTTTAAGAAAATTTCCCACCTGACCCTCTCAGATTTTTCTAAATTTTTACATACTTATAGAACATTATATATATATATGATGAGAAAATCCAAAATTTCAAGGCTTGATTGTAAATAGTTCCAAAGTTATGACCATTTGAAGTAGGTAGGGGGGACCCTAAAATTGCGACCAAAATTAAGACTTGAAATTTTCGGCTATTTTCAGGCTTCTATAACTTCTGAACAACAAGAGCTAGAGGTCTGAAATTTTCAGAATCATTTCACAGTAATCTATAGTCCTAAGAAATGTGGAAATATTTACTTAAAATGTATAATTGCATGTTACAGACAATGAGAAAGTTGAAATTTTATTTATCACGAACATCTAAAATGCTACTCATTACACAAACACTAATCATCATATTCATTAGAAATTTTATGTGCTATATCTTGGCTACTTAGGGAATGGATCTGTGTAAAATGAAGGTCCTATGTTATGTTATGTATGATATATGAACAGCTGAAAATCAAAAATATCTGTCCGACCTTTGGATTTAAAGGTCAATATCAGCATGTGGGATAGGTAGGATCACAAAATAAGACACCATGTGAAAGTACAGGAATTGCCCTAAATTTTGACGCCAAGCACAACTTGCTTCTATAAATCCTTCTATGGTAAATGTTCAAATTAAATATGGACATTTCGCCCTCATATTTTAGCCATATAACAGAAACTTTGGAACTATTTACAATTAAGCCTTGAAATTCTGGGTTTTTCCATCATATATAATGTACTAGAAGTATGTAAAAAATTTAGAAAAATCTGAGAGGGTCAGGTGGGGACCACTTGATGAAATGATATGGAATGACCCCTATGAACAAACTGAAATGTCTTAAGAAAAATGAGTGGAATTTACCAATATTCTGCCTGTCATTAAATGTTTTATGTCTTTGTAGATCCACTGTCATCTGTAAGTTGTAATGCACATGTGTAAATGATGAAGTGAGGCAGAATACTGTTAAATTGTACTAAAACAAAGAGAAAAACAAGTGGTGCCAGGCACAACAAACCCCACCCCTCGCACGTGTTGTTTCTTATTTTGGCATCGATCCAGCTGATGTCATCATGTCTATGCATGTGCTGATGTCAGCGTATCAATTGTCTCTATATATCAGTGGTGGCTGCTCGTCTTTCAGACAGGGGAAGCTCATTGTCGGCTTACATCAAAAAAAAAAAAAAAAAGTCAAGTTATTTAAACATACATTCGGCCCTCCGTTCCTTTTTAAGAAAATGCTCAGTGACCTTATCGTACCAGTAGGCGTCTTTTCCAGGGACTGAACCAGTGTCCTCTGAATGTCCAGCAGAGCTGGGCTGCTTAGATTGCCTTGGCCTTTTGTGTTGTGGGTGTAAGACTTCAGCCTTTATAAACTACAGATGCTCCTTTCACTCCGACCTAGCCGACAGTTTGATTGATTTAACTACCTACAAAACAATATTAAACTCGAACAAGAAATGATTAAATTATGTAACTGAAACAAGAAAACACTGAAATTATGTTAAATTGAAACAAGGAAGTACAATGAGTGTGTTTTATTTACAGTGCAAGAAATGAACGAGTAATTTCGTAGTGGTTTTTCTCTTGATTTCACAGCAGAATGTGTGACGGTATTAAACTGAACTGTGTCAGTGAAGGAGTAGATCTCAAACTAGCTGTCAATCAAACAGGATTCAGCCTTTCCACTGATCCTCCAATCAGCATGTGGGATTCTGGCGTCCAGCCTGGCCGAGCTCCGCCCACAGCTCCATTCACCCCCAGAGACGCCCGGCATCCGGGGGCGGGACAACATCGTGGCATTTATCCAATTACCGTCCAGTTTTGAGGTAATGAAAAAAACTGTTCCACTCAGTCCCATTGAAGCCCAGAGACGCCTGCAGTCTACGGACAAATGCACTGAGCAGAGATGGAGGAGAAAACAGCGCAATGGGAATGTATGAGAAGTGAACAACATCGAGTCTGTTAGTTTGTGATAAAGCTGATTCTGAACGAACTCGTCTGTGAGATGAACGTGTTCTAACACATTTGTAGTCAACAAAATGTCAACACAACCGAACATATTTAACCATTTAATTTTGGTAATTTTAGGGGAAGCCGGGCTTCCCTTGCAGTCTATGAGAAATTGCCACTGCTATATATGTACCAAGTCTGACGTAAATTGTTTTTACAGACATGAAATTTTGCCCATTATAAGTAAATGGGGGGAAAAAAAAAAAAATTTAAATTTATAAAAAAAATTGAACTTTGATCTATTGTTCCCAAAATATAATCACATGTATTCTGGGTTACTGGTAATCTATAACCTCTTAAGACCCGGGAAATGTTGACAAAGTACAAGCATTTTTTGTTTTTATTAAAGAAGTGCCTACATTGGAAACATCATGATGCAACAGTTTTTTCAGATGCAGTTTTTAAAATTTGTATGGAATATCCTTTGTGGTGGACAGTTTTCTTTTCTTTTTTTTTTTTTGTATAAAGTTGTGAAACTCTTGTCTACAAATGTGGACAGAAAACCCATAGCTGGCTCTTAGGAGGACAAACCAAATTTGGTATGAATTCAATCAATAGTTTTGCTGCTACAGACATGTGAAATTTTGCCCATTATAAGAAAAATCAGGGTGGGGTAAAAATTTGTGGAAAATTTGAACTTTGACCTACTTTTCCCAAAATGTAATCACATCTGTTTTGGGTCACTATCAATCTATAAATCCAATTTGGTATGAATTCAACCAATTTTGCTGCTGCAGACATGTAAGATTTCGCCCATTATAAAAAAAATGGGAAAAAAAGATTTTAAAAATTCCTAAAAAATGTGGACTTTGACCTACTGTTCCCAAACTTTAACGAGATCTATTCTGGGTCACTGGCAATCTATAAACCCAGTTTGGTATGAATTCAACCAATAGTTTTGCTGCTACAGACATGTGAATTGTCAATTAAACGGCGATTAAACCAGTGACTTTAATGGGGTTTAAATTTAATCCGAACTTTTCTTTTTCAACTGGAATAAGGTGTTTACATGGGCATCTGAAATAGGATCTAACCTTTAATCAGATTAAACCAGGAAGAAAAGTTGTCATGGAAACGCACGGACTGTGTGGCTTAAAAGTCAAGTTCTGATCAATAATAATAGCTAATAAAAATAAAAATAGTCATGTGTTGTAACCGTGTGAATTTTAAGTCCATCTTAAGTATAATAGTGATCTGTCATTGGAGAAAATGAGGAACTAACCCTTTTAAAATAACCTCAGTTTACTGGCTTCAGTCACATGACAACGTAACATGTGTTCTGAGAAGGAAGAGCGGACAGTAGACCTCTAAGGGTTTCCAGTAACAGCCCCTTAGGAATGCAGCGGAATGGAAACGGACGCATGTGAAACTGCTGCTTTTTGCGTATGTGCTGTCAGACCAGCCGTGTGACGGACGTCCTCATTAGGAAACGACCGGCGTTGAAAGCAGAATGAATGAACGTTTTAGGCAAAGCCACACAGTCAGCTCACAAACACACTTCCTTCATTCTTAGTACATGACACAAAGAGCGGCTGATTCTATGCGTAACAACACACATGACGCTCTTTTGTTTGACTTGTGTATTTCCTACGTCAGCAGAAGTGTATTGGAAAAGCATGCATAGAAATAGACACAGTAGACCTGTTTTCTGTGGTGGATCGAATGAGTATGAAGACAGTAGTTACAGCCATACACTCATTAGAGAGAGGTACTGAACGTGTTTTCGATCAAAGAATAGAATAGAATAGAATAGAATAGAATAGAATAGAACAGTAAAATCGAATAGAATAGAACAAAATAGAATAAAACAGAATAGAATAGAACAGAGTAAAATAGAATAGAACAAAATAGAACAAAATACAATAGAATAGAACAAAATAGAATAAAATAGAACAAAATAGAATAGAACAGAATAGAATAAAATAGAATAGAACAAAATAGAATAGAACAGAATAGAATAGAACAGAATAGAACAAAATACACCAAAATAGAATAGAATAGAATAAAATAGAATAGCACAAAATAGAATAGAACAGAATAGAATAGAACAGAATAGAACAAAATACACCAAAATAGAATAGAATAGAACAAAATAGAACAGAATAGAATAGAACAGAGTAAAATAGAATAGAACAAAATAGAATAGAACAGAGTAAAATAGAATAGAACAGAACAGAATAGAACAAAATAGAATAGAATAGAACAGAGTAAAATAGAATAGAACAGAACAGAATAGAACAAAATAGAATAGAATAGAACAGAGTAAATAGAATAGAACAAAATAGAATAGAATAGAATAGAATAGAACAAAATAGAAAAGAATAGAGTAAAATAGAATAGAATACAACAAAATAGAATAAAACAGAATAGAATAGAACAGAGTAAAATAGAATAGAACAAAATAGAACAAAATACAATAGAATAGAACAAAATAGAATAAAATAGAACAAAATAGAATAGAACAGAATAGAATAAAATAGAATAGAACAAAATAGAACAAAATAGAATAGAACAGAATAGAATAGAACAGAATAGAACAAAATACACCAAAATAGAATAGAATAGAATAGAATAGATCTTTGTTGTCACTGTCACAGGAACAGTGCATATCTGTTTGTATGCTCTGTTCTGTTCAGCAGTAAAAACACTTTAAATACTAAAAATGTCACACAAAATACAAAAAAATTTAAGAAATGTGCAAATCTACAAAATAAAATATTAAACATACATATACTACTAAATACTTCTAAAAACTACTGAAATACATGCATTTATCCGACCTTTACCTGGTTGAAATGTAACGAACGTCACAACTCTGCATTCCATTCTGCGTACCTGCGTGGTCATGTATTACACCAGGACCTCTTTTGCGCCTGCGGGTCACTTCAGGGTCACATTCAGTTCATACTCAAAACTGACAGAAGTCGCATTTAATGTGTAATATGAACGAGCACACAAAGTAATCGGATTTTGCCAAAAAATCTGAATTGTGCATTTGGACCTGCTGTCTGAATGTAGCCTAATAGAACAGAGCACAACTCTCTACCCTGCCTTCTTGTTCCAGTTCCAGAATAAATGTTCAAGTGAGTAGTTAAGCATACAACTGGAACAAACTACCAAATGTAAACACAAATTATCTTAGTTTATCATTTACATGTGTATTACAACTTACAGACTGCAGTGGATCTACAAATGCATAAAACATTCAGTAACAGGCAGAATGTTGGTAAAATTGCACTTATTTTTCTTAAAACATTTCGTGTTGTTTATGATTGTTCAGATTATTCATATTTTCTGTGAAAGGATAGTTTGTAAATGTAAATATTTTCATGTAGTTTTACCTTTTTCCACTAAAACTTAATGACAACTCCACATGTTTCTCAATTTATAGGTTATGTTAATATTTTACTGGTTCTGACACGGGGCAGGGGTTATTTCAGGAAAATTTTCAGATTCAACTTTAGCCCAGATTTTCTAATGCTCCCATGTCTTGGGAATACAAAAATGTGAAAAAATTTCAAATCAAGCCCAACCCTCCCCGAAAATTACTTTTTCAACCCTGAAAACATGGGTTTTTTGGCAACTTTCAAACCTTCTTCATTTTTGATAAAGTACAATGTAGCAAAAGTTTTTTTTGTGAGACATGTCCTGTCTTCAGAGTACATTGCACTATAAAAGGTGTAGTGTCAAGGTCAAATTATAGGTCAAAGGTCACCCAAATGGTCAAAAATGCATATTTGATGGAATTCAGCTGTTAATGTGTTTTCTTCCAAATGTTGGGCTCAGATTCTCTCCTCAGAACACATCTACTGACCACAAACTACTTCCATTCAATAAGACACATTAAACACAACTATTTACTCAATGTATTCTCCATGTAGACATGTCAAAAAGAACAAACGGTAGTTTCACATGACTTTGACATTCACATGAATATGTCCCATTGTGTGCGACACGGTGGTGCAGTGGATAGACCTGGTGCCTCACAGACAGAAGGTCCTGGGTTCAATTCCAACACCAGTTATTGGGGGTGGGACCTTTCTGTGTGGAGTTTGTATGTTCTCCCCGTGTCTGCGTGGGTTCTGTCCTGGTACTCTGGCTCCTCCCACCATCCAAACACCTGCACTGATAGGTTAATTGGTTAATATAAAATTGCCCATAGGTGTGAATGTGATTGTTTGTCTCTATATGTTCAGTCTGTGATGAACTGGTCACATGTCCAGGGTGAACACCACCTTCACCCGTAAGTAGGCTCCAAGTGAGGATAAAGCGGGTTCAGAAAATGAATGAAGTGTTGGTGATTCCCTCCTAAATGTGTGCTAGTGTTTCCCGCCACACTAATGGCAGCAAATTCAAATGGAATGTACATGTTGGAATATTTAGTCTGTAATGTGTCTTTAAAGGGCCAAAGGCCTTGGGGGATCCCACCAGGAAACCAGAGGGAAGAGAACTGAGGACAGATTTGATAAAATGTCAGAATGGTATGAATTTTTGAACAAACTAGTCATTTTGGTGACCTTTAACCTACAACATGACCTTGACTTTAGACTTTTCATTGTACAAAGTACTCTTATGATACAATATGGCACTGACAAGATCATTAAATGGCCCATCATGAACACTGGACAAAAGAGTGGCGAAGCTGTGAAAGTTGCGATTTTCAGAGTTAAAAAAGTAATTTTCAGGTTGGGGGGGGTTGGACAAAAATTTAAAAAAAAAAATGACACAGGAGTGCCTAGAACATCTTGTTGCATCAGAAAATCAGGGCTAATGTGGTATTTGATATTAAGCCCCCCCACCAACACAATGGAGATCAAATTGGTCTGTATGTGGAATCTGAACTAAAATGATTTGGACACCCCTGGGTTGTAAATACCTCAGTGTAATTTTTGCATTTCACAAATTCATCTCATGGGCTGGTTTTAGCCCATGAGCTGTACGTTTGACACCTCGGTTTTAATCATTTTAATTAAGACTTTATAAAATTACTGGGTGGTGCAGTGGTTAGCATTCGTGCCTCACAGCAAGAAGGTCCTGGGTTCGATTCCAACACCAGTCGACGGGGGGTGGGACCTTTCTGTGTGGAGTTTGCATGTTCTCCCCATGTCTGCGTGGGTTCTCTCCGGGTACTCCGACTTCCTCCCACCATCCAAAAACATGCACTGATAGGTTAATTGGTTAATCTAAATTGCCCATAGGTGTGAATGTGAGAGTGATTGTTTGTCTCTATATGTTCAGCCCTGCGATGAACTGGTGACTTGTCCAGGGTGTACCCCGCCTTCGCCCCTATGTAGCTGGGATAGGCTCCAAGCGACCCCCGTGACCCTAGTGAGGATAAAGCGGGTTTAGAAAATGAACGAATAAAATTATTTCATTCATATTATTGTGTAATTCACATTCAGTGTATGAAATGCGTTATATAACTAAACTTGCTTTGCCCTGCCTATACATAACCATGCATCGGTAAAATATTTTGCATTCAAATGAGTTATGTTAACTGGAAGTACTTCTACAGAGAGGGTAACATTAACTGGAGGCAAAACCCTGTAAAAATCCATCTGAAGCCTCTCTGCATGTGAAGCTCATCTTATCCTCCATAAGACGGATTAAAAAATGTATTCACCCTGAAGGTCAACAAATGCTACAGAAAACATATTTTTGACCAGTCTTTTAGAGTATCTTGTTATTGTATTTTTAGAATGTAAGCCCCGTTTTATGTATTTGGCTGAGGCCGTTCAATCTGAGCAGACTTTCCTGTATCTGTCATGTTTAACGGTTTTCTTCCAGTATATTAAGACTTTGTAATCTAAGGGATGTTTGTTATGTTCGTCGTTTGTCCAGGACAACAGATGGAAATTAGCTTCTCTGCTAAATCTGGTGCATGCATGTTGTTCTTTACCAGCCAGCATGTCCATGTGGGTCCCAGAAGGGTTACAATAGGGCTGCATATAAGGGTCCCATGTGCAGTTTCCATGGTGGCCCCACATGTGTTTGCCCATATCAGAATCAAAATCAAAATCAGAATGAAAATCTCTTTACTGTCATCGTAGCAAGTACAACGAAATTGAAGCAAAGCTCTCAGATTCAGTGCAATAATTTACAGACAGACAACAAATATCAGTAAAACAACAAATATCAGTAAAAAGCACAGTTATTTACATAAAAAAAAAAAAAAAACATATTGCAAATTAAGATATTTGTAAAACAGAATTTAAGAAGTAACATGACAAGTAGTGCAAATGACATGAAAGATAAATATTGTGGGATAAATAATGTGAAAAATAAATAATATGATATATTCAGATCTCTATTCTGACATGGGCAAACACATGTGGGGTCACCATGGAAACTGTGGACAAACCCAAATGGGACCCTTATATGAAGCCCAAATGTAACCCTTCTGGGCCCCACATGGACATGCTGGCTGGGTTGTAACTAATGCCAATACACACTGTCCTCTAACTACATAAATTAATACAAAACAGACATTTTTTTTAACGCTTAAAAACCCAAACATCCACCACCGACCAAAACCACCTACTGATCCAAACTGTTTAACGGCTTCTGATCCACTAATCCTATCAATACATGTAAATAATTAGGTAAAATACAGTTTGTTGTCTTTTCATGGTCATCACATATGACCAATATGGTTGTTCAGAGGCTCTGTAGTTACCGTGGAAACACTGTCATCTTCTACAACACTGATTCACCAGTAAAACCCATGGAGTTGGATCAATGACAGTGGATGGACACACTTGGTTTATGTTCAGTTAACTCTTTAAAACCTGATGTGTCATGCTGACCAATGCCAAGGATATTATATCAAAACAGAGAAAACTGAAGAAAAAGCAACTTTTTCAGCCAAATATGAAACAAGAGTCTACAACTACTGTCATTTTTTCAAACTACATGGGTTTTGTTGATGATAAACTGCATTTTACCTGAACTGTTTACATGTATTGATAAGATTAGTGGTTCAGAAGTTATTAAAAAGTTTAGATCAGTTGATATTTTTTTCACCAGTGAGTGTTTAGTATTTTAAGGGTTAAATGGCTTTTTTTTTCAAATATACTGTAATATGAACTCAATGGGCGCATACAGAGCCATAATTCACCCATAAAGACCCAAATATACACCAGAGACTAAAACCATCTACTTATGTCAAACGTTTAATAACTACCAACACACTAATCCTATCAACACATGTAAATAATTGGAATTAAATACAGTTTGTCGTCTTTTCATAGTCATCAGATATGACCCATATGGATGTTCAGAGGCTCTGTAGTTACCGTGGAAACACAGTCATCTTCTACAACACTGATTCACCAGTAAAACCCATGGAGTTGGATCAATGACAGTGGATGGAGACACTGGGTTTATGTTCAGTTAACCTTTTAAAACCTGACGTGTCATTGCTGGCCAATGCCGTAAATGCCAAGGATATTATATCAAAACAGAAAACTGAAGAAAAAGCAACTTTTTCAGCCAAATATGAAACAAGAGTCTACAACCACTGTCACTTTTAAACTACATGGGTTTTATTGATGATAAACTGCATTTTACCTGAACTGTTTACATGTATTGATAGGATTAGAAGTTCAGAAGTTGTTAAATAGTTTAGATCAGTTGATGTTTTTTGTCATCAGTGAGTGTTTAGTATTTTAAGGGTTAATTAGCTTGTTTTTCAAATATACTGCAATATGAACTCAACGGGTGCATATAGAGCCATAATTCACCCATAAAGACCCAAATATACACCAGAGACTAAAACCATCTACTTATCTCAAACATTTAATAACTATTGATCCACTAATCCCATCAATCCATGTAAATAATTGGTATTAAATACAGTTTGTCATCTTTTCATGGTTGTCAGATATGACCCATATGGACATTCAGAGGCTCTGTAGTTACCATGGAAACACAGTCATCTTCTACAACATTGATTCACCAGTAAAATCCAAAGAGGTGGATCAATGACAGTGGATGGACACACTTGGTTTATGCTCAGTTAATGATAGATTTGCTGAAAAAGTCACTTTTTCTTGAGTTTTCTCTGTTTTTGATATAATAATGCTCAACTTTAATCTGAGTTTTTATGAGCATCTATATGATGAGTGAATTAAATACAGGAAAATACATGATTTTCACTGAAAAAAAAAGCAAAATACAGAGGGTAATATTATAATAAATGGTGATAAATCCTTTAAGAAAAGTTGAAGAGAGAGAAAAAATCATTTAAGAACTGCCATAAAAGTAGTACTGGGTCTTTATGGGTTAATTTCATCATACATTCTATTCTATTCTATTCTATTCTATTCTATTCTATTCTATTCTATTCTATTCTATTCTATTCTATCCAAAACTACTTCTGCTGCACTTACCACTGCCCAAAATTCATGTGATTTGTTAAAAGAACTCTGTTTTTTATATAATAATCCTCAACTTTAATCTGAGTTTTTATGAACATCTACATGATCAGTAAATTAAATATAGGAAAATGCATGATTTTCACTGAAAAAAAAGCAAAATACAGAGGATAATATCATTATAAATGGTGATAAATCATTTAAGAAAAGTTGAAGAGAGAAAAAATAATTTGAGAAGTGACATAAAAGTAGCACTGGGTCTTTATGGGTTAATTTCATCATACATTCTATTCTATTCTATTCTATTCTATTCTATTCTATTCTATTCTATTCTATTCTATCCAAAACTACTTCTGCTGCACTTACCACTGCCCAAAATTCATGTGATTTGTTAAAGAAACTCTGTTTTTGATATAATAACCCTCAACTTTAATCTGAGTTTTTATAAACATCTACATGATCAGTAAATTAAATATAGGAAAATGCATGATTTTCACTAGAAAAAAAGTAAAATACAGACGATGATATGATAATAATTAGTGATAAATCAAATCTAGAGAAAAAAAATTCATTTGGGAGCTTCCACAAAAATAGCACCGGGCTTTTGTGGGTTAATGCAGCATTGAATTCGACGTCCACACACACATATGTTGCCAGGCTGGCTTTGAAGTAAAGTGATACCAGAGGTCTGGCAGCTGCAGTCTACTGTAATTACAAATGAGGAAAGAAAATACAAAGGGATCG
Source organism: Sphaeramia orbicularis (assembly GCF_902148855.1). Taxonomy (NCBI): domain Eukaryota; kingdom Metazoa; phylum Chordata; class Actinopteri; order Kurtiformes; family Apogonidae; genus Sphaeramia; species Sphaeramia orbicularis. The sequence goes on along the minus strand of NC_043974.1, from coordinate 13,358,134 downwards.
TGATGCAGATGAACAAGACAGGCTTGATTTTTGTGGCTTAATTTTTCATGGTCCCAGCCTTGAGCAAACAACAGTGTATTAACCCGATGTGACCTGGTATTTCATGAAGTATTCATATGAAAAATGTAATCTAGAGATTAAAAAAAAAAAAAAAAAAGCGTTGGTGGAAGGATAGAAAATTGGACCGAGAATAAAAAAAAAAAATGTGCAAGTTATTCCTAACATCAGTTAGAAGACAAATGAGTTGAAATAAACATGTCTGACTATGCTAATGTGATGTATGTAAGTCTCCAAATCTGCCTTCATATTTACACAATGGGTGAAGTAGGTGTGGAGGAGTGTTCTGTTTACAGTCTAAGGCCTGCAGACCCATGGAAGCACAGTGTTAACAGGTCAAGAACAGATCAGTCAGCCTCAGTGTAATGATTTACCAGAGCAGCAGAAGTCCAAGGATCACGTTTAATGCTTCTACTCCATCACATCTTCAAGGCAATTAGTGTACTTTTGTTTTTCCTTTTCTTTCTTTTTATTATTATTTTTTAAATTATTTATTTATTTATTTTTATTTATTTTAACCTCCTAGGACTCAGGAAATGTCAGCAAAGTACAAGCTTTTGTGTTTTTTATTAAGTAAGTGCCTATAATAGAAACATCATGATGCAGCCGTTTTTTCAGATGCAGTTTTTAAAATTTTTAAGGAATGTCCTTTGTGGTGGACAGTTTTCTTTTCTTTTCTTTTTTTTTGTATAAAGTTGTGAAACTCTTGTTCACAAATGTGGACAGAAGACCCATAGCTGGGTCTTAGGAGGTACATTTTTTATTTTTATTTTTTTAATTTTGAAATTTTTAACTTTTTTGTTCATTTGAACTTTTTTTTTAATTACAGAGAGAGTTTTTACTTGAAGTATAACATTATGCTTTTAATACTTGAATACTTCCGTTTTACTTGAACTCTGATAGGAGAATGAACCTATCTGTTTTTAAAGGTGTGTGTGTGTGTGTGTGTGTGGGGGGGGGGGGGTTGCATCAAATATGCATCAAAACACTTGGGTTATGAGTTGATACTTGCATAATATAACAGTAAATAGCCTAAAGGCAATTTTATGAATGTTTTGATTTGCTCCATTTACATATAAATGAGGTTTTCCACCCATTTATAAAATATTCTGGATCCTCCACTGCTAAGGATCATTTCTTGTGTCTAAAATACTCCTGTATCTGGAGACACATCAATAGCTTGAGTAAAAAAACATAAATATATATGTATTTAAAAAATTAATGCGTTAACACAGGTTAATCCATCATCATGATTAATCTGATTAAAAATTTTAACGCATTTCACCCATCTGCAGCACAGAATGACTCTGAACGTCTCTGCCAACGCATTTGGGCCAGTTTGTCCAAGCAGAGTTAGCGTTGCACATGAATAAATGGGCAGTTGACCTGGTAGTGACTGGCAGCAGAACCAACCCAGAAAGATGGAAGACTCTAAACAGCAGGTTGGCCTCTGGATGGAAATATGAGGACAACAAAAATAAGACAGAACAGTTGTTTAGAGTTGTTTTGTTGAAACTGCTGAAGGTGTTTAATAAACCTGTTAAGTTCATATATATTCCCTTTTTTCTTGAGTCTGTTTGCTCATGCAAAATGAAACGTGATTAATATAGATTAAAAATTAATGATATTTAAATGTGATTAATTGAAATTAATCCACAGCAACTCTGTGATTAATCTGATTAAATATTGTAATCATTTGATAGCACTAATATATAGAGGAGCCAGTTTCCAGCCTCTTTGGAACCAGAACTAGAATGCATTTAGGTCAGTGGTGGCTGCTCGTCTTTCAGACAGGGGAAGTTCATCATCGGCTTACATAAAAAAAAAAAGTCAAGTTATTTAAACATAAATTCGGCCCTCTGTTCCTTTTTCAGAAAATGGTCAGTGACCTTATCGTACTAACTAAACAAGAAAACGTTGAAATTATGTTAAATTGAAACAAGGAAGTACAATGAGTGTGTTTCATTTACAGTGCAAGAAATGAACGAGTAATTTCGTTGTGGTTTCTCTCTCGATTTCACAGCAGAATGTGCGACGGTATTAAACTGAATTGTGTCAGTGAAGGAGTAGCTCTCAAAATAGCTGTCAATCAAACAGGATTCAGCCTTTCAACTGATCCTCCAATCAGCACGTGGGATTCTGGCATCCAGCCCGGCCAAGCTCCGCCCACAGCTCCATTCACCCCCAGAGATGCCGAGCGTCCGGGGGCGGGACAACATCGTGGCATTTATCCAATTACCGTCCAGTTTTGAGGCAATGAAAAAAACTGTTCCACTCAGTCCCATTGAAGTGCATGGACGCTGAGCGTCTATGGACAAATGCACTGAGCAGAGATCGAATGAGAAAACAGCGCAACGGGAATGTATGAGAAGTGAACAACATCGAGTCTGTTGATTTGTGATAAAGCTGATTCTGAACGAACTCGTCTGTGAGATGAATGTGTTCTAACACATTTGTAGTCAACAAAATGTCAACACAACCGTACAGATTTAACCATTTAATTTTTGTAATTTTTGGGGAGCCAGGCTTCCATTGCAGTCTATGAGAAACCGCCTCTGATTCAGGTACTTCACTTCTTAATGTAAAAATAAAGCTTACGAATATCCATCTGTCCCAAATTTATTTTGTGTGCCTCACAATTTTCATGTAAAATAAAGTTTAAGTGGAAAATAATGATAATGAAAACCACATTTAAGCATTTAACAGTGTTCATGTTGAAAATACATGTTATTAACATTTTCATTAAGCAAAAGGTATGAAAATCTCTATATACAATCAATTTATAACAAAGTTGTAAATTACACTTTTCTGTGTCCATTCAAACTGCAGGTAAATGTGTCCCAAATCTGATTTTTTTTGCCCATATGTGGCCTTTTCCCATTCTTGTTCTGTAAATTGCTTCGTGCCAATTTAAAAAAAAAAAAAAAATTATCTTCCGTAAACATATGTGACCTGTATCCGATCTGTTACAGACAGTTTGAACAGCACAAATCCAACCCAGACCATTTTCATATGTGGTCTTTAATCTGATTTGGCATTCAACTCTGACAGACTTCCACTAAAGTTACTCAATACAGTTTCAGTTAAGATGTGAATGAACCAAAACAAATCCAAAACAACAAACTTTAGAGCAACTTATGTCCGAGAAATAAGGTTTATATCATTTTGATCACACCCCGATTCCAAAGTTGAGATGTTGTGTAAAATGCAGTCATATATACAATAGAATTTATAAACTTAGGCTACGTTCAGACTGCAAACGTGTCCCGAATCCAGTTTTTTTGCCCATATGTGACCTGTATCTGATCTGTTAAAGACAGTTTGAACAGCACAAATCCGACCCAGACCACTTTCATATGTGATCCTAAATCTGATACGTATCTGATATTTTGCAGTGCGACTTCAGTCTGAATGGCCAGATTGCAGTTATCCGACCTTTACATCATTGAAATGCGACAAACGTCATAATTCTGCGTTCCACTGTGTTTTCTTCAGTTACACAGTCCATGCCTGTGTGGTCATGCATTATATCAGGACCTCTTTTGTGCATGTGGGTCACTTCAGAGTCACATTCAGTTCATCCGACTATATAATGCATGTTCTGTTTCCGCTCGATGTGTGATCGATGTTGCAGCACAGGAGGGCGTTTGTACGGGTTTTCCTCAGCCTTCACAGACCCGATCGCCGCCAAATTCGCCAAATGAATACAAGCATTACCTGACTATCTACTGTGCACAATTTTATGTCCGTATTCAAATGTTGTGAGGTATGCTGGGCGATTTTAGCCTGTCATGCTATCATACAATGGCACCACGGGTACAATGCCGCTAGTGCTCAAAACTGATAGAAGTCGCATTTAATGTGTAGTATGAACGAGCAAAAAAAAAAAAAAAGTCGGATTTCACCAAAAACTCCAAATTGTTCATTAAGACCTGCTGTGTGAACGTAGCCTCAAACTGATGTGTGTCGCTGTGCTCTGATATCAGGATGACAGAGTGAAAACCACAGCTGATCCATCCAAATCCGTCTGGTATGTTTCTAAACCAGTCTTGCTCAGAGGATGCACTCTGCCAGACTATATTTAATTTTATAGAGTCACACACAGGCCAAGTCTTCTGTTTTTCTCGTGTTACCTATCATCCAGGACATCATCTGGTTACTCTCCAACCCCCAGGAAAGTGTGACAGTTTAAAAAGCAGAACAAATAGACTTAAAAACTGTGTCTGTCCTTGGGCTATTAGGACTGAATGTGTGTGTGAACTGTCTTTTCACTTTGTTAGTTTAATATTCAACATGTGCCAAGTTAATTTTTCGCAGTTCAGTCACTATTAACTTGCCTTGTTCTGGTAATATGGAAAAGAACCAGCTTTTTATTGGTGTTTTATGTTTTAAAGATCACACCGATGGAATGCGTCACTTTTAACCCATAAAGACCCAAACATCCATCATCAAACAAAATCATCAGCTGATCAAAAATGTTTAATACCTGTTGATCCACTAATCCTATCAATACACGGCTCATTTCAGAATTGCGGGTACATTTCACATGGAGAAAGAAAACAAAAATTGGGAGTGTGTCTTTTTTCTTTAAACTTTTTTATTTCATAGAACACACTTTAAATTGAACTCTTCTAGTATTTGCTGAGCATAAACCTGTAACATTTAAAACTTTTAATATGAAAAACAATGTAGTTGCAGAAAAATTTGTCAACTCTGTTGCAGGCAAATTGGGTAGAATACATAAAATTAACAAATGTCACACAATTTAAAACACTGTTTTTCCTTAGAGATATTGTGTCTCTAAATCCATTAAGTAAATTTTTGGTCTGATTAGATAAAAACTTTTTGTTTTGGAGTAAAAATATCAACACATTTAATTGACATGTTGCTGCAAGGGTCTGCATTTTCTGTAAATATACCTGTAAAAATGAATTAAATACTTTGAAATTTCATTTAGGAAGAGTGGTAGTTAGGACACAGCTTCTAGTAAGTTTGTTAACAATAAAACATACCTGATAATCATTTTTTAAAGCAAAACCTTAAACAAACAGAGTTGACATTGATGTTAACAGAGTTGACATGAATAACAGAGTTGACCACCCATAGTTAAAAACAACAACTAGAAAAGCACTCGGAGAGCGCAGACCTCCTTTAAGACAGATCTGCCCCCCCCCACCCCCCACCCCCCGCCCCCCCGATCACCACCAAAATTCAATCATTGGTTCCTTGTGTCAGTATCAACATTTCCTGAAAATTTCCTGAAAATCCATCCATAACTTTTTGAGTTATCTTGCTAACAAACCAACCAACCAACCAACAAACCCTGGCAAAAACATAACCTCCTTGGCGGAGGTAACCAGATAGAAACATATATAAACCAGCAGTAAACCACATAGAAAAATATATAAACCAGATAGAAACATATGTAAATGAAAAATGTGTCATAAATGGGATTTTCAATGTTAAATTGAAATATCCACAGAGTCCACATTCCACAGTGGATGTGAAGAATTTTGTGCCAGATACAAGATATTGTTATAAGCTACGGGTGGATCAAATTGGAGGCTAATTGGAGTCATTTTGAATTTTTTATGAATTTTTGAAAATTGCTCAATGATGAGAGATAGGAAAATTGTAGATTTTGTGACCTTGAACTTTGGCCTACTTGGCCCAAAATTTAATGGGTTGGTCCCAGGGCCTAGGCCTATCTGTGGGTACAATTTGGTAAAGATGGTTGGAAGAGTTTTCCCGCAAAGTTGCAAACAAACAAACACACAAACAAACAAGAAAAGCACTCGGAGAGCACAGACCTCCACCAAGAGAGATCTGCCCCCCCCCCCCCCCCCCCCAATCACCACCAAAATGTAAAAGTTAAACATTTTTAAGAATTTTTTAAATCTTTTTTTCCCTGCATTTACTTATAATGGGTGAAATTTCCCATGTCTGTAGCAGCAAAACTATTGGTTGAATTCATACTAAATTGGGTTTATAGATTGTCAGTGACCCAGAATAGATGTCGTTACATTCTGGGAGGTAGGTCAAAGTTCAAGCCTATCAAGTTTATATAATAATATAATATAGTTGTCTGCTGGAACTTTGGAGTAATTTTTTATAAAAACATGGTTGGATCAGTTCATCCTAATGCTTAGTAAAAATGTGCAAAAAAAAAGTCATCAGAGGGGATCACAAAATCAGAACATAGATAGAAAATCTGATGTTACTGTAAATGTCAAAGCCTCCGCCTACCAGTGACAACCATGAACAGTCAACAAGTACCACATAAGGACGGAGCGTAGAGCCAGAATCAGTCATAACAAACACTCTCACTGCTACTTGAACAACACATTGAACCACAGAACAGCTGCTCCCTGTGGTTGTAGGATGTGGTTGAACATTATCTTGATGAAATATGCAAGAGCTGATGACTAACCATGGCAGATATGCTATTGAACTGAGTGCTGATAACACTTCAGATGGTCTCTCATCTCTTTAGTTTGGAGGATGTAATGATGGCGGTGTGCAAAAAAAAAGTTGAATTTCTATTCATTTGACCACAGAATGCGTTTCCACTTTGTCTCAGTATATTTTAATGAGCTTTGGTCCAGAAAAGGCTATAGTGTTTCTGGATCATGTTGACATTTTACTTCAACTTCATAGAGTTTTAACCTGCACTCGTCTGTTTTCACGGACACTGAACCTGTTTACATAAGCATAAAAGTCCAATGACTGGGAGTAATCAGATAACTGTAACAACCAGCACTTAAAAAATGCGATAATCTTGATAAACCCTGATTTGGATGATCCAGTCTATGATCAGATTTCTTTCAGAGTTCGTACGTACATGGTAGTATTAGACTCAAAGTTCCTGTTATTGTCTTCCACTCACATTTGATTATGTAACTTCTGTTTTCTACCATTCTAATTGCGATAACATAGTGTTTTGTCAACCTTGGGGTCGGGAATTCCTGGAATTCAAATGGGGTTACCTGAAATTTGTAGTAGTTGACAAAAATTAAAAATAAAAACTTACTAATGAAAAATATTGTGGCATGTTGGAGGAGAAGCTGGGGGAAGTTTCCCAGCATGCATTGGGACAAAGTAATTTGGGATAGTTTTATGTATTTACAGTATTCTAAGTTTAAAAGAAGTGTTGTTCTTATTTGATAATAGAGTTATGGTGTGTTTTACCCTTTTTGTTAGTTGTTTTCTTGTGGAAATATTAATTCTATTGGTTTCATTTTCTTGCACCATGAGCTAAGTTGCTCTTTTGTTTCATGATTTTCTGTAACGGTCATTGTGTAGAATATTGATAAACTTTCTGTGAATCATATTATCTCATTTGAATAGTGCAGTGTATTGTATTTAGAAAAAGACAATCATAATATACAACAGACATGACAAATTGTGAAGCTGAAACTGAAGCACTGTGGTACTGCTTATCTGTCAAACGTCCATTGTGGTCAGTTTCAGATGCTGCAGCTCTTTCATAATTCATAGTTTGAGTTCTTGTTTGTTCAGTATTAATTGTCAGTCTTGTAAATCCAAGCTGGACTGACTGTACATATCCTGACCAAGGAAAATCAAATTCTCACTTTGTGCAGTAATCTACACCTGACTTTTCTGCCTCCGTCCATAATAATATACATTATATAGACTAAATGTCATTTAAAATTAACATTTATTTGCAGCATATTATGGCAAACTATTACATGATCAAAAACAAATTAATTTTAGCAAAAAAAAAAAGTTTCTGTTTTGAATGTCTGGGGTCGCCAGAAATTTGTGATGATAAAATGGGGTCACGAGCCAAAAAAGGTTGGAAACCACTGGATTAACACGTGCGCAGATGTAAAAAAAACAAACAAAAAAAAAAAAACAAAAAAAAAAAGGAAATAAAACAGATTAACCTGTAAACATGAAGGAAGACATTGGAGTATTGGAGAGAAATCCAGACATCTTAATCTGATTTCTCATAAACAGATTACTGCAGTATTCTGATAAAACATATCAGATGATCCTGATTACATAATCACTTGAATAATCTGATAACTCCAAGGATCGGATAATGATCGGAGTAGTGGTGTGTATGTAAACTGGCTCAAGGACAATAACTGTGTGCTTTTAATGCAGAGGACACAAACATTATGGACATCTCAAATCAGCTTTGATTTTCAGGCTTGTACCTTGTGAGATCTTTACATTGCGGAACATTATTCGGAAATTGTTCTATAATTTGTAGACACAGTTTGGTAAACCTCTGCCCATTTTATATTTGTCTCTGAAAAATAAAAATGGTACAATTTCTCAATTTAAGGCTTGTGGAATCAGTAGCATCTTTTAAGTCACTTCTCAAAGCACGTTTTTATAGACTTGCCTTCATGTGATGTTGTCTCTTTTTAATGTTTTTAATGCTGAATATTTAATTTTACCCTGTTTTGGTTATTCATTTATATTGACATACATGATGCTGTTTTATTCCACTCTTTCATTTCGCATTTGACAGCATCATGTAATGTTATTTCTGCCCTCTCCATTTTCATGTTTGCTGTACTTAACTCTTTTATTGTGTTGTTTGCTATGTTTTTATTCTGCTGTTGTGCACTTTTGCTTTGTTTGTCAAAGAACTTTGTAAACTCAGTTTTTAAAGGTGCTATATAAATAAAATTATTATTATTATTATTATTATTATTATTAATAATAATAATAATAATAATAATAATAATAATAATAATAATGATTTAAATATTTAATGTTTTCTCTGTTCTATTAGGCTACATTCAGACAGCAGGTCTTAATGCACAATTTGGATTTTTTGGTGAAATCAGATTTTTTTGTGTGCTCATTCATATTACACATGAAATGCGACTTCTGTCAGTTTTGAATATGAACTGAATGCGATGCTGAAGTGACCCACATGTGCAAAAGAAGACCTGATATAATACGTGACCATGCAGACACGCGCTGTTTTTACAGAAGTAACATTCCTGGGACGCAGAACTGTAACGTTTGTCGCATTTCAATGACATAAACGTCAGATAAATGCAACCTGGCTGTTCAGACTGAAGTCGCTTTGCAAAATATCGGATGTGTATCAGATTTTGGACCACATATGAAAGTGGTCTGGATCATATTTGTGTTGTTCAAATTGTCTTTAACAGATCGGATACATATGGGCAAAAAAATCTGATTTGGGACACATTTACCTGCAGTCTGAACGGACACAGAACAGTGTAATTTACAACTTTGTTATAAATTGATTGTATATAGAGATTTTCATACCTTTTGCTTAATGAAAATGTTAGTAACATGTATTTTCAACATGAACACTGTTAAATTTCAGTGCTTTTCATTATTATTATTTTCTACTTAAACTTTGTTTTACATGAACTGTGGTACATAGTACAGGTTAATTGCTGTATAAAGTTAATTAAAAAGATGTAAAAGGACTGAGGGGTAGGATTAAATAAGTTTATACTTCTTCCTACTCCTTTTCGACCATTCAAAACTCTGACTTGTATGTGCTTGAAGATGGATTCTGTCCATTTAAATGTTATTTTGTTTGTCTTCATTTGCTTTGTTTTGTTTTATTTTCTTTGCATGTTCGAAATTAAAAAAAATAAAATAAAATAAAATAAAAAAATGAACATTTCATTTTTGTGAGGCACACAAAAGAGATTTGGGACAGACTGATATTCATAAGCTTTACTTTCACATTGGGAAGTGATGTACCTAAATGCATTCTAGTTCTGGTTTCAGACAGGCTGGAAACTGGCTCCTCTATATATTAGTGCTGTCAAACGATTACAATATTTAATCAGATTAACCACAGGGTTGCTGTGGATTAATTTTGATTGAACTTTAGTGGAAGTCTGTCAGTGTTGAATACAATTGTGAGGTTTACACTGGTGTTTTTCAGTTTTATTGACCAAAATAAAAGACAAAGTAAAAAAAAAATAAAAATGTATATACAGGGTGGGGAAGCAAAATTTACAATGACCATTTAGTTGTTTTTTCTCAGCAAGCACAATGTCAATTGTTTTGAAACCAAACATATATTGATGTCATAATCATACCTAACACTATTATCCATACCTTTTCAGAAACTTTTGCCCATATGAGTAATCAGGAAAGCAAACGTCAAAGAGTGTGTGATTTGCTGAATGCACTCGTCACACCAAAGGAGATTTCAAAAATAGTTGGAGTGTCCATAAAGACTGTTTATAATGGAAAGAAGAGAATGACTATGAGCAAAACTATTACGAGAAAGTCTGGAAGATACTATTAAAGAAGAATGGGAGAAGTTGTCACCCGAATATTTGAGGAACACTTGCGCAAGTTTCAGGAAGCGTGTGAAGGCAGTTATTGAGAAAGAAGGAGGGCACATAGAATAAAAACATTTTCTATTATGTCAATTTTCTTGTGGCAAATAAATTCTCATGACTTTCAATAAACTAATTGGTCATACACTGTCTTTCAATCCCTGCCTCAAAATATTGTAAATTTTGCTTCCCCACCCTGTATATTCAAACCAAGTAATTAAAGCTGCATTACTTGGACAGTGTTATTTATGTTGATAATAGTTAGATGATGTTTTCAACGTGGGAAACTTGTAACCTCTAGCGACTTTCCAAAGACTGGTTTCTAATCATGCTTTACCTGTTCTTATATTTCATGTTCCTGTATCAGAATGTGGAAGTGGTGAGCACTGACAAGCAGACAAGAAGCAAAAGAAGACGGTAAGTCACACAGATCATCCAACCAGATAAACTAGCACCCTGAACTACACCCTGAGCTGCTCAACCATCAGGTCAAACCTCGTCATTCTTCTCTAATGACACTCTGGTTACCTGTAAAACAAGTGTTCAGAGAACGCAAACCTCCGCCAAGCACCCCGAACAGTGTGAATGTGTGGATCGACTATTTCTTTTTAAATTAAACAGTTTCTAGGTTGTTCCATACAGCAGAAAAAGTTGAAGCCTGGTACCAGTCATGTGCACGTCAAATTATATTAAATTCCAATCAATATTTGTTGAATTATAATGAAAAATGTGTGGTAAATGGGATTTTCAATGTTAAATGTAAATGTCCACAGAGTCCACATTCCACAGTGGATTTGGACAATTCTGTGCCAGATACAAGACGTTGTTATAAGCTACAGGTGGATCAAATTGGAGGCTAATCGGAGTTGTTTTGAACTTTTTATGAATTTTCGAAAATTGCTCAATAATGAGAGATAAGAAAATTGTAGATTTTGTGACCTTGCTGTGACCTTGAACTTTGGCCTACTTGGCCCAAAATTTAATGGGTTGGTCCCAGGGCCTGGGCCTATCTGTGGGTACAAGTTGGTAAAGATGGTTGGAAGAGTTTTCCCGTAAAGTTGCCAACAAACAAACAAACAAACACACAAAACAAAGTGATCACAATACCTCCTAGTGGAGGTAATGTACATATTTAAGCTACTCTGCATTCTTTGTGGCCTTCGTAATTCCCCTGCGTCATGTCATTGTTGCACTGTATTATTAGTGGGTTTTTAATGCAATCATCACTGAATCACCGTGTGAATATTTTCCTAACAAATCACAAGAGCAGTTTCATTGCAACAGTTTCATCACTGGCCAAACAGGTTTAACCAATAGAGGTCATGACTGGCAGTTTTCATGACACAATAAACTGCCATTGTTTATTGTTCTTGAATCCTTTTACTTTTTTTTTTTTTTTTTTTTTTTTTATGATCATTATTTTTTTTTTTTTAAACTAAAACTAACTGAATTGCAGTAAATGTTTGAATTCTGTTTTACAATGATATAACATGGTCCCAATTTGATGTTTTCAAGAATTGAAGGTATTTTTTTATTCCCTTTGTATATCATGTAACATATTTCCAGTAGTATGTACAGCAGTTTTTTTTTCAACCTTTTTTGGCTTATGACCCCGTTTTAACATCACAAATTTCTGGCAACCCCAGATGTTCAAAACAGAGATGTTTTTGGTTTTTTTTTATTTTTTTGCTAAAATTTATTTGTTTTTGGTCATGTAATACTTTGCTATACTATGTTACAAATAAACATTAATTTTAGATGACATTTAGTCTATATAATGTATATTATTATGGACGGAGGCAGAAAAGCCAGGTGTAGATTACTGCACAAAGTGAGGATTTTATTTTCCTTGGTCAGGATATGTACAGTCAGTCCAGCTTGGATTTTCAAGGCTGACAATTAATACTGAACAAACAATAACTCAAACTATAAATTATGAAAGAGCTGCAGCATCTGACACTGACCACAATGAACATTTGACAGATAAACAGAACCACAGTGCTTCAATTTCAGCTTCACAGTTTGTCATGTCTGTTATAGATTGTCTCTCTCAACTCACCATACAGGGTGGGGAAGCAAAATTTACAATGAACATTTAGTTGTTTTTTCTCAGCAGGCACTACGTCAATTGTTTTGAAACCAAACATATATTGATGTCATAATCATACCTAACACTATTATCCATACCTTTTCACAAACTTTTGCCCATATGAGTAATCAGGAAAGCAAACGTCAAAGAGTGTGTGATTTGCTGAATGCACTCGTCACACCAAAGGAGATTTCAAAAATATTTGGAGTGTCCATAAAGACTGTTTATAATGGAAAGAAGAGAATGACTATGAGCAAAACTATTACGAGAAAGTCTGGAAGATACTATTAAAGAAGAATGGGAGAAGTTGTCATCCGAATATTTGAGGAACACTTGCGCAAGTTTCAGGAAGCGTGTGAAGGCAGTTATTGAGAAAGAAGGAGGACACATAGAATAAAAACATTTTCTATTATGTCAATTTTCTTGTGGCAAATAAATTCTCATGACTTTCACTGTCATACACTGTCATACACTGTCTTTCAATCCCTGCCTCAAAATATTGTAAATTTTGCTTCCCCACCCTGTATATTTTTTATTTGTAAGTTTTTTTGTTTTTTTTAATCAATTACTAGAAATTTCAGGTGACCCCATTTAAATTCCAGGTAACCCCACGTGGGGTCCTGACCCCAAGGTTGAAAAATACTGATGTACAGTATTCACTGGGTCTACACATCTATGTCCATTACTGTGAAAGAAATGACTTTTCCTTAACCCATAAAGACCTTAACAGCCATCGGCAACCAAAAGCATTTACTGATCTAAACTATTTAATACCCATTGATCCACTAATTCTATCAATACATGTAAATAACTGAGGTAAAATGCAGTTTCTCCGCTTTAACCCTTTCATGCATAGGCCACTCCAGTGGACAGTTCTTCTCCAGCTGTTCTCTTGTACATTCATGGGTTTTTTTGTTTTAGTTCCATATCAGCCAACACAGTGAACACTTACGCACCATCCCATACAGGGGTTGGACAAAATAATGGAAACACCTTCACCTCAAGATGATAATGCCCCAATCCATACAGCTAGAATTGTTAAAGAATGGCATGAGGAACATTCTAATGAAGTTGAGCATCTCGTATGGCCGGCACAGTCCCCAGACCTCAACATTATTGAGCATTTATGGTCAGTTTTAGAGATTCAAGTAAGACGTCGATTTCCACCGCCATCGTCTCTAAAAGAGTTGGAGGGTATTCTAACTGAAGAATGGCTTAAAATTCCTTTGGAAACAATTCACAAGTTGTATGAATCAATACCTCGGAGAATTGAGGCTGTAATTGCCGCAAAAGGCGGACCTACACCATATTAAATTATATTTTGTTGATTTTTTAAGGTGTTTCCATTATTTTGTCCAACCCCTGTACACTGACATTCAGACCATTACTGTAACTTTGCTGTTCTTGATAAACCTGATCTGCACTAACATGTTAAAGAGTAAATCAATTGTTCTTTGTTAGACAAGACAGGTTTTTTTTTGCATATTATCTCCATGAAGTGAGTAATTACTAGCATTAGAATATGTTAAAATGTGAGAAGACATCAGATTAGCAGCATTAAAAATGTTTTTATTTCATTGTTTTCATATCACTTTCTGATATTGGGTTTTAAACATATGCTTCTTTACAAAAATTAAATGCATGGATATTTTTGTAACTCCATAGGAAAAAAAAACTCGATCGCATTGGTTTTTTTTCATGCCTAAGGAGGAAAAAAAACACTGAAGGAAAAAATCTTGACTAAGGTTCTCACAATTCATGCATGAAAGGGTTAAATCCTAATCAGATATGACCCATTTGGACGTTCAGAGGCTCCACAGCGAACGTGGAAACACCGTCATCTTCACTGATTAACCATTAAAACCCATGGAGTTGAATCAGTCAATCCAATTTTATTTACATAGGCCTAGTGCCAAATCATAACACAAGTTACCTCATGACATTTGACATGTAGAGCCAGTTGAAACCAGACTCTAAAGTCAGTTTACAGAAACCGAACAGAATCCTCCAGAAGGAAACACTTGTGACTGGTGACTGTGGTGAGGAAAAACTTCCTTGTAACAGCAGAAACCTGGAGCAGACCCAGACTCCTGGAGGATGGACAACCGATAGGACCAGTTGGGGTAAAAGAGAGAGGGTAAAGGAAGAGAAAAAAAAAAGAGAGAGCCTGGGGGAGAGGAGGAGGAGAGGGAGACACATGAATGCAAACTGAACTTGAACATCTATATCAGGGGTGTCAAACTCATTTTCTTTCCGGGGCCACATTCAGCCCAGTTTGATCTCCAGTGGGCCAGACCAGTTAAATAATAGCAGAAAAACCTATAAATAATGACAGTGCAAAAAATAACATTAAATGATGAAACTATTTCTATCCAAAACAAAAAAAGATGTGAATAACTGGGAAAAAAATGAAATTTCTGAAGAAAAATAAGTACAATTTGATCAATATTAGGCCTCAACTTATGATTTCTACATGTGCATTACAGATCAGATCTACCAAGACACAAAACAGGCAGAATATTGTTAAAATTCCACTTATTTTTCTTTAGATATTTCAGGTTGTTCATATTTTTACCTCCGCCAAGGAGGTTATGTTTTTGCCAGGGTTTGTTTGTTTGTTTGTCTGTTTGTTTGTCTGTCCGTTAGTGTGCAACATAACTCAAAAAGTTATGGACAGATTTGGATGAAATTTTCAGGGTTTGTTGGAAATGGGATAAGGAAGAAATGATTAAATTTTGCTGGTGATCGGGGGTGGGGGGGCCCACGGGGGGGTCCACTGATCAGCCTTGGCGGAGGTCTGCGCTCTCCGAGTGCTTCTAGTTGTTCAGGTTATTGACGTTTTATTATTAAAGGATATCAGAATTTAATCTTCTTTGCAATAAATAAAGAGAAAAAATTGGTGTTGCCATTATTTAGAGCACAGGTGTCAAACATGCGGCCCGGGGGCCAAATCCGGCCCACCAAAGGGTCCAGTTGGGCCCTTGGGATGAATTTGTGAAATGCAAAAATTACACTAAGATGTTAGCATCATTTTAGTTCAGGTTCCACATTCAGAACAATTCAATCTCCAGTGGGCAGGACCAGTCAAATACTAACATAATAACATAGAAATAATGACAACTCCAAATATTTTCATGTATTTCCACTAAAACAAAGAATAATTTCACAAAAAATGTGAATAACCTGAATAAATATGGACAACCTGAAATGTTGTAAGAGAAGTACAATTTTAACAAGATTCTGTCTGTTCTTTTAAATGTTTTGTGTATTTGTTGATCCACTGTAATCTGTACGTTATAATGTACATGTGTAAAATGATAAACTGAGGCAGAATATTGTTAAAATCACGTTTATTTTTTCAGTTTGTTCGTGTTATTCACATTGTTTGAAAGGATAGTTTGTAGATGTAAAACTTTTCATAATGTAAATTTACTTTTTTCGCTGTTAAACGTAGAGAAAAGTTCGAAGTTGACATTATTTTTATATTTTCATGTTATTATTTTACTGGTTCGGCCCACTTCAGATCAAATGTAGCTGAATGTGGCCCCTGAACTAAAATGAGTTTGACACCCCCTGATTTAGAGGCATAATATCATATGATTTTTTTCACATTAAACCAAGAAGAAGAAGAAGAAGAAGAAGAAGATTTGGAGTCATTATTTCTAGGTTGTTATGCTGTTATTTTGGAGTTTGCACTTAACTGTTAATATCTTCTGGGTAATTTTTGCATTTTGCACTTTGTAAATTCATCTCGTGGGCCAGATTGGAACCTTTGGCGGGTCAGTTTTGGCCCCTGAGTCGCATATTTGACACCTGTGATCTATATGGAACTATATAATGAACACTATCACAACTATATAGTGGTTTAATAAACAAACAAATGTGCGAATAAAGCAAACTAAATACATTAACCCTTTCATGCATATGGTCACTACAGTGGACAGCTATTCTATAATGTAATTTAACCTGAACGTCTATAACAGTACCTGCATAATATCTGCATTATAAAGGCTAGGAAATAAAATGTTACTAATATTTAACCCATAAAGACCCAGTGTTTCTTTGATTGCAGTTCCCAAATGTTTTTTTTTTCCCTCTATTTAACCTTTCTTAAGTGATTTGTCACCATTTATTATTATATTATCCTCTGTATTTAGCGTTTTTTCAGTGTAAAGTAGGTATTTTATTATATTTAATCTGCTGATGATGACGCTGTTCATTAAAACTCAGAGTAAATTCAAAGGATATTAGATCAGAAACAGGGAAAACAGGAAAAAAAAGTGACTTTTTCAGCAAATGTATCATTAATGAAGTGTCTCCATCCACTGTCATTGATCCGACTTCATGGGTTTTACTGGTGAATCAGTGTTGTAGAAGATGACTGTGTTTCCACGGTAACTACGGAGCCTCTGAACATCCAAATGGGTCATATCTGATGACCATGACAAGATGACAAACTGTATTTGAAAATAATTATTTACATTTTCATGGAGTTAAGAAATGTCCAGCTGAGTGGACATTTTTTAACTCCATGAAAAATAGATTCATAATTTTTTTTTTTATTGCATTGTTTTTTTCATGCCTAAAGAGGAATAAAACACTCCAGAGAAAATATTGACTAAGGTTCTCATAATTCATGCATGAAAGGGTTAATCGAACAAACATAAAAGAAATGAGAAATAAAAATAGGGTTTTTGGTCCCAAGGTGCAGGACACAGCGTTATCAAAACAGCTTTGTTTCTGTCGCCGTCACTGAGTTCAATAAGAAATAGTGACATTGCACTTTATTTACTTATTTTAGCTATTTATTCTATTTCTTTGCTCTATGTATTATTAATGTGACATCCAATTGTTAAATTTTATGTTCTTATCCTGGTTTTTATCCCAGATTGTTTTTATCTTCTCTGGGTTTTTATTGTATCTTGTTTTTATTTATTTGATCTTATTTATTTTTTCTTTTATTCTTTTACTTATCCATGCTGCTATACTTATGAATGGTGGAACACTGAGCACTTTTTGTCCTGTCTGGACGCTCGATCCAGTACCTGCCTAACTGGTTCAATGTATGTTCTTTTGTAATGCCAAAAGCAATCAGTACATTTGCAAAACAAATCTACCCACGGGTATAAATAAAGTAACCTTGACCCTTGAGCAAAACAACAAACTATTTATAATGTCGTGTAAAACTATCTACAAACACATGTTGTCCTCGTCCATCAGGGGCTTTAACAGGGCAGTGGTAGAGTCCACACCTGTCTGTGGTCGTAGATGCCGTAGACATTCTTGTTTTTACATCGGCGAATTAAATGTAGGAAAATACATGATTTCGCTTGAAAAGTGCTAAATACCGAGGACACTGTCATAAATGTTGATAAATCACCTCAAAATGGTTAAATATAGAGAAAAATTCATTTAGGAACTGCCATAAAAGTAGCACTGGGTTGTTATGGGTTAAAATCTGATGTTTTTTCATCTATTGTTGTATTTCATTCTTTTATTTAGTTTTTATTTATTCTTCTGTACAGTAGTTACCTCTTCTTGTACAGTTCTTTTAATCTATTCTTGTATTTTATTCTTTTTTTTAGTTTTTATTTGTTCTTCTGTACAGTAGTTTCCTTTTTTGTACAATTCTGTTTTAATCCATTCTTTTATTTTATTCTTTTATTTTGGTTTTATTTATTCTTCTGTACAGTACTGTTTCCTTTTTTTGTACAGCTCTGTGTTTTTAATCTATTCTTGTATTTTATTCTTTAATTTACTTTTTATTTATTCGTCTGTACAGCACTGTTTCCTTTTTTATTACAGTTCTGTGTCTTTTAATCTATTCTTGTATTTCATTCTTTAATTTGTTTTTATTTATTCTTCTGTACAGTAGTTACCTCTTTTTGTGCAGTTCCACGTCTTTTAAGCTATTGTTGTATTTTATTATTTTATTTACTTTTTATTTATTCTTCTGTACAGCACTGTTTCCTTTTTTTTATACAGTTCTTTGTCTTTTAATCTATTCTTGTATTTTATTGTTTTATTTTGTTTTTTATTTATTCTTCTGTACAGTACTGTTTCCTTTTTTTTTGTATAGCTCTATTTTTTTTAATCCATTCTTGTATTTTATTCTTTTATTTAGTTTTTATTTATTTTTCTGTACAGCACTGTTTCCTTTTTTGTACAGTTCTATGTCTTTTAATCTATTGTTGTATTTTATTCTTTTATTTACTTTTTATTTATTCTTCTGTACAGCACTTTTTCCTTTTTTTTTATACAGTTCTTTGTCTTTTAATCTATTTTTGTATTTTATTCTTTTATTTAGTTTTTATTTATTTTTCTGTACAGCACTGTTTCCTTTTATGTACAGTTCTATGTCTTTTAATCTATTGTTGTATTTTATTTTTTTATTCTGGTTTTATTTATTCTTCTGTACAGTACTGTTTCCTTTTTTGTACAGTTCTTTGTCTTTTAATCTATTGTTGTATTTTATTCTTTTATTTACTTTTTATTCCTTCTTCTTTACAGCACTTTGGTCCACTGCGGATGTTTTAAAGTGTTTAACAAATAAAGTTGGATTGGACTGATGTATGACAGTGTAATTCCTTTTCTTTTTTTTTTTTTTTTTTTTATTTGAGTGCAAGGCTAATTTAATGATCACCACTGTCTATCATTTGCGATCCTTCTTTGCCTTAACTTGCCTGTTCAATAGAATCACCAGGAGTGGTTCATAGGGAAACACACAACACAATGGTGATATTGAGGCAAACAGACGAATGTCCAACGCAGAGGACAAACCAGTTTTTGGTGGTGTCACAGATCTCATGACTGGTATTGTATTGCAACCTGCATGACTTGTGCCCATAAACAAACATTCTCTATTTACCTTATTTAAAACAAAATACACACTCAGAAGCACGGAGATAGAAGTGTGTTTGAGGCGACTAAATTTACAAATTACACACTATTATGAGCCTTGAGGTAAAAAGACAAAAGACCCACAAATACCTCAAATTGTTTTAGAATGACCACACAAAAAAAACACAACCTGTCACGTCAGCAACAGCACAATATAATTATCTTTCCATATCATTGTTTTCTTTGCACACACTTTTTTTTTTTTTTTTCCAGCTGTTTTGATACCGCCAAACCCGTCACAGTCTATTTCAGGGTGAAAATGTCACTTAAATTTAACTTAAAATAAAAAAAAGTTGCAAATCACCAGCTATCTAAAGGATTAAAAATGCCTGCCATCAAAATTAGTAAATCATCCTTTCACTTAAATTCATTAAAAAACTAAAATGGAATACAAATATATGAGGTGTTGTATAATTTTATTTTTGGGACATTGCACCAACTGCTGAGAAATGACTTGGCAAAAAAAAATCCCCTGGTTTCCTATACAGTCCATGCCCTTAAGCACCTGGTTCAGGCCCCATCCTCTAGAGACATCCTCTATTATGTCAGAGACATTGTGTTTTTTCCATCTCACTGATACCTTTTTTTTTCCTCCTCCCAGGTTTAAATAGCGAACCAGGATGAACAGGTGTCACATCTTTACCTGGAAACCTGTCAAGTACATCTGAGGAGCCGGACTCCTGCTGAAAGCCACATCTGAGAATACATACCACCCAACGGAACTGCTGTACCTTATCAACTAGAAACCAAAAAGATCTACAGGTAAGCTTACTTTTGGAAAAATACTAATGGAGCGATTTGTTGTAAAAAAAAAAAAAAAAATGTATGGGTTTATTATAGTTTTATAACTGGAACTCAAATTATTAAGGTAATTAATATAAAAAAAATTATAGAAAAATTTGTGTGAATATTTCAGGAATTGGTTACAGTTAAAATCATTTATAAAAAAAACTGTTTGTTATGATAACTATTTAATTACTGGTGTCATTTTGATTTCAAATTCACGTTTATCTATTACTAGAATTGACTATATTTGAGAAAATAAATAATCATTAGGAACATTTCAGGAAGAATCAGTCAAAAATCAATGTAATTACAAACATTTATGAAATTCCCGGTAAGCTTAGATATATATTCCATAAAAGAAAAAAGAGAAGAAATTAATAGTACACTTTTTTTTTTCCCAGAAAATGATTAACCTTAACCTGAAGCCTAATAGATACAGATAAGATACGATATTTCGCAGTTAACAGCAGCAATATACAACAAGCAAGTATAGAGAAAGAGACAAGTAGAAAAAAAAAACCAAAAATAAGTGAAAGAATGAAATATAAAGAGAAAGTTCAAAATAAAAAATTATATGAAAGGGTCAAAACATGGTATTTGAAATCTCTCTGATGGGACATTTTAGAGACAATTTGACAAATTAGTGTTGCTAAATGACCTACATTTTTACTTTTAAATTTATTTTTGCTTTAGTTGGACCATAAGGGATTATCCAAAACTTTATACTGAAATAAATGTTGGAATGGCAGTCAATTAAAGTTCGCTCTACTGTGTTTTGACCCAAATATAGAATTAAATTAAAAAAATTAAATATCATTTACATATTTACATTATGGTTGCACATGCACTGAGAACCTAGATAGATACATAAATACAGATATGGATCATTTAAGATTTATCCTAGTTATAACAAAATGATTTATTATTGTGAATATACTGTATGTCATAATATACAGTACAATATATGACATTTTTCTTTACTAAAAGGTTCTGCGTCACCCTGTGAAAGTGATCGCCACTGGATATTTACACAACGTTATCACCTCATATTTGCTCTGTTGAATCAACAGTAAATGTTAGCGAGTAACCCTATCGGGACAATGTTTGCCACATCACAGTTTTCAACAGATCAAACAAATGAACTGTTCCACGTCAGCATTAAATACCTGCCAGTCTACAATACGGTTTAAAAAAAAACAAAAAACACCTGCAACCCATGAGTCTTTAAATTCTCAGGAACAGTGTGATGCTTTGGTTGAAGCGTACCTTTACCAAACTATTGAACTACGGTGAACTGTTTTGCTAAATTTATGAATAACTAACTTTGTCCTATCTCTGCAGACATGGACAGCAAACTTGTTTTCACCGCTATGTTTGTGACGCTGTGCTGGATGTGTGTCGGTACCAGAGCACAATCAAACACAACAATGACACCACAAGCAACAACGGCATCAAACGCAACAATGGCATCAAACGCAACAATGACACCACAAGCAACAACGGCGGCGTCAAACGCAACGATGACACCACAAGCAACAACGGCGGCATCAAACGTAACAATGACACCACAAGCAACAACGGCGGCATCAAACGCAACGATGGCACCACAGGCAACAACGGTGGCGTCAAACGCAACGATGGCACCACAGGCAACAACGGTGGCGTCAAACGCAACGATGGCACCACAGGCAACAACGGTGGCGTCAAACGCAACGATGGCACCACAGGCAACAACGGCGGCGTTGAATGCAACGATGGCACCACAGGCAACAACAGCGGCGTCAAACGCAACAATGGCACCACAGGCAACAACGGCGGCGTCAAACGCAACAATGGCACCACAGGCAACAACGGCGGCGTCAAACGCAACAATGGCACCACAGGCAACAACGGCGGCGTCAAACGCAACGATGGCACCACAAGTAACGATGGCGCCAAACGCAACGATGGCACCAGCTACCACCACAGCGCCCCCACTGACGCCTAACACCACAGTCACAGTCCTTCAAGTAAGCGCTCCTTTAAAACTGAGCACAGCAGTTTTGATCAAAAATGTACCTTTATCTTTATCTTTACATTTGCTTCTGAATTTGATCACAGTGCACATCAGGATTTATCTCATCTCCTTTGCAGGATCCCGTCACTAATACCGGATGTGGAACCCAACAGCTCTGTGCAGCTCAGCCCTCTGATTGCAATCCCAACGCAACAGGCTCGTGTTTCTTTCTCGCAGCCAGGCAGACCAGTGGTCAGAACTTTGAGTTTGGGCTTTCAGGGGAGTCTGACGGCTATTTGGCTTGCACCTTGACACCAAGCGGGTCAACGGTATGTTATAACTCACTTACTAAAACACAGCTGAGTGTATAATCAACTTTTAACCCTGAGTTGCTCATGTAGTTTGTATGAGGACATTTACGTGAGATATCTGAGGCAACATATTCTGGTTCCACAGGGAAACGACACCACTTACATCTGTGCAAATGACAACGGAACAGTTGTTTTCATCTCCGCTTTCCGCAACGGCAACACGCTGACTCGAACGAAAGTGAGTGCATCATGGGATGGATCATGCTAACTACTTATTTCCCTACAGTTGGGAACAGGTTGAGCGCTAAACTAATATAAACTTTTTGTGCTCCATAGCTAAATGTGAACAATGTGAAGGGAAGCGTCAATAACAGGACAATCCAGTGCACATTTGCGGCCACTGTGCCAGATACAAGTAGGAGAGCGGCAGGTTTTAGTCTCAGTGTTTCCACTGGATCATTCAACAGCAGTAAGTATATTAAAAACCTACATGCACTGTATTATTGAGCATTTCTTCAAACATTTCAGTGACAGTCTTTGTTTTTTTTTGTACTATCAGCTAATGGTGCACTTGGAACCCCCAATGACCAGATAAGGACCGGTGTTGTAGACCTGACAAACGCTAACCAAACAGTCACCAACAACGTCACCTCAACCAGCTCAACCAACGCAACCACGGCTGCACCCACTCCTGTTGCCACCACAGGCAACGCAAACACACTCCAGCAGTCCATCTCACAAGGTAGGGTTAATAAGTCTGTTTTTCGTGGTATATTTAAGCTTACATCATTGTCTTCAACCCATAAAGACCCAGTGCTAATTTTATGTCAGTTCCCAAAAGAATTTTTCTCTCTATTTAACCTTTCTTAAGTGATTTATCAGCATTTAGTATGATATTATCCTCTGTTTTTTGCAATTTTCACTGTAAATTATATGTTTTCCTATATTTCCCTAATTTAGATCAGGGGTGTCAAACTCATTTTCTTTCTGGGGCCACATTCAGCCCGATACAATCTCCAGTGGGCTGGACCAGTCAAATAATAGCATAATAGCCTATAAATAATGACAACTCCAAATTTTTTAGTGCGAAAAATAACTTTAAATGATGAAACTATTTCTATACAAAAACAAAAACGATGTGAATAATTGGAAAAAAACTGAAATTTCTGAAGAAAAATAAGTACAATTTGATCAATATTAGGCCTCAACTTATGATTTCTACATGTGCATTACAGATCAGATCTACCACGGCACAAAACAGGCAGAATATTGTTAAAATTACACTTATTTTTCTTTAGATATTCCAGGTTGTTCATATTTGTTCCGGTTATTGACATTTTTATTGTTAAAGGATATCAAAATTTAATGTTCTTTGCAATAAATCAAAAACAAAAAAAATGGTGTTGCCATTATCTAGAGGCATAATATCATATTATTTTTCTCATATTAAACCAAGAAGAACATTTGGAGTCATTATTTCTAGGTTATTATGTTGTTATTTTTGAGTTTGATGCCCTTGACTGTTAATATCTTCAGGGTAATTTTGCATTTTGCACTTTGTAAATTCATCTCGCGGGCCAGATTGGAACAATTGTCGGGCCAGTTTTGGCCCCCGGGCCGCATGTTTGACATCTGTGATTTAGAGGTTCATGAAAACTCAAAGTAAATGCAAAAGTTCCATCCATTATCCACCGCTAAATGCAAAAGTTATTAAATCAAAACAGAGAAAACTGTACAAAAAGTGACTTTTTCCGCAAATATATCAATAACTGAATGTAAATCCAAACGTGTTCATCCACTATCATCGCTCAAACTCCATGGGTTTTGCTGGTGAATCAATGTTGTAGAAGATAACTGTGTTTCCACGGTAACTACAGAGCCTCTGAATATCCAAATGAAAAGATGACAAACTGCATTTTAACCAGTTATTTACATGTATTGACAGGATTAATGGATTGATGGTTATTAAACATTTACATCAGTAGATGCTTTTGATCATGGATGTTTGGGTCTTTATGGGTTAAACATCATTAATCTTAATTTTAATTAATCCATAAAGACTCAAATATCTGATAGCAACCAAAACCATCTACTGATCTAAACTGTTTAATACCTGTTGATCCACTAATCCTATCAATACATGTAAATAATTGGTGTAAAATGCAGTTTGTCATCTTTTCATGGTCATCAGATATGACCCATTTGGACGTTCGGAGGTGCCGTAGTGAACATGGAAACACTGTCATCTTCTACAACAGGGGTGTCAAACATGCGGCCCGGGGGCCAAATGTGGCCCGCCAAAGGGTCCAGTTTGGCCCCTGGGATGTTTTTGCCAAGTGCAAAAATTCCAGTCTTAAATTGAATTAAGAAAAAAAAAAAAAAATTAGCTTGAATTAAGGAAAAAATCTTGAATTAAGCCAAAAAAAAAAAAAAAATCTTCAATTAAGTAAAAAAAAAATCTTGAATTAAACCCCCCCCAAAATCTCAAATTTAGCAAAAAATCTTGAATTAAACAGAAAAAAAATCCTCAATTAAGTACAAAAAATCTTAAATTAAGACAAGAAAAATCTTCAATTAAGTAAAAAAAAGTCTTGAATTAAGCCAAAAAAAAAAAATCCTTAAGTAAAAAAAGTCTTGAATTAAGCCAAAAAATATAGAATTAACAACTTAATTTTTTTCTTTGTTTTAGTGCAAAAAAAATAACATTAAATTATGAAAATATTAACATTTACAAACTATCCTGTAACAGTAAAATGTGAATAACCTGAACAAATATGAACAACCTGAAATGTCTAAAGAAAATTACACACAATTTTAACAATTTTTCTTCCTGTTCCTCAGTGTTTAGTGTCTTTGTAGATCTGATCCATAATGCACATGTAGAAATGATAAGTTGAGGAATAATATTGTTAAAATTGCACTAAATTTTCTTATGTTTTTTTTAATTTAAATTGCAGTTTTTTCAGTTTTTTCAGTTTTTTTTTTATGGATAGTTTATAAAAGTAAATATTTTCATAATTTAATGTTTTGGGGTTTTTTTACACTAAAACAAAGACAAAAATTTGGAGTTGTCATTATTTATAGGTTATTATGTTATTATTTTTCTGGTCCGGCCCACTTCAGATCAAATGTAGCTGAATGTGACACCCCTGCTCTACAACATTGATTCACCAGTAAAACCAGTGGAGTTGGATCAATGACAGTGAATGAAGACATTTGTTTTATGTTCAGTTAATAATATGTTAAAAGAGTGATGTGACCAAATTTAGTTATTTCCCATCACAAGAGCAACCTGATGAACTGTTTTGTCCAAAAAGAGTAGTGGAAAAAAACATTTATTTGCATGATGACCAATAAATATTCATTTTTGTTTGTTGTTCTCTCTTCTCTATAGCTATGCTGATCATTTTGGGTGTGCTGAGCCTGGCCATGCTATGAGGAATCTGACACTTCCACGAGTTCATCTGCTAAATTTTAAGCTGTAGAACTGCAACATGTGACAATTCTGCACTGCACAATTGCACAATTCTAATCTGCAGAACCACCACCACCACCGTTCTTTTTCTTGTCTTATATCTGAGTAAATGAAACAGCTTTAAGTTCAGGTTGGTCGATTATTGAAAAAACACTCTCTGACGACATCGTTTAACTAGATTTCAAGGAGCTTTTTTCATACAAATTTAAAGAAAAGATCAACTAATTTTGAAATAATTATTAGTTGGAGCTCATACAACCAGCTCTACATCTACCATAGGGTTTACTATATGTCATATATGCTTGATTTGTTTTTATTTTTTATTAACATACTTTAACAGTGTCAACTCACTGCAAATAGAAATGAAGGAATTGGTTGATTTATGAGCATTCCACTGGTTTCAGATCGTTTTTGCATGTGTGGAAAAAATAGGTTTAATTTTAATATACGTTTTACACTCACGGGACCGCTGGAATCTGTCCTATGAGCTACTTTTTCTCAGGCAAAACCAAAAACTCTCTGCACTAAGAGTAAATCCTGGGGTGATGGCAATTAAAGTGAGCAAACTACAAACCAAACCAAAATGAAGTAAACACATATGTGACTTACCACTAGATGTCACTGTAGATGCCCAATTGTGGTGTCTACGCTTAAACCCACATCACTGACATCTCTTTTAGTGACTATTTACTGTTTTGGGTGATTTTTTTCTGTGACATTGGCTACACAAAACATTTGTCTTTTATTGCTCCCTCACTTGAAATGATGCCAGCTAATAGCAGATGTGTATGTGTTGTTTTTGTTTTGTTTTTAAACCATACTTGGTTAAGTATGAATGCTGAATGAGTGGTTGAGAATGTATTGTCTGTAATTATTGTTGAAGATTCAACAATGTTCTCAGAATGAAGCCTTCACTGGTGGATTGTATGTGTGTGTATGAGGACAAATGCAAATGATGCTTTAAATTATATTAAAAATATGTTGGTTACAT
This sequence comes from Sphaeramia orbicularis, assembly GCF_902148855.1. Classification (NCBI taxonomy): domain Eukaryota; kingdom Metazoa; phylum Chordata; class Actinopteri; order Kurtiformes; family Apogonidae; genus Sphaeramia; species Sphaeramia orbicularis. The sequence continues at coordinate 13,331,210 of NC_043974.1, read as the reverse complement.
TGATTTTGCACAATGCGCTATGCAACAGTTCTGTTGTAATTAATATTTTTTAAATAAACTATTTTAAGAAAATTGTTTTATTTGTGATTAATAAATGTATCATCAGTTTCTCTGAAGGGATGAATAAAGTCTGCGTGTTTCTCCATCTGTACACAGACTGACATTTGTGATCATTTTTGAACATCAGTAGCAAGATAGAGCAAATGTTTTACAACTGGATGTGCACATAGACTGACATACCATTGTCATTTTGCACTTATGTCATTTTGCATCTACATCATAGTGAACATTACAGTATTTTTGGCACCTTGGAGTCTAACTTTTTTTTTTTTGAGTTTCTGGGATTTAAAGGAGTGGTATTTATCTTTTTTTTTTAAATTGAATTAACATTTTCAAACATTTACCTGTGGTCTACATAAACTGTAAATGCTATGCTTGGGTCTGAATTCTTCATTAATTCAACTCCACAGGTCCATCTTCAACCCTATTTCTGAGTAATGACACCAGAAAGGTGGTTTTGAGCGCTGGCCCTTTAAATGCAAATGAGCCACTTCAGGCCCTGCCCCCTCCAGGTTGTTGGCTGTGCTGCTCTGTCCCGTTCAACCAACAACTGAACATTTTCTGTAATCAGCTCGAAGATTGGACATATTTTCAGTATGGACTACAACTGCTGCTGCTGACAAACGTAATTGGAGAAATGCTTGTTGGAAGTCTTGACCTTATATGTGCAAATTGTGATAGGCTAAGTACAAAGGCTGAACCCAAAAGCAAGACCACAAAAATCCAGTAAGGTTTAGTGTTTTTATTAAACACTTTAACAAGTGAACAAATACAACACCGAGAGAATGTTATTTCTGTGAAGTCACTGAGTCCGGGGATAAACGTCTGGGCTTCGGGTGGAAATGGCTGACGACCAGCAAGGCCGAGCCGGGGAAACCCCAACGGAACCCCAACTAGGAGCAAACAGCGGGAGGTCAAAACACAAGCCAGGTCATACACAGGGGAGCAAACTAAACGGCAACGGTACATGGGGGACAAGCAGAACTCACGGTCAGTAATCCAGGCAAAAGGTCGAAGCACAGGTAACCGGTGGAGGCTGAGGTATCAAAGGGAGAAGGCAGAGACAGAGTCGGGTACACGAACCAGGTCGGTGACGAGCAGGCAGGATTGGAACAGGCAGATACGTTGGTCAAAGGTCGAAAACAGGCAGACAAACGAACAGGATCCAAAAACACTGGTGAGTGAGCACAACAAGTTGTAGAACACAAACTGGCAACTAAACAGGGGAAGACTGAGGGTTTAAATACACAGGAGGGCGGGAAGACAATTGGACACAGGTGGAGATAATCAGGGAGGAGTCAGGTAATCAGGGAAAAGGTGAACACGATCAGGGAGAGGAAGTAAAGACAACAGACAAGACACATGAGGGAAACTTAACAAAATAAAACAGGAAATGACAAACAGAACAGACAAGACAGACAAAGTCCAGAAGCCGACATGACACAAATGTCATGATGTAACTAGTTATAGGTGCAACAAATTAAGCAGGAATTAAAACAGGTTGTAGAAATCCACTCAGTTTTTCCAAAATGAATATAAAGATAGCTTTGCAGCACCTGGAGGGTTCAAATTCAAGCTTTTGGAACTATTAGGGTCCAAATACACAAATAAATGAACCAAAGACTAATAAAAGTGGGTTTAGCAAAATATGACCCCTTTAATGGTTTTAACCTGAACGTGGCCGGCAGATATCCTTCGTGTGAACGTGATAATTAGGACAGATTGGGTTGGATTTCTTCTCCCTTGATAACCAACATAGCGGACCCCTAGTGGAAGAATATAAGAAGATAACTATCCCCCTTTGCTTCATTATACAGCAGAGGATTGGGGGGATTTCGGGGATATACCCTTACATACCATAGTGTAAGCCTTGATATCCAACGGAAGGATCTGAACTATTAGCTTAGTTAAATCCGAGGGGATGGGGGTTATAAAATGAGTTATGAAGGTCTAGTAGCTTTAACAAGTGCTTCCTGAGGAAATTGAAGTGCTTTCTAAACAACAACTTCCCACTGAAGGAGTGGTACTGTTATATGTTTTCATATACACTGTTGTCCATAAAGTTGGAATAAAATATTTTTACCTCATCTATCTATCTATCTATCTAGAACATAAGACATTTTATATATACATATTCTCTTCACCCTTTAACCCCTGATGCGTCTGTGGTGAGCATTCTGACATATAATTTATTTTAAATATTCATAAAAATCCAACCTTTGGCTCAAAAGGAAAAATTTCAAAACGTGTTGGTAGAATAGACTTTGTTCTTTCCATAGACATCTGAGCATGCTCAGTGCACCCCCCACTGCCTGTACAATGAGGGCAAAACACAGAGCAGTGAGTGAGAGTGACTAGCTATAAAAATAGATGGTTTGGACTTTTTTTTTTTAGAACACGGTTTTTCTTGTCGTTTTTTGTTTACAGTACTGTTGTGATTTTCATTGATTGATTGATTGATTTTTACTGTGTTTTTACTGAGTTTTGACCATGTAACTATTTTTTGGAGTTCAACCAGGTGCCAAAAAGCAGTTGGACTGATTAAAAAAAAAAAAAAAGAGCCCCAAAACAAAAACTACTGGGCCCAAATTCAAATCCTTGTTGTTGTTCAGTGTGTTCCAGGTCACAGTTCATGTTCAACATCCTAAATCTCTTATTAATGTACATTCTGAGTGTCTTATTTAGTAAAAACCTGTCAAACTTCAATTCCTCTCTTTGTGTTTTTCTGTTATTCCACCTGTTTTGACCCTAAAACACACAGTTAAAACAAAACCACTGAAGAAAAGGAACACAAGCACATACTCACAACAGCTTTAATGACACTGAAACAGACGACAATTCACAGCAGCACGTTTACCTGGAATAATGTCACAGGGGTTAAAGGGTTAAATGATTACAAAACTCATTACACTGCGGCTACTATGAGGAAAAAATAATAATAAAAACTGTACACAATCAATTTCAGTTAATGAGAGAAGTTTGTTGAAAAGCAGAAGAGAGATTTGTTTGGAAAAACTAGATCTCTCTCAGGGTGTGTTGCCATTCATGCAAACAGCACTGCAGATGCAAACTGCAACTTTACATGTTCTCAAATACCAGAACAAAATATCTGTTTGTGACTGGGAATACTCAGAGAAGACTTAACTCTGCATGAGATGTGAACTGAGGAGGTAATAGGTAAATCTGCTTACCGATCAGTATAAAAAACAGCTGAACATTCTAATTTTAATCTGATTTTTCCAAAGCAATGAGTCACATTTTGATCCTAATCGGTAAGTAATCTTGTTTCATTTGGTTTTGTTTTCCAGACACATGATGAATCTAAGTTTATTTGAATTTTAGATGCATTACAGATCCACATAAAGATGCTTTTCATTAAGAAAAATCTTATTATCCTTCATCAAAACACATCTAAGTCTGTCCTCTCTTAATCCAAACAGGCATTTTTTTCACATCTGGTGAACTGGAAGGTGATTTCTTCATTTGTGTGATTTATTTTTGTAGTTTGTATAAATTTTGTTAGAATTGTTTGTTTAACATTCATTGTATTTCAAGGTACTCTCCTCCAAAATGTGGCAATAAATGGGATGGCTACCCAGTCTTCACTGAACAGCAGCTTTGGTGCTCCTCAAAAGGCAATCGATGGCGACAGAAATCACGCTTTGACATCTGGTTCTTGCATCCAAACCAATGAACAGGCCGACCCCTGGTGGATGGTAGACCTTCAGAGAACATATAAGATTGCTGCTGTAATAATAGGGAACAGGGAAGGAACTGAAAACAATCTACATGGTGGCGAAATCTGGATCAGTTCCTCAAAGGACAACAATAGCACTGGAAGATTCAGGTGAGCTCAATACAGATATTGGTAATATCTGAGCCATTTTGAAAGAAATAACACTTTTCCTTTCCCCTCCACTCATTTTTTTTTTCTTTTTCAAACACAGATGTGGAATTATCACCTCCTTTCCCCCAGCAGCAACATTATACTTCCCCTGTAGAGCTACAGAAGGCCGTTTTGTCGGTGTGTTTCTTCCAGGAACCAGGAGGGTTTTAAGTCTCTGTGAAGTGGAGGTGTACTCTGTTGACGACGGTAAAGACAGTGACATGTCATCTTATAGATCTAGTATTCACTCCTCAGGTAGAAGTATAGATACTAGGGTTTAAAAAGACTTCTGTAGGAGTTCAAGTATCAACTCAAGGGTCAAAACAGTATTCGAAATCTCTCTGATGAGACATTTTAGAGACAATTTGACAGATTAGTGTTGCTAAATGACCCACATTTTTACTTTTAAATTAGTTTTTGCTTTAGTTGGTCTATAAGGGATTATCCAAAACAAGGAACTACTTTATATTGAAATAAATGTTGGAATGTCAATCAATTAAAGTTCGGTCTCTGATTGGACATTACTGTGTTTTGACTCTCAAGCTTTTTACTCCAGTAAAAGTGTGGAAGTACTGGTTTCAAAACTACTTAAAGTATAAAAGTAAATATAAAGTATAGATAACCAAAATTTCTACTTAAGTAAGGTAACTAAGTATTTGTACTTCATTACTTGACACCTCTGGTCGCAATATTGCATCGTTGGTGCTTGGAGTCCAAAGTATTCCCATTCATTCCTCAGGTAGAAGTATAGATACTAGGGTTTATAAAGACTTCTGTAGAAGTTCAAGTATCAACTATAGCTTTTTACTCCAGTAAAAGTGTAAAAGTACTGGTTTCAAAAATACTTAAAGTATAAAAGTAAATGTAAGGGACAAAAATGCCATTAGGACAAAAGCTTAGGCGGTGCCACAGGGGAGGGGCCTATAGTGCACTACCCCGCCTCCCAAAAAACATTTGTCTGAAGGCCATAATGATTCTAATGTAATATCGAAATGTAAATGTTAGGAGGAGTAACAAGGCTATTTTTAAAATGTAAGGAGTAGAAAGTACAGATAACTGTGTGAAAATGTAAGAAGTAGAGGTAAAAAGTCGGCTGAAAAATAATTACTCTGGTAACATATAGATAACCAAAATTTCTACTTAAGTAAGGTAACTAAGTATTTGCACTTCACAGGGATGTAACCATGTGAAAATTTCATATCATGGTTATTGTGACCAAAATTATCACGGTTATTATTATTGTCACAGTATTGTTGAAATGTGCTCGAAATGTTCAAAAAGTTTTTGTCTTATACACAACCTGAAATAATTTTACCAAGTTGTATTTTGGAAAAAAAAAAAAACAAAAAACAAAGAAATAAAATAATAGGCACAATGTACTTTCTGTTGGCAGAAACATTCAAATATTAACATGTAAACATCAAACATACAAATGTGCATTAAAGATGGCACCTTATAGGCTTTGTTTGACTATTTTCCATATCACGTTAGTGTTGAAAGTGCACTAATCAAACACGGTTATCATTGTAATTAGAATTTAAACGGTAATACTAACCATTGGGAATTTTACAGCGGTTTATCGTTATACCGGTAATCATTACATCCCAAGTACTTCATTACTTGACACCTCTGGTCACAATACCGCATTGTAGGTGCTTGGTGTCCAAAGTATTCCCATTCATTCCTCAGGTAGAAATATAGATACTAGGGTTTAAAAAGTCTTCTGTAGAAGTTGAAGTATCAACTCAAGCTTTTTACTCCAGTAAAAGTATAAAAGTACTGATTTCAAAACTACTTAAAGTATAAAAGTAAATGTATAGTAAACTAAATATAGTATAGCATAGTAATAGTATAGTAATATAGTATAGCAAACTATTACATGATCAAAAACATTAATTTTAGTTAAAAAAAAAAAAAAAAAAATCTCTCAGTTTTGAATGTCTGAGGTTGCCAGAAATTTGTGATGTTAAATTTGGGTCATGAGCCAAAAAAGTTTGGGAACCACTGTATTAAACCATTGCTTAGGAATGAAAAGACCAGAGGCTAAAGCAGTGTTTTTCAACCTTGGGGTCAGGACCCCACGTGGGGTCACCTGGAATTCAAATGGGGTCACCTGAAATTTATAGTAACTGATAAAAAAAAAAACCAACAACTTACTAATAAAACAATATATGGTGAGTTGAGAGACAAACCCAATCCATAACAGACATGACAAACTGTGAAGCTGAAACTAAAGCACTGTGGTTCTGTTTATCTGTCAAATGTTCATTGTGGTCGGTTTCAGATGCTGCAGCTCTTGCATAATTCATAGTTTGAGTTCTTGTTTGTTCAGGATTAATTGTCAGCCTTGTAAATCCAAGCTGGACTGACTGTACATATCCTGACCAAGGAAAGTAAAACTCTCACTTTGTGCTGTAATCTACACCTGGATTTTCTGCCTCTGTCCATAATGATATACATTATATAGACTAAATGTCGTCTAAAATTAACATCTATTTGCAATATAGTATAGCAAACTATTACATGATCAAAAACTGATTAATTTTAGCAACAAAAAAAAAAGTCTCCATTTTGAATGTCTGGGGTCACTAGAAATTTGTAATTTTAAAATGGGGTCACGAGTCAAAAAAGGTTGGGAACCACTGGGTTAAAGGGTGACGTTGGAAGTAACCATCATTATTGTGACAACAACCAAACCCAGGGATCTAACCAAGTGTCTGTTTATGTTTCAAGCATTTCCTACACCCAACGTGGCACTGAGAGGAGAGGCCGCCCAATCGTCAACGCTCTCTTTTGCCGCTGCATTCAAAGCCATTGATGGGAGAAGGAACTCGTTCTACACCAAAGGGTCCTGCAGCCACACTGCAGAGGGTGAGACCAGTCCGTGGTGGAGGGTGGACCTGCTAAGAACCTTTATAATCACATCTATCAAAGTGACCAACAGAGGCGACTGCTGTGCCGAGAGACTAGACGGAGCTGAGATACGGATCGGAAAATCTCTTCACAACAATGGAAACGACAACCCCAGGTGATGACAGGCGTTTGCATACATACACACATAGTTTTCCACCTTAGGTTTGTTAACCACAACCACAGAAGCATTCACTCTTTCCCTCCCAGTTTTGCATAATGTTTGTGTTTCAACCCATTAGAGTAATTCTGTAGCATTGCATAATAGGACTTTCTAGTATTTTAGACTTTGTTGCAAACAAGGAAGTAATTTCTGATGCAAATAATAAACCAACTGGTTAATCAAGTTCTTGCAAAACCACATCACTAACAACCTTCACTATGTTTCCTTTCGTATGTAATTATTTGCGCTAAACTTTTTTATTAAAGGGGTCATATTTTGCTAAACCCACTTTTATTTGTCTTTGGTTTATTTATTTGTGTATTTGGACCCTAATAATTACAAAAGTTTGAATTTGAACCCTCCAGGTGCTGCAAAGTTATCTTTATATTCATTTTGACAAAAATCAAGTGGATTTCTACAACCCGTTTTAATTCCTTTCTAATTTGTTACGTCTATAACTAGTTACGTCATGACATTTACACAAATAAGGTCAAGACTTCCGATGAACATTTCTCCGAATATGCCATAATTGTTTGTCAGCAGTAACGGTTGTAGTAAAAACCGAAAATATGTTCAAACTTCAAGCTGATTAGCTAAAATGTTCAGTTGTTGGTTGAACGGGACAGAGCAGCACAGCCAACAACCTGGAGGGGGTGGGGCCTGAAGTGGCTCATTTGCATTTAAAGTGCCAGCGCTCCAAACCACCTTTCTTGTGTCATTACTCAGAAATAGGGTTGAAGATGGACCTGTGGAGTTGAATTAATGAAGAATTCAAACCCAAGCAGAGCATTTACTGTTTATTTAGACCACAGGGAAATGTTTGAAAATGCATAATTCCATTTAAAAAAGCAAAATATCATTCCTTTAAATCCCAGAAACTCAAAAAAAAAGGGGATAATTAGACTGCAAGGTGCCAATAATGCTGTAATGTTCACTATGATGTAGGTGCAAAATATGTGCACACGATGCAATTATACTGGGCGCCAGTTGTAAAACATTTGCTGTATTGTGCTACATTTATGGTTTATGCAGACCACAGGGAAATGTTTTAAAATGCATAGTTCCATTTAAAAAAAGCAAAATATCACTCCTTTAAAAAATAATATTAAAACATTGTGCAAAACAGGATAAAGTGTTATACAATATAGCATTAAAGTAAACAAAAAGCTTAATATTTTGTCAATGTGATATGACTGATGTACGCCACTTTGAACTGGTGTGTTATCTGTATGCATTATAAGCTTTCCGCATGTACATTCATGCCACGTCAAATACCACGCACTGAGGGTTATGGTTATGTGAACCGGAGATCTTGGCGTAAACTCTCACACGATCAAATGGTGCTGAAGAACACACGAAAGATGGAAAATGTGTACGTATAGCACACCAAATGCTGTAAAAACTGCCATGACATACAATACAATGTCATGGGATCAGTCTCTATTTTGTACAGTTTTTTTTTAATCAGTGCAATCAAAATAAAGACCAAAATGGCTTAACCGTGTATTTTTGGATTTTTATGGAAAGATGCAAGAAGTTTAAGTCATTTGATTTTTTTTTTTTACTTTCAATTAGAGCGACTATTTACTTTATGTTATGCTCTGAAACCCTGCAAATATTTAATCAACCAACTGAATGTGAGGCGATCAGATCTCAACAAACAAAATATGTTTCCAAAGGACATGCTATAGCTTAAGAAAACACAAACTGTAAACTCTGCAGATTCTCCATATGTGAAAGCTTCCACCTAGACGAAGAATAACGCATAAAGAAAGCTGAAGTTTCACAATCTTCCATAAACTAACTCCTAATATTCTCAGGACAGAACTGAAATGCATAGAAATGAGCATTTTCTCATGGCAATTTCCTCAAAATTCTGTTTAATTTGTGATGCATTTGAGTGGGAATGTGTGTGTAATCTGCTTGAACTGATGAACTTACTTCAACCAACTTCAATCCATTAGTTCAATGCAACTGTGGAAAGGTATCATGATGTGGGAAAAGCGATAAAAGGTACAGTCATATGAGAAAATCAACGTGATATTATGACTCGCGTTAATATACCATAAATTCCGGACTATAAGCCGCTACTTTTTTCCCATGCTTTAAACACTGCGGCTTATACTCCGACGCGGCTTATACGACGATTTTACCTTATATCCTGCCACACCCCAGGGAAGAATCTGTCTATTGTTACCAGGTATGCAGGAATGGATAACATTAACAACTTAACCTTTATAAAGTTAATATTAACACACACAAAAGGGGAACTTTTAAGGAAAAATAGTAAACCTTCAAATGTTAATATTGTTTCACAAATATACAAAACAAAATTCTGAATGAAAACACCCAATAAAGCTCTCCAGAGACCGTCATAAATTTAAAGCATCTCAGAATTAATGCGCACGTCGTGCGTAATGTTAAATGAAAATGATATTACAACAGACGTAATTACTTGTTTTTAATCTTTATATTTTAAAAATAAATTAAAAGTCCTACTCTAACGAAAAACAAAAATTTGTTCACTTTCAAGTGTCTTTCAAGTCATTTTAAGTCCGTGAATCCACAGCCAGCGCAAAAGCAAGTCAATCCTGTATCGGCACGAATCCAAAGGAAACCCCGATAAGTCCACAGACAAAAAAAAAAGAAAGAGAAAATGTGCTTTTATTACTAACCTTTTATTGACTCGTTTTTTGTCTTTTGTTTTTTAATCATCATATTAACAACAAATCAACCCATAGATATGACAGCAAGCTCACACATATCAGACCCATTTACATACAGGGAATAATTTCATTTGAACTCAAAGAAAACCTTTATCCAATTACCGTCCAGTTTTGACGCAATGAAAAAAAAGGTTCCACTCGGTCCCATAGACTCTCATAGAAGCCAGGCTTCAACGGGGAAATGCATTGACCATAGATCGTATGAGGAAACGGCGCAACGGGAATGTACACTGAACAAAAATATAAACGCACCACTTTTGTTTTTGCTCCCATTTTTCATGAGCTGAACCAAACCTAAAACTTTTTCTATGTACACAAAAGGCCTATTTCTCTCAAATATTGTTCATAAATTTGTCTAAATCTGTGTTAGTGAGCACTTCTCCTTTGTCCTTTGCTGAGATAATCCATCCACCTCACAGGTGTGGCAGATCAAGACGCTGATTAGACAGCAGGATTATTGCACAGGTGTGACAGGCTGGCCACAATAAAAGGCCACTCTAAAATGTGCAGTTTTACTGTATTGGGTGGTCCAGGGGGGTCAGAAAACCAGTCAGTATTTGGTGTAACCACCATTTTCCTTGCACAGTCTTCTTCATGAATTCTCTGAAACAACTTTGGAGATGGCTTATGGTAGAGAAATGAACATTCAATTCACAAGCAAAAGCTCTGGTGGAGATTCCTGAAGTCAGCATGCCAATTGCATATTCCCTCAAAACTTGTGACATCTGTGGTATTGTGCTGTGTGATAAAACTGCACATTTTGGAGTGGCCTTTTATTGTGGCCAGCCTAAGGCACACCTGTGCAAAAATCATGCTGTCTAATCAGCATCTTGATATGCCACACCTGTGAGGTGGATGGATTATCTCAGGAAAGAAGAAGTGTTCACTAACACAAATTTAGACAGATTTGTGAGCAATATTTGAGAGAAATAAACCTTGTGTGTACACAGAAAAAGTTTTAGATCTTTGAGTTCAGCTCATGAAAAATGGGAGCAAAAACAAAAGTGGGGCATTTATATTTTTGTTCAGTGTATGAGAAGTGAACAACATGGAGTCTGATGATTTGTGATAAAGCTGATTCTGAACAAACTCGTCTGTGAGATGAACGCGTTTTAACACATGCGTAGTCAATGAAATGTCAACACAACCAAACATATTTAACCATTTAATTTTCGTAATGATAGGGGAAGCCGGGCTTCTCTTGCAGTCTGTGAGAAATCACCACTGGTGGACACCCGCGGCTTATAAACCGGCGCGGCTTATACGTGTACAAAATTGATTTTCTTTCTAAAATTAGGGTCCGCGGCTTATATTCAGGTGCGGTCTATAGTCCGGAATTTACGGTACACGCCACTTTTAATTGGCATGTTATCTGTGCGCATTATAAGCTTTACACTTGTATGTTCACACTGTGTCAAATACCACGCACTGAGGGTTATGGGTACATGAACCGGAGATTTTGGTGTAAATTGACACACGATCAAATGCCATTGAATAACACGCGAAAGGTCGAAAATGCCAGAAGAACTGGCGTGACATACAACGCAATTTCATGAGAAAACTGTACTTAGAGAATCTCAATTGTCAAATGCAGACGTCTTTCTGACTGCTCTACTGTCAGGTGTGCAACCATCTCCCACATAAGACCTGGAAAAACCCTTACGATCCACTGTGACAATGGCATGATGGAGGGTCGCTATGTCAACATGGTTATCCCCGGAAACGGAAAGACCCTGACCCTGTGCGAAGTGGAGGTGTATGCTACTCCGAAAGGTATAGCAATCACTGACTGGATTACACACAGTGAAACCAACCATTTGACATTTGTTCACTCACTGTATTTTTTCTTTTTTTGTTTCAATTGTTAGTGGCGCCTCTACAAAATGTAGCCCTTTGGAAAACAACAGCACAGGTGTCAGCATATCAGGAACATCATGCAAATGGAAAAGTGATTTCGGGGGATTCTGCTAAGGCTGTTGATGGGTGTCGACTTTTAAATTTTGTACAAAATTGCTGTGTCCATACATTAGAACATAATAACCCCTGGTGGTTTGTAGACCTGGTGTCTGTGCATAAGGTCAGTGCTGTCACTATATATAATAGACAAGACTGCTGCGCTGAAACACTCATAGGTGCAGAAATCCGAGTTGGGAACAAAAGATACTTCCATGACCACAGTAACCCTAGGTAAGACATGACACCTCCAAACTGAAATACATGTCAATAATTTTAAAAAGCGGTTCAGCGGTCACTTATCAATACCACTAATAAGTAAAACTTTGTTAAACTGATCAATTCTTCTTTCCATAAGATGTGACGTTATCTCAGCTGTGGTGGTAAAAAAACAAAGCGTCACCTTCCAGTGTCCAGACATGGAAGGGCGTTATGTCAGTGTGGTCAACCCAGGAACCAGTAAGCTTATAGAGATGTGTGAAGTGGAGATCTATGCTTCTCCAGTGGGTAGGTCACATGTTCAAATGATGGATCAAATGATGTTTCAAGACTAATATCTTTTAAGGGGGCCATACACTGCGATTATTTCGATCGTTGCACGCAGCTCTATCTCAAACTGTGTGAATCAATGGTAAAGTCAGACTCACGATTCATGTTCTCACACTGTACGGACCGATGCTCGTATGCGACCTGACTGCTCACACTGTAGGACCATACACCAGAGGACGCACCACATGTTCGAGTGTTGCATCCAGAAATACCAAGGAATCTGGAAGTGCATAGACGATTGTGTATTGGCGAGAATCACGAAATGGTAGTGCTAAACAAAAACCAACGAGCTGCTTTGGCAATATGTGCCATTATCTGCGGGGAATCAAAAAAGAACAAAAGAGGACGACGTGTTTGGTGCAGGAATTGGTTGTCCAGACGTGGACAGTATGGGCTGTCAATCCTACAGCAAAGGGAACTACAGGGTGAGTCAGAAAAAACCCTCTTTCCATTTAAAGAAATTGTACTGCTAAAACGGAAACACTGATTTTTCTTTTGACCATGCAGTCATATTGATGTGGTTATTGAGCATGTCTCGTGATGTAGTCATAGATTTATTGCATTGCATAAGAGAGAGAAGGTCCATTGTTTATTGGGCACTGAAATACCTGCCAACACAATGTATACCACAGTGAACAAACTTGAAATTGACAACAATTACAGGTGTCGAGGCTTTGCTTTCACACTCAGGACACAGGCCTACATGACAGTGCCCAGGGAGTTTTCATCATGGCAAGACCACAGCAATTGCAGGTATTATTTCCTCATCGAGTTGTCTGTTTGGGTCAGGAGAGAGAGTGGCCACCTAGATCCCCGGACTTGACCCCCCTTGATTTTTTCTTGTGGGGGTATCTTAAAAACCGTGTGTATCAGACTGTTCCACAAACTCTTCAGGAACTCCGAAATCGCATCATGGCTGAAATCCAAGCCCTACGACGAACACGAATGGCGAGAAGAGCTGTGTTAGAGATACGACAATGAGCACAGATTTGCATCAATCTGAATAGTAGCCAGGTTGAAGGTCGTGCCAGACGACTTCGTTGAGACAAAACATTTTGATGGCGAGTAAACATGCTGTAATGGTTGACAATTTCAATTTCATTCACGGTGGCATAAACTGTGTTGGGAGATATTTCGGTGCACAATAAACAATGGACATTCCCTCTGTTATGCTATGCCATAAATCAATGATTCAATCACCAGACATGCTCAGTAACCACATCAATATGACTGTATAATCAAAAGAAAAATAAGCATTTCCATTTCAGTGGTACAATTTCTTTAAATGAAAAGAGCGTTTTTTCTGACTCACCCTGTAGAGGTAAGGTGCAAAAGCTAAATTGCACTAGGCCAATAGCCAGCTGCTGTAAGCTTAGAATTAGCTTACAGTAGCTGGCTATTATTGTATTCGCGCATGCACAGTATGAGAATTTGATGCACATCAGCTCATGGCACTGCTTTGACAGTACGATACCCTCACAAGGAGCGACCACACGATTGCTGGTCGTGAGGTGGTCATTGCTTCTCTTTACCCCATGTACACTGCACAAAGTACGACACACGATTAGAAGCACATCTGGCCCAATCCCAGAAATAGTCGCACGCATGAGAAATCGTCTCTAAAATTGCACAGTGTATGGCCGCCTTTAGAGGAATTATTCAAATTCCCTCTCTCCCGTGCCAGCTGACATCACTCCTTCTGTACCGCCACCTCCTGCTGGTCCGGTTCTCCCTCTTCCCTCTGTGAGCCTGCTGCTTGGAGGCAGGAATGTGACGCTGGTGTTTGCCAAGCTTTGCTGGTCTGATGCGCTGATCTACTGCAGACGACACCACTGGGACCTGCTTAGCCTCCACAGCGAAGAAGAGCAGAATGAGGTGGAGGATCTGCTGAGCCGCAGTCCGGTCCTGCTCACAGATTATGTCTGGGTTGGATTGCGCCGGTACACTATATAGTTGGTATTTTTTTAGAGATTTAATAGATGCTCTTATTGAGAGAATTACACTGAAAAAAAAATTGAGGGTGTTATTTACTTAGGAAAACTTAGGAAAGTATTTACACTTAGAATTGTAAGTAAATTCTACAAGGGCGATCATCAAGTAATATTTACTTGTGGGCATACATTTATTTTACCAGCAAACTTCAGGTAATTTACTGATGATTATTAATATGGTCATTGAATTTTACTTTCTCCTTCTTTGTAAGTTTTACTTCGACTCTGACTGCTTCAAACTGAAAAATGCTAATGCTAATGCACCTAAAGCTAAAGGCTTTTCAAGGTAATTTTTAAACACTGTGACACTATAGTAGATCAAAGTTACGGGAGAGTGAACATTGATTGCACTTCTCAGATCCCAATATACCACACACTTATAAAAAGACAGTGGCATTTACTTCTACTTAACATGTGCAAAACAGTATAGACTGTATGACAGCAGCACAGACTGTTGAGTCCTGGCGTCAAACTGAAATATTCCTTCCACCCAGTTAACTCTGCTACTCGCCCCTATAGGCAGAACATGAGTCATAGAACTACAGAAGGCACGACAGCAACCTGCTTTTAACAGATATTTAAAACTTGCAAGGTAGCGCACTGTGAAAAAAGGTAAACGACACGCACATCCAAAAATAGGAGGTGTGTGGGATCCCAAAAATTAACCATGAAAAAATAAAGGAAGGTCCGCACAACCTGTGAGCTCCTAAACCATTTATTCAGCTACGTGATGTTTCGGGCCGAGGCCCTTCATCAGACTGAGGACAGACAAACTTACACAGGTGTTTTATATGCAGCGTCTAATCACAACACCCGACCTGCTCTTCTAAGATGACGTATATTGCATATCACGTGCTATTGTGGTCAGACACTGCATATAAAAAACCTGTGTAATTTGTATTTGTGGACATTTGAAATGTTTGACTCTTGATCATTTATAATTGATCATATGTTTGAAAAGTTTTAAAAGATTTTTTTCTGTTACTCCAAAATGATGTATATTGCAGGTCACGTGTTGTGATTAGATGCTGCATATAAAACACCTGTGTAAGTTTGTCTGTCCTCAGTCTGATGAAGGGCCTCGCTCCGAAACGTCACGCAGCTGAATAAATGGTTTGGGAGCTCACAGGTTGTGTGGACCTTCCTTTATTTTTTCTAGGTAGCGCACTGTCACATGACTCAGTGACACTGTAAACTACGTGAGTCACATGACTCGGCATAAACTGCCCCCATTACGATCAGTGTGGCTCGCTACTATACTTTTTCTAATTTTTATTAATGGACAATATGTAAGTAACATTTACACATCAGGTAACATATTTCTTCTGCAGTTTAAATTGCCGATTAAAACTTTCAAAAAAGGTTCATATGCATTGACTACAACCTTTGAATATTATGTGAAAATACATAATACACCTTACTCTTCCCACACAGTTTATTTATTACACGAATGACAGATTTAGTTTTACTTGAATAATTCTGGTTCTCACTGATACTTACAATTAGAAAATAAAAATGGTGACAGTTAACCTAATAAATATTACTACACCAAAAAAAAACATTTTTGTCAGTGTAGACTCAGTGAGCTGTCGTTGTGTGTGTTAGCACAGAGTTTCCAAAGATTGGGCCCATGTTTTAACCCTTTATAGGGCACTCATAGAAATACTCTGAAATCCAAAATTTCAACCTTAGTTTTTCGTTGGGGGACCTAACAAGACAAGAGTAAGAAAACTGGTTCCTTACTCTTAAGTGGCAAAAAACTCCAAAACAAACAAGAAGTTAATATTAAAAAATACAGGAAAAACACATGTAAGGCTGAAGGAACATGCATTTTACAACATTAGAACATCACTTTTAGAGCATTACAACATCAGTGCTGATCCAGACCCCTGTCCACATCCACATTATCCCTTTGAACATCATTCCTTACATCAGTACCATTACTTCATGGTACCTAACAAAGCAGGTACACTCACTGTACCTCATTATAACAACATTATGAATATTATATTCCATCTCTGCAAACTGTTACACGTGATAAACAATGGTGACCTTTTAACCACAGGCTTTATCGATGAAGCATGAGAAGAGACAATTTTCTTGACCATTTTTATTACTATTTTTGCATCAACTGATAATGTTATCTTGGACATCTTGATCCACTTTTTCACCGAAATACACATTCGATACAAATCTTTCTTTTATTCATCTAAAATACTTTAAACATGAGACAGAGTAAGTGCTTTTAGGCAGCGTTAATGGGTTTCATTAGTAAAACAGTCAAGTACAATTAAAGTACAATTATTAGATTAATACAAAGGGGCCTCTGTCTGAAATGTTTCTGGAATGCTTGAATGGTATATTTAATTTTGGTGACCCACTTGTAAGCCACAACTAGGGCTGCACGATATTTGAAAAAAATTACATTGGGATTTTTTTTAACCCTGCAATATGTATATTGCTATATGAAAAAATACTCAGGAGGATATGACAGCTGTGTAAACATCACCTATTAGAGAAAGAGCCCACTTTAACTCCCCCTTTAACTACCCCAGGAGAGAATACAAATCACCCCTCCTCATTGATCTACTGTGTGAAGGCATCTCCTCAATACCTCAAAGAGCAAGCAATAAGAGTTTATCAGCAAGTCAAACCCTTTGTCTTAAAAACATATTTCTGTTAGGGATGTCCTGATCCGATCTACAGATTGGTATCAACTGCCGGTCTGGCCTTTTTTTTAGAAGATGGGATAAGATTAGGGCTGCATGACACTGAAAAAAACTGACATTGCAATTTTTTTAACCCTGCGATATATATTGTGATATGAAAAAATCCTCCTGAAGGATATAATATTTGTGTGGTGCTGACATAAATGATCAAACAAATTAGTTGTGTTTCCTCTTGCTGTGCCAACAGGTGCAAGACACTATCAACACAGAACACATGTTTCAGTATCATCCTTCTTCTAGCCGAAATAATTCCAGATAACTGATGTTGCTTTTCTTTTTGACACCAAGTCTTAGTTTTTGGGGATTTTCTCTCGTTTGTTGCTTATTTTTCAGTGTTGTTACCAGCGACTCCTCATGTGTAGGGGCGTGGTCTGCTTCAGCAAACTGATTAAGAACAGTTTTCATTGGTGGATCACTGTACCCAGGTGGAAATTAGATGAGAACACGTTGAGTTCATTTGCCTCCTACGTTTCAGGACTGTTGCGCACACGTACATTGTGATGATGAAGCTCAAACAATATATTGTGCAGCTCTAGCCAAAACCCACCCTTTGGCAATGGATGTATTAGGGTTTTAACTTAACTTAAGACATGAAGTTTCCTGCCCTTTGATTTCCATACAGTCCAAGTGCTTGTCCATTTGAATTTTGCAAATTTCCTTTAAAAACCCATGTCTTAGTCAAATTTTGTTTGCCCATATCTTTGCATCGGTGTCATTCCTAGACAAACACGTCTGAAGGCTTCCTAAACAGTTCTTTGCAGCGCTGTAGTCCATGACAAACATCGAAGCAAAGTGAAGTTGAACATTAAATCATTAAATAAACCATGTTTCGGGGTGTTGAGTGGTGATTTAGAACACTGAAATAACTTATGTTCAATCTTTTTTGTCAGATTATTAATGAAAGACAGTTGGTTCTGGATGTCTGGAGGTTCAATGACCTTTACTAAATGGTTGAAACATCCACCAACTAAACTGTATTCACACTCCTGTGGAGCCATGGCCAGCAGAGAGCTCTACTCCTGGGAGAACCGGCCTTGTGAGCAGCCCCTACACTTCATCTGCCAAACAGGTTGGTTTTGTACTCCTGATACTTAATATGTAATTATTGTATGTGTAACAGCAATTTCCTGACAAGCCTTTTCTTTCTCTTTAGCTGATGAGAATGGATCACAACTGCAAAGAATCTACTTCTACAGCTCCAGCACGAAGCCATAGGAAGGCTGAAATATACGCTCTGAAAGCAGATTTGAAATCTTTCTGTTCCCATAATAGCACAGGTGTCAAACATGCGGCCCAGGGGCCAAATCCAGCCCACTAAAGGATCCAATCTGGCCCGTCGGATGGATTTGTGAAATACAAAAATTACACTGAAGATATTAACAATCGAGGATATCAAAATAATTTTAATTCAGATTCCACCAACAGACCAATTAGATATCAAGTGGGTCAGAACCAGTAAAATACTATCATATTAAACCTATATAAATAATGAAAACAGCAAATTTTATCTTGGTTTTAATGTAAAAAAGTAAAATTTCATGAAAATGTTTATATTAAAAAACTTTTAATTTACAAAAAATGTGAAAACCTGAAATGTCTTAGGATAAGTAAATGCAATTTTACCAATATTCTGCCTGTTATTAAATGTTTTGTGCATTTGTAACTGTAATGTAAGTTTTAATGCACATGTGTAAATGATAAACTGAGGTACAATATTGTTAAAATTGCATTTGTTTTTGTAAGACATTTCCAGTTGTTCATGTTATACAGATTTTTGTAGATGTTAACATTATCATAATTTAATTTTAATTTTCACTGTTATTTTTTTTACTGGTCCGGCCCACTTGAGATCAAATTGGGTTGAATGTGGCCCCTGAACTAAAATGAGTTTGACACCCCTGCATTATAGGCTGCCCGGTTTACAAAAAAACCCACACAATTTGTCATTACACTGTCTTAGGCTTTGATTATAAGACACAAAATGTATGCCACACAATGCTTAAGCAATGTCATAACATCTACTTCCATCCAGAGTCACAAACATTTTTTTTTTTTTGTAAGATCTTAATTAACCCATAAAGACCCAGTGCTACTTTTGTGTCAGTTCCCAAATGAATTTTTCTTATCCTCTGTATTTTGCTTTATTTATTTATTTTTAATTTTTTTTATTTTTTACTGCAAATCATGTATTTTCCTATATTTAATTTAGATATTCTTGAAAACTCAGTAAATCTAAAGGTTATTATATCACAACAGAAAAAATAACTCTTTCATTTAACTGTATCATTAACTGAACATAAAACAAATGTCTTCATCCACTGTCATTGATCCAACTCCATGGATTTTACTGGTGAATCAATGTTGTAGAAGATGACAGTGTGTCTGTGTTCACTACGGAGTCTTCTTAAATCACTGTAAGCCCAGATAAGTAGAGTTTACTCAAAAAATTTGAGGCAAGTGATTGCACTTAAATGATCTGAGTAATGATCGACTAATCAGTTGGTTTAAGTAGGTTCAACATTAAAGGTCCCGTATTATGCTATTTTTCAGTCACGTCATGTAGGTCTCAGAAGCCCAAAAACATAGTATTTAAGTTTGTTCGCCCCAAAATCATCCTTTGTTCGGAGTTTCAGCGGTCGAAAAAGTCCCTCTCACTGCCCTCCTCAAAACAGGCTGTTTCTGGGCCTGCTTCCGGGTACGCAAATGAACGCATCTGTCCACGCCCACTCCCACTCCCCCTCCCCTCTCTGGGAGAGGACGCGGCTTCCGCTAGCGGTACTACGCGCTAATGTTGACTGAAGCCATGGCTCTCTCGTCTACAATACACATGTCTCAGACAGAACGTCTTTCCAAACACTGGCTTTCTTTGCCTTGAGGCGTGATTGAGCCCTGACGGAAAACGGCGGTGTTGTGTTGGGTTCGTGGACCTGACACGGAAAGACGCCTGCCACCACTAATGCAGGCAGCTGCTAACAAGCTTGATGCTAACTATACTGATGCCAACCACAAAAGGCCCGTGTTCACAGTAGTTCTGTTGAATGTCTCTGGATATTATCAGCTCTTGCATGTTAACGGGGACGCAAACGTTAGCAGCAGTAACCGAGCTATGTTAGCTGCCATGCTAACATCAGACGTACACATCAACACCCACCAGCTTATCCGTAATGTAGGGTTATGCAGTAAAGATACAAAAAAAAATGAGAAGAACTTACATCTCCCACACTTGTACTTGGGTCACGAAGCGTTGGTACTGCGTCCTTCTGGATTCGGAGTCTTTGTGCTAACCCGGAGCTGTATGGGCCCATGTTCGAAAAACACTCGTCCGTGAAATGCCGGGCACACACATACAAGCGTTTGGGAATGTTGTTTGGTACATGACCATCACAGATAGAATCCAGACACCTTTTACGGAGAGGCTCGGAAGTGGGGAGCAAAAATAAACTATCGTGTTGGTGTGTGCAGCCAACAACACCACAACTTGCGTGTCTCGCCTTCGCCATGTTTGTTGTCCAAGAGGTACTATGCCAGGGCGGGGCTCGCTTTGCCAGGGTGGGGGCACAGTCAGGGGGAGGAGTTAAATCCGCTTATGTCGTCATAAACGGAGCCAACTCAAACTCGGCCGTTTGAGCAGGCATTTTCACAAACTGTGGTGTAGCAAGGCAGGGAGGAAACAGACAGTTTTCAAATTCCAACCTCATAATGAGGCTACTGCAACACACACTACTATAAGAAAACTGTCACAAAGTGAGATTTGCATAATACGGGACCTTTAATGCTAAAAGTATTGAACTTAAACTATTAAGCAGAAAACACTAAACAACACTGCATGAAAAGTGGGGTTTTCGTCAGTTAACGTCCCTGTAAATTGCTGTGGAACTTGAAATTAACGCCTACTGGTGGGAATTTGAAGTCACCACAGAAAATTCTCTCTAACTGCCGGGAATTGCCATGAATCCCCCCCCACCCTCCCCCTCTGGTTAGAGAGCCTTGGCAGTAACCCCTCCCCAGCCCCTTGGGCTATGTGAGGTTTTCGTATGTCAATGGTCCTGCTGTGAGGTATACAAATGCAAATGGAGTCGTACATGACACAGCAGTTTACAGTGGAGGTGAGACAACAACTCACTGACTTGAACCAGGCAGACACTGCTGCATGAGCCACCAGACTGTGGACAAGAACCAGAAAAAGGCTGGAGCACAATCCAAAAATTGTGGTAAGTATATATTCAATTAATTATTACATGTGTGCTATTTAGGTGGGAATTTTATCTTAGTGTGACTTTCTTAGTTAATTGCACAGTGTATGATAGTGTGGTTTGACTTGTGGAACTGATTAAAGTAATGAATCTGTCACATTGAACTGCTTGAACCTGGAGGTGTTTGTTCCTCAAAGTGACTTAGTCTTGTATTATTTTAGGAAGGTGTGCGCCGTCTGCAAAACAGTGAAGGAAACAACAGATGGTATGAACCAGAGCAACGGTAAGATTTTAAAGAGTTTGGATCCATTCTGCTCTATAGAAGTAAATGTATGCCTTTAATGTCTGCTTTTTCTGAACTATTTCTATTTGGTTTTCAGACTGAGCTCACCCACAGTGAAGCAGTGACTGCTCATTTAATGGCAGCTCCAGCTGAAGGTCCAGGCTTGAATGGAGTAGAAAGTGGAGTCCTGTTGATTAAGTAACTTTAATATTTTGTTGTGTTTTGTTTCTCTATTGCTGTAATCCTATGCATCTATTTTTTTTTACTCTTCCTAACTTGTATATTTTAATTCCAGTGGCCTGTAAGACATAAAGAAACAGTCCAATGGAACTACACATACAGCCAACCAGATCTAACAGTCCAGGCAGAAGCCATGAACATTTCAGCCCACAACAGAGAAGAAAGACGGTAAGATTTATAAGAATCTGTGTTTAATCTGAATCTGACACAAACACCACATTCTACTACTGTTAGCCTCACAGTGCAGCACTGATGGTACTTCTGTCTTTACAGCAGCTGGAGGCAAAAGAGGGTGAACTGGACAACAAGGAGGAGATTTATGGAGGGGGATCACAATGGATATGACGTCTGATGAAGAAGATGGCACTGCTGATGGGACATCTGGGTGGACTGTAAGGCCTCCATCCTTCCAGAGTCTGGAGCTCTCTAACCTTTGAGCTGCACTCTAACACACACTACAGCAGAACCAGCATATGTTCTACCACCACAGACACTACAACAGAACCAACACATGTTCTACCACCACAGACACTACAGCAGAACCAACACATGTTCTACCACCACAGACACTAAAGCAGAACCAGCATATGTTCTACCACCACAGACACTAGAGCAGAACCAACACATGTTCTACCACCACAGACACTACAGCAGAACCAACACATGTTCTACCACCACAGACACTAGAGCAGAACCAGCATATGTTCTACCACCACAGACACTAGAGCAGAACCAACACATGTTCTACCACCACAGACACTAGAGCAGAACCAACACATGTTCTACCACCACAGACACTACAGCAGAACCAACACGTGTTCTACCACCACAGACACTACAGCAGAACCAACATATGTTCTACCACCACAGAAGACTGGACTGGACCACCCTCAGAGAAGATGGCACCAACACTTGTCTGATGTGATGTTTTTAGGTCAAAGATCAAACTTATTTCATACGTTGTATAAATTACTTTCATAAGTTACAATAAGTTGATAATAGATAAATCAGTTAAAATCTGTTAAAATGCAGTTGGCTTAAGAATTGATAGGAGTGAGATGTCTTCTCCTTAAGGATCTTTGTGTTCTCTGTGCACTCAGGTTGTATACAGAGTGAGCGCTCTTTTGCTAGAGATGATCTTTGCCGTATATTTCCGTTCGTTCTTTTCTCTGCAGTTAAAGTTCAGAAAAACTCATGTTCGCTAAGTATGCTCTACTACTGTGTGCCTTGGAAAATTTTCTTCTTTGTAAGTGTATATATCCGAAAACAACATTAGGTTCTAGATGTTGGTTGATTGAAACTGTTCTGTGAATGTGTAATGAAGCTAACGTTTATGATATTCAAGCTAGTGATGTGAGTGCATTACGTGTGTAGAGTAATTAATAATAACTGTCTGTTAGTAATTTAAGTGTGATGTATTTTATATGTTGTAGTTACAAAAACGTTAATGAAAACGTCAAGTAAAGGAGAAGCTCCAGCTCAGAACAGAAAGCCTTGTTTGGACTCTACTGTGTTGTTGTTTGTGGCTGTAGCTGCACAGTCACATGTTGTGAGGACAGCACATCTGACTGAACTGACTGTGGAAATTCTAAGTGTGTTTAATTTGAAAGTGTTGGCACTGTTTTCTTAAATATGTAAGTGTGCTTTTTGCATTCTACATTTTATTAAAGCTTGTCTTTATTTTTTAACATGATCTTGGCAGTCGTGTTCTTTCTTAATTGATATTGGTGGTGATGTTTTCAGTATGTGAATTATTACCCTGCAACAATAAATAAATATGTAAATAAATATCTGAATAATAAACATAATAACAATAATAATAATATTTTTAATGGGTGGGGCATATTATAATGCTGCACAGATGACCAATCACATGTGAGCTGTCCTTTGTGGTAACATCCAATGGGATGCTATAAAAAGAAAAAAAAAAAGAAAAAAAACATCCAATGTGTGTCTCTGTTGCCAGACATGGCAGGCACCAGTGACATTCAAATGTAAATGAGGGTCGTTCACACCTCTGCGAGCTGTTAACCCCCGCACCCGCTCGCCCCCACACCCGCCCCGCTCCTCCTCCCCGGTTGGCTCCGTTTGCGGCAGTTTCCGGCACAGCTGAACTTTTCTGTAAACTCACGATAATTACCGGGAATCTTTGAAGTTGGCGGGCGTTTACGGGGTCGATAATCTGGTTTTTCATGCAGTGCAATAAGTTATTTGTACTTTAAACCTGTTGTAAAATCAACTCCACTATCCAACCATTCAACTCAGCATTTAAGGTTACACTGACTAATTTTCTCAATTGCAGCCAAATTAAATTATCATTGATTAGATGACTTTTTTTGAGTTAATTAAACTCTAAATTCTATTCCTGACCACAATAGTTACGACATTATTCAACTCTAGATATCAGAACATCAGCAGTAGTTACTTCCATATCATTTGCTAGCATAGGAAGTGCTTCTAGTTTGAAAAAATTATAAGATTTCTGTTGTTCAATAAGGAATATAGATGAACAGTAAAGCCATTGTTCTTCCTCTGGCTCTGACTCATGGTGCAGCTCTACAAAAATACAAAAACAAACACAAAAAGGCCAATAAACACTGCCATACACACATTAAATCCAACTTAACACTAACAACGCAACCCCGCTGAACCCCTACACATAAAAATAACACATTTTCAACAACATGCCCAATACCCACAATGCAATGCGAAGATAAAAAGGTGTGGTCATGACTAAAACTTAGTGATTTAAATCCATTCAACGTAAACTTTTTCGTACTTTCAACTATGTCTACAAATTAGTAGAACATACTTAACATTTTATAGTAACATCATAAAACTTCAGTCATTTAAGTGTATGGTAATTAAAGTATTTTAGTAAATACAAGTGAATTCACAAACTTCATCATTCAGAATTTTAATTTCTCAAAGTCACAGACAGTCTTTTACATGTCTTTTTGTTAATTTAATGCAGCTTAGTAGAAGGTTTAGAACTTCTGCACTGTGTAAGTGGTATTTGAAAAAGGATAACAGTTCCATAAAATACAGATCTTTAGCTAAAAAAATGAGCCCACTCGATAAATGATGTGTGCAAATTTACTTTATCATGTTGATGTTCACTTTCACTTGATCGGACCCATATTCTCTATCAAGCTGTACAATAAATGGTTAAACATCCTGGTAAGACTTATCTGGCTTTGTAACAGATAGAAAGACCTCGGAGATGCAAAAAGCAGTAATGTAGTCAGTTTTTTACATTTACTCTATAATTGTCTGTTTGACCTTGACGCACACAATGAATGAATCTGTATGTAATGTGTTATGCTCATTCAACTCCATGTTAAAATATGCAGAACAGGCACTGAAAATGAAGATGAATACATGACTTGTTAGATTAATTTGAAAAATAAAAGAGCGTTTGTCCAATACTCATGGACTTATATGTGTTCAAGTTTATTTTAACCCTTCCATGCATTGATTATGAGAACCTTTGTTAAGATTTTTTTCTTGAGTGTTTTTATTCCTCCATAAGCATGAAAAAAAAAACAATGTGATCAAGTTGTTTTTTTTTTCATGGAGATACAAAAATGTCCATGCATTTAATTTTTGAAGTAAAGAAACGTGTTTAAAACCCAATATCAGGAATTGATATTAAAACAATGAAATAAAATCTGATGTTTTCTCACATTTTAACATATTGTAATGCTAATTATTACTCTTTTCATGGAGATAATATGCAAAAAAAACCAACATTTTTTTCTAACAAATAATTGATTTACACTGAAACATGTTAGTGCAGATCAGATTTATCAAGAACAGCAAAGTTACAGTAATGGTATGAATTACAGTGTATGGGATGAAGCATAAGCGTCCACTGTGTTGGCTGATATGGAACTAAAACAACAAAACCCATGAATATACAAGAAAACAGCTGGAGAATAATTGTCCACAGGAGTGACCACTATGCATGAAAGGGTTAAGAATGTAATTGATCTCCCTGTGTTCTATCCTGGACTTGGTTGTGTACTTTGTAATTGTACTAGTTGTATGTTCCTTAAGTATTTCCATTTTATACAACTTAATACTTTATACTCTACCACATCCTAGAGGCAAACATCAGCTCTAGGATGCTTCTAGGATTGCAAATATTCTTTTTAGTGCATTATATTTGTCAATTTTGTAATAAACCGAAGGTGTTAAAGGCTCCATTATGAGTTTCCTTTTTCTTGAATTAAATATTAAAAGCTGTCTTGGAAAATCTGGAAAGTATAAGCTATTATGCAATGATACACTACCCAAGAATATATAGAATTGTACTCAGGTCATATGAGTTCAGCCTTAAGCCTCTACAGCAGTGAAGTGCATACATATAAATTTAGCAGCAATGAATGGATTAAATAATAGCAGTGACTAAATAATATCACATTGCGCATGCGTGGCGTCTGTCAAACCGCCGGCGGATCTACTCCTAGAAATCCAGCCTTTTAACTACTTATTTCTTGCCTTTCAACGCTTACTCACTTGAACCTAACCTCTTAACCGTGTCTTTTAACTTGACGCCATCAATCCAAACCTTCATCAGGACAGGTCAGTATTGTCAGTGGATCCTTACCTCTGGTTGTCACCCATCGCTTCCCGCGCTCTGCCCGGTATCTCGCTGTTTCCACCATGGCGTCATCCTCATCAGCCGGAGATAGTCCTCTTGTCGAAGCCAACAAAACCCTGGTAAAGGCTTACCAAACTATCGCGGATCTCAAAGAGGAAATACTGCGCCTCTCCGCAGAACTCGAGGAGAAAAATGCCCAGCTCTGTGGTTTCTCCAGCCGCCTTCCCACACTGTCCAGTCTGTTCCTGAAAAGCGCAGAGAAGCCCAAAGCCTCCTGTGATGATACGGTGTTATGGGATCCTTCCTCTGCCTGTTCTCGCCCCCCGTGTTCTACACCCTGGTCTGAAGTGGTGATTCGTGGCCGCAAAAAGAACACGAGCAAAGACTCACCACCGCCGACCATCAGCACATCAAACCGCTTCGCCGTCCTGTCCGTGGAGGACGCTCCGGCTCCTCCCCCCGCGGCTGGTGTGCCCCCCATCCCACCTGGCTCTGTCCCGGAACCGGCTCCTGCTGACTCCGTGGCTGCCACCGAGCTGATTACCGGCGACGGTCCTAAAGCCGGTCCTCTTGTAAAGCCGTCGAACAAGGGTCCCCGCTCCTCGGTCCGCTCCTCTGCCCGGCGCCGCCTCCTCCGAGAGGCCGTCCGCCGTCACTCCGACGGTCCACCCGTGGAATGTCCACCTAGAGAGACCAGGAACCCTTCACCTTCAACACTGTCTCCTCGACCACTTTTCCCTCCGACCACCGCTATCCTCGGGGACTCCATCATCCGTCACGTCCGTTTCTTTAACGCCATAACCAGGTGTTTTCCTGGTTCCACCGTCACCTCCATCCTCCATGAACTCCCTCAGCTGCTGCTCTCACTGCCGTCCACCGTTACCCGGATCATAGTTC
Source organism: Sphaeramia orbicularis (assembly GCF_902148855.1). Lineage (NCBI taxonomy): Eukaryota > Metazoa > Chordata > Actinopteri > Kurtiformes > Apogonidae > Sphaeramia > Sphaeramia orbicularis. Next base: position 13,304,024 of record NC_043974.1, on the reverse strand, counting down.
ACGTGGGCTTCAATGACACTTCTCTTCAACAGTCCGAAGTGACGAAGGTTCATTTTAAAAACCTCTTTGATAAACTGAAAGGATCCGGGAAGGCTGTTTTCATTTCCGGGCCCCTCCCCTCCTTTGCCCGTGGTGTGGGCCGTTTCAGCCGACTCCTCAGCCTGAGCACCTGGCTCCAGTCCGCCTCTGCTCTGAACGGCTTCAGTTTTATTGATAACTTTAATCTGTTCTGGAACCGCTCCTCCTTCTACAAGTCCGATGGCGTCCACCCCTCTACACTAGGCAGCAGCGTCCTGGCTCAAAACATTCAACACGCTGTCCAGACTAAAACCACTCCCACACCTATGTGACTACGCTCCCCGTCTTCTGCTGCAGTCACCTGCTCCCCCTGCTGGTCACATCAAACATCACCACGTTCAGAGTCTCCTGTACAGTCTGTAGTCAGACTGAATACCACCCCAGCTGATCTCTCCTCCTCTCCCAGCCCCTCACTAATGACAGTTACACCCCTCACTCACACCAGCTCACCTTTGAGGAACAATCTCTCTACTGGTCACCATCCTATTCCTGTTATTTTCGGTTCACGTATGGGGTTTCACACTGCTAAAAGGCATCGTAATATCACCAATCTCCGCCCATTAATATACACCGCAGTCATTGGTGCGTCCTTCTCTATAGGGTTATGGGATTGCCAATCTGCAGTGAACAAAGCAAATTTTATTGCTGCCTATGCCAACCATCACACACTGGACATCCTGGCTCTCACTGAAACCTGGATTACGCCTGAAAACAATGCAACCCCAGCCGCACTTTCTATCAGCCACACATTCTCTCATACCTCTCGTCCATCTGGACGAGGAGGTGGTGTGGGTCTGTTAATTTCCAACAAATGGAAACACAATCAACTCCTACCTTCAGTCAAATACAACTCCTTTGAATACCATGCCATCCTAGTGACAGCACCAGTCAAACTTTACATAATTGTCATTTATCGTCCACCAGGGCAACTGGGTGATTTTCCTGATGAGCTTGACACTCTGCTTTCCTCCATCCCAGAGCATGACTGCCCCATGCTAGTCCTCGGTGACATGAACATCCACTTAGACAATCCCAGCTTCTCAGATTTCATGTCACTAATACTCTCTTTTGAGCTACAGCGGGTTTGCAGTCCTCCAACCCACAAAGCTGGTAAAGAGCTCGATCTCATTTTCACCCGAAACTGCATCACAGATGCCCTCACAGTCACACCTTTACACCTGTCTGACCACTATTTCATTCAGTTCAGTGTGTCTCTCCCTGAAAAACACTCTGCTCCCTCCCCCATGGTCTCTTTCCGCCGCAACCTCCGCAATTTGTCCCCCACCCACTTCTCCACTGTCGTAGCCTCTGCTCTCCCTCCCCCCAGCACTTTTTCCTCCTTAGAGGTTAACGATGCCACTGAGTCTCTGTGCTTTACACTTAGCTCCTGTCTGGATAATCTGTGCCCTCTATCTACTAGACCCGCTCGATCCTCCCAGTCCCACCCATGGCTCAATGATAACCTCCGGTCGCTGCGTACCAACCTCAGAGCCGCAGAGAGAAAATGGCACGAAACAAAAAGCTCTTCTGACCTGATCACATTCCAGTCACTATTGGTATCCTTCTCATCCAGTGTCACTGCTGCGAAGAAGGCTTACTATAATAACAAAATTCATTCTGCCACCGACACCAAGAAACTATTCTCAACCTTTAAAACACTACTCAACCCTCCACCTCCACCGCCCACTACTAATCTGACAGCAGACAATTTTGCTTCATTTTTCACAAATAAAGTGTCTACTATCAGCAGTCAGTTCACTGATCCACCCATAGACTGCACGCCTCCTTCTTCAACATCATCATCATCACACACTGCTTCCTCTCCCCTGACTATGGCTACTACTAACTCAACTGATAAAAGCCCAACTGCGTCATTCCCCTCATTTACTCCCCTCACAGAGAACGAGGTGTCTAAACTCCTTTCCTCTAGCCGTCCTACAACATGCCTGTTGGACCCTATTCCATCCAACCTCTTACAGTCTGTTGCCCCTACTATCACAGCACCAATCACACATGTGATTAATGCTTCACTGACTTCAGGAACATTTCCTACAGTATTTAAACAAGCGCAGGTAACACCACTACTCAAAAAACCTTCCCTCACCCCCACTCAAGTGGAGAATTATCGACCAGTCTCACTCCTCCCATACCTTTCTAAGATCATCGAAAGGGCTGTTTTCAAACAGGTCACAGAATTCCTCTCCCAAAATAACCTCCTGGACATCAACCAATCTGGCTTCAAAATCGGCCACTCCACTGAAACGGCTCTGTTGTCTGTGACAGAAGCCTTGAAAGAGGCTAGAGCAGCAGCCAAGTCTTCAGTACTCATTCTACTGGACTTATCAGCAGCATTTGACACTGTCAATCATGATATCCTGTTATCCATACTCTGGAACATGGGCATCACAGGCCACGCACACTCCTGGTTTCAATCTTACCTTACTGGTCGGTCCTTCAGTGTGTCCTGGCTAGGGCACACATCAGCAGTTCACCGCCTCACCACGGGGGTCCCCCAAGGCTCTGTGTTGGGCCCCCTCCTTTTTGCCATATACACCACCTCACTCGGTCAGATCATCCACTCACACGGCTTCTCATATCATTGCTATGCTGATGATACCCAGCTCTATCTGTCATTCCCACCTGATGACTCCACAGTCTCAGTGCGGATCTCAGATTGTCTCTCTGACATATCTGCATGGATGAAAGCCCATCACCTTCAGCTGAACCTGTCCAAAACTGAACTGCTGGTCTTCCCAGCTAAGCCAACCATACAGCTGGACATCTCCATCACTATTGACTCCATACCTCTGGCTCCTACCAGTGTAGTACGTAACTTGGGAGTCATGATTGATAATCAGTTGACCTTCACGGATCACGTTGCCTCTGTCACCCGATCATGCCGTTTCACTCTGTTCAACCTAAGAAAGATCAGGCCATACCTAACCGAACAGGCCACCCAGCTCCTGGTGCAGACTATGGTTATCTCCCGTCTTGACTACTGCAATGCTCTTCTAACGGGCCTCCCAGCTTGTGTTGTCAAACCACTACAGATGGTCCAGAATGCAGCAGCGCGTCTGGTCTTCAATCAGCCTAAAAGGGCACATGTCACCCCCTTACTCATTGAGTTACACTGGCTACCCATAGCTGCCCGCATCAAATTCAAATCTTTAATCCTAGCCTACAAAATTCTCCGTGGGTCTGCTCCTGTCTACTTAGGTGCACTAATAAAAGCTTATGTCGCCCCACGACCACTCCGCTCGTCTGGGGAACGTAGTCTGGTGGTCCCCAGACCTTGTACAAGACAATCCAGGCTCTTTTCATGGGTCGTTCCACGTTGGTGGAACGCTCTACCAAGTGCTACAAGAACAGAGTCATCCCTGCCTATCTTCAAGAAGCTCCTGAAGACCCAGCTCTTCCGAGAGCACCTCCTGTCCTAGCACTTTCAAACATTCCATTTTAAATATTCTAATAAGGTTTTTCCCAGGACAACCACAGATTCTTTCACGATTATCTCTGGACCTGCTGCGGTGGTCCGGCCTCTTCCCTGCCCTCATCATCACCACTCACTTATCCTCAACCGCCTCCATGTGTCTCCCCCTACTCCCCCCTTCTCCCCCTCTCCCCCAGTCCCTATTTCTATCGCTCTCCTCTTTTTCCCCTTCTCTACCCTCTCTCTTTAACCCCAACTGGTCAAGGCAGACGGCCATCCTCCAGGAGTCTGGGTCTGCTCGAGGTTTCTGCCTGTTAAAGGGAAGTTTTTCCTCGCCACTGTCACCAGTCACAAGTGTTTGCTCCTGGAGGATTCTGTTGGGTTTCTGTAGAATTGACTTAGAGTCTGGTTTTGACCAACTCGATATATAAAATGTCAAGAGATAACTTTCTTGTGATCTGGCGCTATATAAATAAAATTTGATTGATTGAGTGATTTAATTGGTTTCCCCTGTAAGTCGCTTTGGAAAAAAGCGTCTGCCAAATGCGTAAACATAAACATAAACACATAATATAGTAAAAAAAAAAAACTGACTGGGACCATTTTATTCCACAAAGATTACTTTAACCCATAAAGACCCAAAGATCCATCTACTGATCTAAACTGTTTAATACCTGTTGATCCTTTTATTCAATCAGTCCATGTAAAATATTGGTGTAAAATACAGTTTGTCATCTTTTCATTGTCATCAGATATGACCCATTTGGACGTTCAGAGGCTCCGTAGTTACCATGGAAACACCGTCATCTTCTGCAACACTGATTCACCGGTAAAACCCATGGAGTTGGATCAATGACAGTGGATGGACACACTGGGTTTATGTTCAGTTAATGATAGATTTTACTGATGAAGTCCCTTTCTCTTCAGTTTTGCTGTTTTTGATATAAAAACCTTTGAATTTACTCTGAGCTTGGTTAAGGTTAGGGTTAGGGTTAGGGTTAAGGTTAGAGTTAGGGTTAGGGTTAGTTAGGCTTAGGGTTGGGGTTAGGGTTAGAGGGTTACGGTTAAGGGTTAGGGGTTAGGGTTAGGTTAGTTAGGGTTGGGGTTAGGGTTAGGGGCTTAGGGTTAGAGGGTTAGGGGTTAGAATTAGGGTTAGGGTTAGTTAGGCGTAGGGTAGGGGTTAGGGGATTACGGTTAAGGGTTAGGGTTAGAGGGTTAGGGGTCAGGGTTAGGGTTTGAGGGTTAGGTTAGAGTTAGGCTTAGAGGGTTAGAGGGTTAGGGTTGGGGTTAGGGGTTAGGATTAGTTAGGGTTAGGGTAGGGGTTAGGGTTTGGGGGTTACGGCAAGGGTTAGGGGTTAGGGTTAGGTTAGGGTTAGGGTTAGGGTTAAGGTTAGGGTTAGGGGGCAAGGGTAAGAGGGTTAGGGTTAGGTTACGGTTAGAGTTAGTTAGGCTTAGGGTTGGGGTTAGGGTTAGAGGGTTAGGGTCAGAGGGTTAGGTTAGGGTTAGGATTGGGGTTAGGGTTAGTTAGGGTTAGGGGTTAGGGTTAGAGGGTTAGGTTAGGGTTAGAGTTAGTTAGGTTTAGGGTTGGGGTTAGGGTTAGAGAGTTAGGGTCAGAGGGTTAGGTTAGGGTTAGAGTTAGTTAGGTTTAGGGTTGGGGTTAGGGTTAGAGGGTTAGGGTCAGAGGTTTAGGTTAGGGTTAGGATTGGGGTTAGGGGTAGGGTTAGTTAGGGTTAAGGGTTAGGGTTGGAGGGTTAGGTTAGAGTTAGGGTTAGAGGGTTAGGGTTACAGGGTTAGGGTTAGGGTTAGGGTTAGAGGGTTAGTTAGGCTAAGGATTGGGGTTAGGGTTAGGGGTTAGGTTAGAGGGTTAGGGTTACAGGGTTAGGGTTAGGGTTAGAGGGTTAGGGTTAGTTAGGCTAAGGATTGGGGTTAGGGGTTAGGATTAGAGGGTTAGGGTTAGGGGTTAGGGTAAGGTTTTGAGGGTTAGGGTTAGGTTAGTTAGGGTTAGGGTTAATGGTTCCAGGCACAACAAACCCCGCCCCTCGCACATATTGTACTTTATTTTGGCATCGATCCAGCTGATGTCATCATGTCTGTGCGTGTGCTGATGTCAGCATATCCACTGCCTCTATATATGTGTCAAGTTTGAAGTTAATTGAAACAAAATTGATGTTTTTATAAACGTTTAATTTTGCCCATTGTAAGTAAATGGGGTTAAGGTTAGAGAGAGATTTTAAAAATTCATAAAAAATTTGAACTTTGACCTACTGTTCCCAAAATGTAATGACATCTATTCTGGGTCAGTGGCAATCTATAAACCCAGTTTGGTATGAATTCAACTAATAGTTTTGCTGCTACAGACATTTGTAATTTTGCCCATTATAAATAAATGGGAGAAAAAAAGATTTTAAAAATTCATAAAAAATTTGAACTTTGACCTACTTTTCCCAAATTGTAATGACATCTATTTTTGTGTCACTGGCATAAATCAAATTTGGTATGAATTCAATGAATAGTTTTGCTCTTGGAGTGTTAACAAACAAACAAACAAACAAACAAACAAACAAACAAACAAACAAATAAAGAAGGAAACAAACAAACCAAACCAAAAATAATACCCCACGACTCCCCTTTGGGGGGCAGGGTAACAGTCATTTGGGAACTGCCATAAAAGTAGTACTGGCTCTTTTTGGGTTAATTAAGGACAAAATTTTTTGGCTTTTTGAGCATCAGCAGTAATTTTTATTAAATCTAAACTGAATGTTGTTGTTTTTAACATGATGCTTTCTCAAGTAACAGCTCACACCTTTACTAAAGTTTTTATACTGTGTGTAAATTGTGAGAAAACCCTCTGTTTTAACTTGATTTTTACAATATTTAAGTATTACAAAGTCAAAACACAGTGTTTTGGCTCCATATAAAGGTAAGTTCTTAAGGGGGCTAATAATAATAATAATAATAATAATAATAATAATAATAATAATAATAATAATAATTTTAATAATAACATTTTGAGCGCAGAACTTTTACTAGTAGTAGGACATTTTAACTCGAGGTAAAGGATGTGAATGTGTCATTATTGGATGATTCAGTGCTTCATAACAGGTGTGGCACAATCCTTTCAGATAACACCATAACTGACAAATTACCAGCGCAACAATAACAGCATTTCAGATATGTGTTGTATTGTATAAACTGATGAACACACCTAAAGGTAGGGCTGCTAGATTTCTTTCTGGTTCTTCTTGTCCTTCTTGCCAAGTGTTTTGTTTAAGTACTTTCATCCAGTACTACATGCATACCACATGTGTAGTAGTGAACAGTATGACAGTATGTGGCAGTAGGTCTACTGTGACTGTCCTGCATTTGGAATCTGACACAAACTCACTAATGCTCTGTTGTTGTCTGTTGGCGAACACATTAGTATTATTAGGTTTTGTTTGATTCACACACACTGACCTCTCTCACCCAAACATGTATTACATTACTGATATCTGCTGTTTACAGACTGCATTTTGAGTTACATTTAGTTAAATAAAATACCTTTCTTTGTTAGGGGAAATAGGTGGATTAGTGCGCTCATAAGGCTTTTTTTTTGTTTTTTGTTTTTCTGTTGGTTAGAATGTTATGTTTTGTTTAATTGCTGTTGTTGTAGTTCATTTATTTGCTTATTTGTTGTGTATTCATTTTGGGTTGCCTTTGAGGATGTATGTATGTGTGTATTTATTTATTTATTACCTCCGCCAAGGAGGTTATGTTTTTGCCAGGGTTTGTTTGTCTGTTTGTTTGTTTGTTTGTTTGTCTGTCCGTTAGTGTGCAACATAACTCAAAAAGTTATGGACAGATTTGGATGAAATTTTCAGGGTTTGTTGGAAATGGGATAAGGAAGAAATGATTAAATTTTGGTGGTGATCGGGGGTGGGGGGGCCCACGGGGGGGCGCCGCTGATCAGCCTTGGCGGAGGTCTGCGCTCTCCGAGTGCTTCTAGTTTATTTATTTATTTTCTGGTATGTCAACATAGGTGTGTATGTATGTATGTATGTATGTTTGTTTGTTTGTTTGCATGTGTGTGTGTGTGTGTGTGTGTGTGTGTATGTATGTATGTATGTATGTATGTATGTATGTGTGTGTGTATGTATGTATGTATGTATGTATGTGTGTGTATGTATGTATGTATGTGTGTGTGTGTGTGTGTGTGTGTGTGTGTGTGTGTGCGCATGTATGTATGTATGTGTGTGTATGTATGTATGTATGTATGTGTGTGTATGTATGTATGTATGTATGTATGTGTGTGTGTATGTGTGTGTGTGTGTGTGTGTGTATGTATGTATGTATGTATGTGTGTGTGTATGTATGTATGTGTGTGTGTGTGTGTGTGTGTGTATGTATGTATGTATGTGTATGTGTGTATGTATGTATGTGTGTGTGTATGTATGTATGTATGTATGTGTGTGTGTGTGTGTGTATGTATGTATGAATGTATGTGTGTGCGTGTGTGTGTGTGTGTGCGCATGTATGTATGTATGTGTGTGTATGTATGTATGTATGTGTGTGTGTATGTATGTATGTATGTATGTATGTGTGTGTGTATGTGTGTGTGTGTGTGTGTGTGTGTGTGTGTGTGTGTATGTATGTATGTATGTATGTGTGTGTGTATGTATGTATGTGTGTGTGTGTGTGTGTGTGTGTGTATGTATGTATGTATGTGTATGTGTGTATGTATGTATGTGTGTGTGTGTATGTATGTATGTATGTATGTGTGTGTGTGTGTGTGTATGTATGTATGTATGAATGTATGTGTGTGTGTGTATGTATGTATGAATGTATGCGTGTGTGTATGTATGTATGTGTGTGTGTGTGTGTGTATGTATGTATGTATGTATGTGTGTGTGTGTGTGTGTGTACGTATGTATGTTTGTATGTATGTATGTATGTATGTATGCAAGTATTTATTTATATTTTTTCTGGTATGTTAATATAAGTGGGTATGTATGTATGTATGTATGTATGTATGTATATATTTATTTATATTGATTTTTTCTGGTATGTCAGTGTCAGTGTGTGTGTGCATGTGTGTGTACGTATGTATGTATTAATTTATTTTAAAAAAATTTTCTGGTATGTCAATATCGGTGTGTGTGTGTGTGTGTGTGTGTGTGTGTGTATGTATGTATGTATATTTATTTAATATAACTTTTTTTTCTAGTATGTCAATATTGGTATGTGTGTATGTGTGTGTGTGTGTGTGTGTGTGTGTGTGTGTGTGTGTGTGTGTGTGTGTGTGTGTGTGTATGTATGTATTTTTATTTTTTCTGGTATGTCAGTATCAGTGTGTCTGTCTGTACATATGTATGTGTATGTGAAAATTTGAAGTGGAGTTACCTATTTGCGAAAGATCCAGGGGAACTGATTTTTCGTACAGCCTTCTGCTGATATGAAACTAAAGGAAAGACTGTTGTGTGGAGAAGGAGTGGGATTAAATAAATTATAGGGCTAGTTCCTCTCACTCCTTTACAAATATATGAACGAAGTCATATTTTGTGTCATGTCTATGTGTAAGTTTTTCATATTTTCTTGAAATTTGTTTCATTTCTAAGGACTAAAGTAGGATTACTTTCTTTGTTTTGTTACATATTCGAACTAAACTGAACTGAACTGAGCCAGATTTGTAGTAAATTTAATGCAATGACACACAAATAACACTAGAGGGAGGTATTGAACTACAGACTGCAGTAATGCACATTCTTCCCTCTGTAAACACATACATGTTCATTTTGACAGATGAAGAGAAGTTTTACAACATATGGGGCAGCGCAGCAATAAAAGACATGTCAAGAAACAGTGACTCATGGAAACTCAAACCTCCTGTAAAATGCAACCCCATGTTTATGTGCATTAGGAAAAAGTATGGCACCATCACCATGGTAATAAACATATCTGTACAACATGGAGCCCTATAGTGGATTACATTAACGAGCCATAAAGGGATCGTAACTGTTCAGAAAAATCCAAAAGTAATCTAAACACATTATATGCCGTGAATCTTATATAACTTTTATACTTTTAGATGTTGTTTGAAGAAGTTTTAAAAGTCAGTTTCTGTTTATTTACCATAGGAAGTAATAGCAGAAATATTACAGTATATTTTCATAAAGTCTTGAAATTACTTGCATCTGTGTCTCTGTCACAAATTCCTGGGTCATACAGGAAAAGTCTGAGCAGAAAAGCTTAACAACTTGCACTATGAGAAATGTAGGATCCCAAACTTACAAGTAAACATCAGGATCTCTGTAATCATATTCTTTTTCTCACCCGTGTAGAAGAAACGCTGCCATTTCATCATCAAACTCCCTTCTTTCCATTTAGAGCTGTGTCCAGTGGAGAAAACATCAACAGTGTCTCTAGCTTTTATGGCTTTTTTGTGTTGTTGTTTTTTTTTTTTTTATAACTTAATTTTTATTTCATTTTGCTCATACAAATATACAAGACATTTTATGTATATCAACATATCCAATCAAACATCCCCATATGGCATACATGAAAAAAAAAAAAAAAAAATCTGCAGTAGACATTGACCACAACAATCACAAACGAAACATGACTGACAAAAAACACATGTATACGACCACTTCTGAACGCTTATTACATTAAAAGCTTAATCATGGGACTCCATCTCTTTGTAAATGTCTCTCCCTGAATTCTAAGTCTATACACTACAAACAAAAAGTTAAGGATATTTCATTTCTTTTTTGTCTTTTTTGTCATTTTTGCCATTTGTAAATAAAACTATGCCTTGTCATTAAAAAAACGTGTTTCTATTCTAAAATGTGTTTCTATTTTTATTTCTTAAACTATGTCTGGTCAATAAAAAAATGTGTTTCAATTCAGTTCACACACAAAAAAGTCAAAAGTGCTGTGCAAGAATCCCAACTGAAAAAAAAATAGCCCAAAAAATTAAAAATATCCTTAACTTTTTGTTTATAGTGTGTGTAATTTGTTCCATCTGATAGATTTCCCTCACTTTCTCAGTCCAAATGTTATATGTGGGAGGTTCAGGTTTCAACCACTTGATAGTGATGCATTTAATGACTGCCGTTTGTAAAATTCGCAAGACGTGTTTTCGGTTATTTCCCTCTAAACTTTCTGGGATTACACCGAAAATAGCAAACTTTAAATCTTTAGAAAATGTTTGGTTGAAAACTGCGCTCACAGCTGCAAATATGTCATCCCAGAAAGGTCTGATCTGAGGACACGTCCAGAATATGTGGGTCTGGTTCCCCAAGTGAGCGCCACCATTTCCCCAACAGGTATTGGGGTTCAGGGGGTTCATTTTTGAAATTAACTCCGGTGTCCTGAAAAATCTTATGACAATTTTCCATCGCTTTGATGTTAAAAGTTGCTTCTTAGCGGTTTTCATCTGCTACTCACTACTCCCTCTAGTGGTCAGTATATAATGAGTCAGTTCATTTCTCTACAGTTCAGTATGTTAATGTTAAAACTAACTTCAGAGCTCTTTATTCTAAACACTGTCATGATAGTTTTAGGTATTTTCTTAATATTTTAAAGTAGTAATGCTACATTTTGCCCTTTTAAAGTCAGTCAAATGTAATGCTAATTTTGATTCATTGAGAGGTTCTCGAGAACTTGAAATGTAGTTGAACTGTTGGATGTTGATCCAGTTTTCTAGTTGATGATTCCTAGATCTATAAGATGGCGTCTCATTGTCATTACCGTAGCTAAAAATGCATACCTCGACTTCATAGAGACTAAAAACCCTCCTGGTCCTGAGTTTGATGGTGAGTCAAACAACATCCATCCATTCATCCATCCATTCATCCATCCACCCATCCATCCATCCATCCATCATCTTGCACTTTATCCGGGGCCGGGTCGCGGGGGTAACAGTCTAAGCAGGGATGCCCAGACTTCCTTCTCCTCAGACACCTCCTCCAGCTCTTCCGGGGGGACTCCGAGGCGTTCCCAGGCCAGTCGAAAGACATATGCTGCGTTTCCACTATGTGGAACCACCTCGGCTCGGCTCGGCTCGACTCGGTATTCCTGGAGACCGTTTCCATTACAAGATACTATCCACTTTACAGTACCTGGACGTCACAGCGATGCGGCGCATTACCTCCGTGTCATCTGTTCAGAGAGTTGCTGATAAACTCGCCCGTTGCGTATTGTCTCGTCTGAATTTTTACGTCGGCCACCAAAGACTGAATCTCCTCGACCGACCATGGTGCAGTTTTGGGCTGTTATCATGTGGATTAACCTACCGCTATATTTATTGTCCACTTCCGCATCTGTTTTTTGTAAAATGGCGGGTCACAGAGAAAACTGTCTGACCAATCAGTGGTCTGCAGTGTTTACACATCACAGTTTAGTATCTGGTCCCCAGTCCTGGAACCTCGGCGGAGGTGATACCAAAAAAGTAGTACCGGGTACCAGATTCCAGGCCCTTTTTCGTAATGGAAACACGAAAAGGCCCAGCCAAGTCGAGTCGAGTCGAGCCGATACCACATAGTGACAAACAATTATGGCGTACTCGGAGAAGTGTTCATTGGAAGTCTTGACCTTATATGTGCAAATGTCGTGAAGTAACTAGTTATAGACGCAACAAATTAAGCAGGAATTGAAACAGGTTGTAGAAATCCACTCGATTTTTGCCAAAATGAATAGAAAGATAGCTTTGCAGCACCTGTAGCTTTGAACTATTAGGGTCCCCAAATACACAAATAAATGAACCAAATACGAATAAAAGTGGGTTTTGTGAAATATGACCCTTTAAGGACGGTTAAATGCAGAGAAAAATTCATTTGGGAACTGCCACAAATGTCACTCTGGGTCCTTATTGGTTAACTTTGCTTTAGTGGTAGTTTTCATGAATGACTCACTACTCCCTCTAATGGTCACATACTTTCACTGAGACACGTCCACTTATGGCTATGAATAAGTACAGATCTTATTGGTGATATGCAGACATCTTTGACATAATATCAGAACTCCTCATTTTGTTGGAATGAGAGGAAAGCGGTACTGTTTTTGGTGTGGTTTGTTTGTTTGTTTGTTAACACTTTAGCAGCAAAAGTATTGGTTGAATTCATACCAAATTGGGTTTACAGATTTCCAGTGACCCAGAATAGATCTGATTACATTTTAGGAACAGCAAGTCAAAATTCCAATTTTTTTTATGAATTTTTAAATATTTTTTTTCCCATTTACTTATAATGGGTGAAATTTCAAACGTATGTAGCAGCAAAAGTATTTGCTGAATTCTTACCAAATTGGATTTATAGATTGCCAGTGACCCAGAATAGATGTTGTTACATTTTGGGAAAAGTAGATCAAAGTTCAAATTTTTTCTGAATTTTTGAAATATTTTTTCTTTCCCCATTTACTTATAATGGGCAAGTTTTCACATGTCTATAATAACATCAATTTTGTTTTAGGCTGAAAATTTTCAAGGCCTTCAGCTAATGTAGCTAATGCTAACGAAGTAACCTACCGGAAGTGGAGGTTGGTGCACTAAAAATAAAGTTTTTTAAAAATAGCAGATAATTTTTTGGGGCTGTTCTGTTTTTTTCTTATAGTGGATAATTTTTTGGACTGTTGTCTTTTTTTCTTATAATGGATAATTTTTTTGGGCTGTTGTCTTTTTTTTCTTATAGTGGATATATTTTTTGGGCTGTTGTCTTTTTTTTCTTATAGTGGATACTTTTTTGGGCTGTTCTCTTTTTTTCTTATAATGGAAATTTTTTTTTGGGCTGTTCTCTTTTTTTCTTATAGTGGATAATTTTTTGAGCTGTTCTCTTTTTTTTCTTATAGTGGATAATTTTTGGGGCTGTTGTCTTTTTTTTCTTATAGTGGATAATTTTTTGGACTGTTGTCTTTTTTTTCTTTTTGTGGATAATTTTTTTGGGCTGTTCTCTTTTTTTTTCTTACAGTGGATAATTTTCTGGGCTGTTGTCTTTTTTTCTTATAGTGGATAATTTTTTGGGGCTGTTCTCTTTTTTTCTTTTCATGGATAATTTTTTAGGCTGTTTTCTTTTTTTCTTTTCGTGGATAATTTTTTGGGCTGTTCTCTTTTTTTTTTCTTTTTGTGGACAATTTTTTTGGGCTGTTGTCTTTTTTTCTTATAGTGGATAATTTTTTGGGGCTGTTCTCTTTTTTTCTTTTCATGGATAATTTTTTTTGGGCTGTTCTCTTTTTTTTTTCTTATAGTGGATAATTTTTTGGGCTGTTGTCTTTTTTTTCTTATAGTGGATAATCTTTTGGGCTGTTCTTGTTTATCTCTTTTTGTGGTTAATTTTTTGGGCTGTTCTCTTTTTTTTCCTTATAGTGGATAATTTTTTGGGCTGTTGTCTTTTTTTTCTTATAGTGGATAACTTTTTGGGCTGTTCTTGTTTTTTTTTTTTTTTTGCGGATAATTTTTTCGGGGGCTGTTCTCTTTTTTTTTTCTTAAAGTGGATAATTTTTTTGGGCTGTTCTCTCTTTTTTTTCTTGTAGCGGATAATTTTTCGGGCTAGTGGATAATTTTTTGGGCAGTTGCACCTCTGGGCCACCGTAAGAGTCTCACCAAACTGCTGAAACATCCTTTTAAACATGTACAAATGCTTTAAAACAAGAGGAGAAATAGACCAGTTTTAACAGTTATTATTATTTTCTGTGATTGCCACAACCCTTTTGATTAAACTCCTAGAAATCCAGCTTAATTACAAATAGACCTAATAATCTCCCACTGAGAATAAAGGAGAGCACAGCCGAACAGTAAAACATCAGAGGTTTTGCAAATTACGCATGGGTGGGGTAACGGCTTTTTTTATTGTCTATTCATTTATGCTTCTCCGAGGGGGGAAAAATGGAAAGTTTGAGTGCTGAGAGGAACTGTAGTCCTCTTGTTAGGTGAGATGAGGAGGCGGAGGAGGAGGCGGAGGAGGAGGAGGGCGTTGGGAGTGCGTGGGACCGTTGTGCGCACGGAGAGAGAGTCACAGTGGGGGAAATATGCAGCCTGGACATTCCCACTGCAGGGAAATATAGCAGAGAGAGTGAAGGGGAAGCGATAAGGAACATTTTTACACGCTAAAGCACAGATTTAGAGAGGAAAAAACAAATAAAGACAGCCATGGAGACTGCGTTATGATAGTAAGTGGAAGGAGAAAGTTTGTTTTTTTGCGTAAAATGCGGAGAGGAAGTGAATCTAAACCTGGAGCTGACGACCATGTAGGAATTCCCGACTGAAGTCATGGTAAGTTTTTAAACTAGACATGTGGAAAAGGTTGATGATTTCATTATTTCTTTCCGTTTAGTGTTTTATCACTTTGTTTATCTGTTTGTAAACACTTGAGTGTGCGTAATGGAAGCGGTTCTACATCATCCAGCATCACTTTTACACAGTCATTGTATTCACTTTTTTTTTTTTCCTTTTTTTTTTTTTAACCCTTTCATGCATGAATTATAAGAACCTTAATCAAGATTTTTTTTTTCCTGAGTGTTTTTATTCATCTTTAGGCATGAAAAAAAAAAAAACCCAAAACAATGTGATAGATTTTTTTTTTTTTTTTAACTTGTTTTTCATGGAGTTACAAAAATGTCCACTCAGCTACACCATGAATTTTATTCTTGAAGCAAAGAAACATGTATTTAAAACCCAATATCATAAAGTGATATGAAAACAGTGAAATGAAACCATGTTTAATGCAGCTAATCTGATGTTTTCTCACATTTTAACATATTCTAATACTAGTTATTACTCACTTCATGGAGATAATATGCAAAAAATAAATATTAACAATTGATTTCCACTCAAGAACCAATCAAGAACAGCAAAGTTACAATAATGGTATGAATTGCAGTTAATGAGATGATGCTTAAGTGTCCACTGTGTTGGTTGATATGGAACTAAAACAACAAAACCCATGAATATACAAGATTAAAGCTGTAGAGTAACTATCCACTGTAGTGACCACTATGCATGAAAGGGTTAAATTAATTAATTAAAGCATCAGGACTGGGAAGATGTTTAGTCAGCAGTCAGAAATACAAAGCTGTCAAATCCCAATGGCAACAAATTAAAATGCCATAATTTAAGTTGTGTGACGTTAGTGATTTTTGTGGTTGCCTCGGAAAGGCAGTCATGAAAGGCACCTCCTGGGATTTTGTTTACCATCTCCACCCACTTATGGTCTGATCAGTGACATCCAGAGGCAGAGAAACAGTGATGATGCAGACGCACAGGGAACAGCTGCTGACTGCATTCAAAGAAAGTAAGAACCTAATAAAGTAATAAACAGATCTCGATCATATTCCCACTAATGTGTGCTGGGCAGGGTGGAGCAGTTTGGCAAAGGGAGGAAGAAAGAAGGAGTTAGAAAGAGAGAGCCGGAGTGGGAAAGACTGGAATAAAAGAGGAGGGTAGGGTTACTTTTTATTTTAGGAGACTTGGACGGCGGCGGCAGCGGTTTCAGTGATGCCACATTTTCCACATTGGACCTGGGAGAAAAGAGGAAAGGGGAGGAAGAGAGAAAAGAGGGGGAACAAGAACAAGGGATGGCATGGACTGGAGGGAAGGATGTGCAGAACAGTGCAGATTCATCTTCCTCAATACCCAAAAGGGGAAAGTTCAGGGTGGAACAATAACAGATGTACATAGAAACAGAGAGAAAAAAAAAAAAAAAAAATCCTCAAATAGAACTTTTTTTTCTGCGTGAACAAATAACAGCCTGAAGAACATGAGTAGAAGAAATCAAAACACAGTAATCCATGCGTTTACATGATAACTTTTATTCCTGGTTTAATCTGATTAAAGGGTAGATCCTATTTCAGATGCCCATGTAAACACCTTATTCCAGTCGAAAAAGAAAAGTTTGGATTAAATTTAAACCCGATTAAAGTCACTGGTTTAATCCCCTTTTGAATCTAAATTATTCCTGGGACATGTAAACCCTTTATTCCGTTTGGACTTTATTCCTGACATTCTGCACATGCTCGTTGTCTTGTCCTGTCGCGATGACGCACACATTTTACGCTGGCGGAAGAATATGCAATGCAGTCTAGTCAACCCAAACCGTTCCAGTGGGTTATTCTGATGGGATCTACCAGCCTGGAAAACCCTGAAGAAGAGTTCACCACTTGTTTTTTTATTAATTCATTTGTCATGCACTAATGAGTTCGATAAGTGGGCAAAACAGTGCACCGATTGCCTTGTTCTCGCAGCCCTTCCGTTAGCTTAGCTTAGCCTAGCTTAGCATAATCGCTTCATTCCTATGGTCAGATGTAGCCAGGCTTTTATAGGTGATTTGTAGTATTTTACGAGTGATTTTGCGAACTTCAATTCTCCCTAATCATTACTTTAGTCCGGTGGGGTGAGTATGATCACAAATTGAGGCTCAAATCATGGCGATGTGACTTACTGCACTAATAAAATCTTGGGAAATAAAAACTAATGCAAAGCTAAAACGTTAAAGCAAAGCTAACTTAGTGCATGCATCCCTTCCAACAAAAAGATTTTCCAACTTCCGTCAACACAACAGTCCCAAGAGTGTATGAGTGCAGTAAGTCGCAGATCTAAAGAAATAATTAGGGAGACTCGGATTTCAGAAAATCACTTACAAAAGACAACAAATCACCTTTAAAAAACTGGCTACGTGTGACCATGGAAATGCAGTGACTATGCTAAGCTAAGCTAACAGAAGGGCTGTGAGGACAAGGCAATGTGAGCACTGCAGCGCAAACCCTTTAGCTCACTTATCTACCTCATTAATACCTCATGTAAACCTTTATTCGGGTTTAACATTTCCGTGTAAACAGCATTAATTTCTTCTGGAAAAATAAATCGGATTTAAAAAGCATCATGTAACCGTACCCAATGTCCTGTCAGAGAGCCAACTATTTTTCTGGCCCAGTGGTATTTTTGTGGCAGTTCTCAAATTAATACTTTACTTTTTAAAAACTGATTTATCCCCATTTATTGTATTATTATCCTCTTTAGAGTTTTTTCAGTGTAAATCATATATTTTCCTATATTTAATTCGATGATTATGTAAGTGTTCATTAAAACTTAGATTAATTCAAAGGTTATTAGATCAATACTGAGAAAACTGAAGAAAAAGTGGCTTTTTCAGTAAAATCTATCATTAACTGAACATAATCCAAGCGTGTCTATCCACTGTCATTGATCCAACTCCATGGTGAATCACTGAGCCTGTTTACATGCACACTAATACTCCGATCATTATCCGATTTCTGGAGTTACCAGATTATTCAAGTCATGTAAATAGGATAATCTGATATGAGAAATCGGATTAACACACCTAGATTTCTCCCCAGTACTCAGATGTCTTCATGCATGTATACAGGTTAATCTGATTTCTTTCTTTTTTTTTTTTTTTTTTTTTTTTTTACATCTGCTTGTGTAAAAAAGAAAAAATCAATATAAGGGTCAAAACACAGTAATGTCCCGTCAGAGAGCGAACTTTAATTGGTTGCCATTCCAACATTTATTTCAATATAAAGTAGCTCCTTGTTTTGGATAATCCCTTATGGTCCAAATTAAGCAAAAATGAATTTAAAAATAAAAATGTGGGTCATTTAGCAACACTAATCTGTTAAATTGTCTCTAAAATGAGACGAAAAGAGAGATTTCATATACTGTGCTTAAGAAATCTAAACACAAGGTATGAATGCGTGCATACATGGAGCTTTGACACAGGGACAAACAGGGCTGTGAACACATGCACATAGGTGTAAAAATGCATCACTGTGCAGCTATGTGAACACACTACCATGCAGTCACACACCCAATGTTGGCCAAGAATATGGGGCAGTGGGTGTTTCCATTTTCAAACTCTAATGGTGTTCTCCGTGTTTTTTTTAACCTGCTCGGGGAACCAGGCGGGTGGAGATAACGGCGCTAAAATAATCCAGACAGAGACCACGATGTTGTCAATCACAGGACTCTTTCTTTAGCTGAGTTTCCTGTGATTGTGGAGACTTGCTGACATGACCACCGCTCAGTGTTGGACTCTAGCTGGTGAGAAGGTCTGTTTTCTACAGAAACATTCTGATGTGTCACTGTGTGTCACGTGTACATTCTTTTTTAACTGCTTTGCTTTGAGGGTTCCACTATTGTGGACAATGTGAGTCACTGTCATGTTGTCATGGCGTGAACATATAGAAGTCAGGGTTGATGTCGTAAGTGACTCCTGAGCTCTTCCATAGTGGCTTTTCCATTGACCTTCAAATTGCGCAAATACAACTTGTGCATAAACACTTACCTAATGGAAAGATGATAATTTCGCCAAAAGTCTCATTTTTTGATTAAAAGTTTTTGCACTGCAATGGAAAGACCTTTTTTTGCAACTAGAGTCAGGTGAATTAAAAAACCAGATGTTGACGTACGCTACAACAAGTGAAGAAGAAGAAAAAGCATCTCGTGCACAGGCGATTTCTTAGTTCGTTGAGAATCAGCTTTATCACAAATCAGCGGACCCGATGTGATTCACTTCTCATACATTCTCGTTGCTCTGTTTTCTCATTCGATCTCTGCTCAGTGCATTTGCCCGTAGATGCTCAGTGTCCATGCACTTCAATGGGACTGAGTGGAACAGTCTTTTTCATTGCCTCAAAACTGGACAGTAATTGGATAAATGCCACGATGTTGTCCCTCCCCCAGACGCTCAGTGTCTCTGGGAGTGAATGGAGCTGTGGGCAGAGCTCAGCTGAGCTGGACGCTGGGCTTCTACGTGCTGATTGGAGGATCAGTTTCAATTTTGTATCATATTTGATACATCAGGTCTCAATACTCAAATATTATTTTTGAACAAACAAAAACATAATATAAGGCAAGGCAGTTTTTTTTTTTTTTTCTATAGCACATTTCATGAACAAGACAATTCAAAGTGCTTTATGTAAACATTAAAAGCATTACAGCAGGGAAGCAATTAAAGAGTATAGGCATGAGACAAATAAAACAAAACAAAAAAAATAACAGATAAACAGATAAAAACTTTAAAAAACTTAACTTTAAAAAAAACAGTGCAGATCTGAACTGATGAATAAAAACCCTATTCAAATTGTTGTGGAAATGTTCAACTGATAACCCACACAAAGAGGAGGAGAGAAAGAAGAGAAAGAAACAAAATGCAGCTGAGAACAGGCGGGTCTATAACCTGGGTTTAAATAAACTGAGTGTTTCAGCTGATCTGAGGCTTTCTGGGAGTTTGTTCCAGACATGTGGAGCATAGAAGCTGGACGCAGCTTCTCCTGACTCTGGGAACTGACAAAAGACCGGATCCAGATGACCTGAGGGGTCTGGTGGGTTCATACTGGGTCAGGAGGTCACTGATGTATTTTGGTCCTAAACCATTCAGAGCTTTATAGACCAACAGCAGAACTTTAAAGTCTATTTTCTGACAGACAGCCAGTGTAAGGACCTCAGAGTTGGACTAATGTGGTCCGCTTTTTTGATCTTTGTAGGCACTTTTCCATTGACCCTCAAATTGTGCAAATATAACTTGCTCATAAAATTTACATAATGGAAAAATTTTGTCAAAAGTCTCATTTTTCAATTAAAAGTTTTTGCGCTGGCAAGAGGTGGTTTTTCTGGCGTAGCACAAATGGTTTATCACACAAAACTGCAATGGAAAGACCTTTTTCACAACTAGAGTCAGGTGAATTAAAAAAATGGATGTTGACAGACGTTACAACAAGAGAAGAAGAAGAAGAAACATGTCGCAGTATGTGTGGACACACCGGGAAACCCAATCATTTTATAATTTAGTACGAGATAGAGGGGTAATATATAATAATAATGAATATATCTGTAAATCAACACCATATTTACATTCATCGCCATATTTATGGAATGACTTCTCATGTCATCTCATGATAATAAATAAACAAATCATCGCATTTGTGATTTAATGGAAAAACCGACATCACACACTTCTGTTTTTTCGACATTTAGTAAATATCAGTAAAGTTTTGTGCAGATGCTCAATGGAAAAGCAACCATTGAGGACTCTAGCAGCAGAGTTCTGGATGAGCTGCAGTTGTCTCATTGATTTTTTTAGGTCGACCTTTAAAGACACTGTTACAATAATCAAGTTGACTGAAGATGAATGCATGGACTAGTTTTTCCGGGTCCTGCTGAGACATCAGATCTTTTATCCTTGAGATGTTCTTAAAATGATAGTAGGCTGATTTTGTGTCAGTGGTTCTCTAACTTTTTACAGTGGAGTGCCCCCTGAAAAATATTTTTTTAGCCAAGTACCCCCAACTCTCGCTTCAGCATTTTTGCAAACTTGTTGCTGTGCCAGAGGTGCCTGTTTTTATTGACAAATCTTTAGAAACAAGCAACATATATTTAACTTTAACATATTAAAAATAACAAATCTTTATAAGTAGATTTCATGCGCAAAATGTAAATTGAAAAATGTCCTCTTTCATTGATTAGAAAAATAAATGAATTGGTCATAAATGAGTAAACTGACCTTTCATCAACCAAAAATAATTACTTAATTTCTCAAATAAACTCATGTCGAATAATATAAAATAGACATGTTCTTAAAATGTTACCAAAGCGCCGACTTTTTAAAAATATTGAAATGAAATAAGGTCAGGAGTGTCAATTTTATGATATGAATGTATTTATTGCGTTTTATATTTCAGCATTAATTGTCATTATTTACTTTATATTCTGTACACCAGTGGTGTAGTGGTCCCTGGAGAAGTGGGTATACTCTCAACTTTTGGCTTTTTTTTTTTTTTTAAAGTCCAGAAAAACACTGTTTTAGAAACAGTGACATGTCAGACTACTCTGTTTAGTTTACCCAAAAATCCATCGGTAGTATTTGTTCACTATTATAAAATTATCATGACGTGATCAGGAGCAGTTTGTAGGTTTTACTGGTCACATAAGCAGCTGCATGAATGTACATGTATTCAACATGAGGCAAACATAGGATAACGTTAGCCTTTCATAACGTTAGCCTACTTGCACAGTTTTACTAATGGTGACAACATCTCTTCTCCTCTAAATGTGCAGTCATATGGCCAGTAGTTTAAAACAGTGACTCATTCTGAAACCACCTTAAAACTTACCTCAGAATTATGTATTCCATGAAAGTAGGTTCTCTCCATTTGTGTCAGTCATCTGAAAGACGTTTATTCTATCTTTCTCGTTCACATTTCCAATAATCACACATCTTTCAAAGAGACGTGCAGTGACCTGTCAATCAACTGGGGTGGCGCTGGCACCTGAGGTGTCTAGTCAGGTTCCAGAGGTGGCCAGCACTAATTAGCAATAGTTTCCTTGGCATGACCCGCCCTACTCTTCCTCTGATTGGCTCATCAGTCCTCATGCCTAGAGTTAACCGATCTAATCAATGAAAGCAGCGAGTACTAGCCAATTACAGGCAGAGTAGGGCAGGTCATGGCGTCACCGTCCGAGGGGAAAAAATTGGCAATTTGGCTCAGATACTACTGAATGGTGCACATCAGGGGGATTTAGAAGTGGGTATATGCAATGACGACTTAAAAATAAGTAGGTATACGCCGCATACCGCCGTATACCCAGGACTACACCTCTGCCATACACGATGACTTATTTAAAGTATTTTTTCCCACAAAAAATTTCAGTTACCCCCTGGGCTTCTTCCAAGTACCCCTGGGGGGGTACGCACACCCCCATTTGAGAAAGACTCCTCTATGTTATATTTGCTCCCCCTATTTCTAGCAAGCTGTTGAAATTGGTGACAATGAGTAGAGGCCAAGTGTGTGAAATCTCATCTGGTGTGAAACCCGCCTTCACTGCAGCGACTTAAATAGTCCAAAACAATCTGCTGAAGCCTGGTTTGACCTACTGTAGATCAGGTTAGATTAGAGGAGAAGATTTAAGAAAGGAAATCACTCCACATTTTCTTTTTTATCCTCTTTATCTTTTTGTCTGTCTGGCTCTTCCTATGTCCCGCCTCCTCCTCCTTTTCTTTTCTGTTCCCTGTCTTTCTTCCAGCATCTTAGTTTTTCTCATAATCATGTCGACTTCGCCCCTCTCCTCCCTCCCCTGAACTCCTTTCTGCTGTATCTCTCCTCCTCCTTTTCTCTGTCCTTCATGTATTGTAGGGGTCTACATCTGGTTTCTATCATGGTTGCTGCTGCTCTTGTTTCCCATCGATCTTTCCCACTGGTCAGCCTCCTCCTCTCTTTCTTTTTTCTTTTCATCTTTTCTGTCGGAACCCTAAGTCCCCACAGTACCGTCTGGTTCTTTCACTATCTCCTTGTCTCTTGTTTTTTGGTCTGTTCTTCTGTTTGCAAAGTTGCACGAGTTCCCACTTTCTTACTTTATTCCTCTTTTCTATATTTAATGACGTCCTGTCTTCTATTAAAACTCGTAAGACTCTACTTCTCTAATTTTGTTTTTGTGGTATGCATCTTTTTTGGTCAACTGGTGCTTCCTTTTCTCATTCTGAATTAACCCATAAAGACCCAAACATCCACTGGTCACCATAATCATTTACTGATATAAAAAGTTCATTAATTAATCCTATCAATACATGTAAATAATTGGTGTAAAATACAGTTTTTCGTCTTTTCATTGTCTCAAGATATAATCCTTTTGGATGTTCAGAGACTTCTTAGTTACCGTGGAAACACTAGTTGCTTTTCCATCGGACATTTGCGCAAAACTTTACCGATATTTATTAAATGTCGAAAAAGCAGAGGTGCATAATGTCGGTTTTTCCATTAAATCACAAATGCGATGATTTGTTGATTTATTATCGCGAGATGACACGAGAAGTCATTCCATAAACATGGCGACAAATGTAAATATGGTGTTGATTTACAGATATATTCATTATTATTATATATTACCCTTCTATCTTGTACTAAATTAAAAAATGATTGGGTTTCCTGGTGTGTCCACACATACTGCGACATGTTTCTTCTTCGCTTGTCGTAATGTCTGTCAACATCCGTTTTTTAAGTCACCTGACTCCAGTTGTGAAAAAAGGTCTTTCCATTGCAGTTTTGCGTGACATACCATTTGTGCTACCTCTTGCCAGCGCAAAAACTTTTAATAAAAAAATTAGACTTTTGGTGAAATGATCATTTTTCCATTAGGTACATTTTTATGCGCAAGTTATACTTGTGCAATTGGAAAAACAAATACTGTCATCTTCTACTACACTGATTCACCAGTAAAACCCATGGAGCTGCATCAATGACAGTAAATGGACACGCTTGGTTTATGTTCATTTATTGATATATTTTACTGAAAAAGTCACATTTTCTTCCTCTTTCTCTGAGCTTTTATGGACATCTACATAATAATTGAATTAAATATAGAAAAATATCAGATTTTCACTTAAGAATGTAAAATACTGAGCAAAATATTAGAATAAATGGTGAAAAATCACTTAAGAGAAGTTACAATTCATTTGGGAAGTACCACAAAAGTAGCTCTGGGTCGTTATGCGTTCAGGAAAGAAAGGGAGGAAGTCTGACGTGGGAATGACATACTCTGATTCCACATTCAGCAGACTTCCTACAGGCAGACGTACTTTCCACCTGACCTAATAACCACAGACTGCATGACATTTCACGACACCCTCTGGTTTGTTATTGGATTAAAATTACAACCTTGTTTCTCAGTAATAAAAGAGCTATGACACCCTAGTACCTATTCCTGGCATGTCTTTTCAAGCTCCTGTGACTCAGATCCTATTCATTGTCATCATTGCAGTCTAGCTTTTAGTTGTGTGTCTTAGCACATGGGTCTGATGGGCCCCATAAGCATAGCCCCCCCCCACACACACACATTCTAATCTGAGTATGTTAACCCTTCAGTGCACCTTGTATCATATATGACACATACTGATCACAGGCATATACAGTAGGTACGTCACTAATTGCTAATTTAAGTTCTTTTCTGCTTTTTTCCCCCATTATTTTACTTTCTTTTTTTTTTTTTTTGTAAACTTTGCACTAAAATTTTTCCATTATTTTCATTTCAATTTGTTTTATTTTGAACTTGAATTTATCCATTATTTTTTTTAGATAGATTATTTTATTTTGTGCTGGAATTTTTCCATTATTTTTGTATAGATAATTTTATTTTGAACTCAAATTTTTCCATAATTTTTTTTATAGGTTCTTTTATTTTGTACTGACATTTTCATAATTTTACAGATTTTTTTTTTGTATAAAAATTGTCAACTCAATTTTTACATATTTGTTTTATTTTGAACTGAATTTTTCATTATTTTTTATATAGCTTTATTTCATTTTGAACTGGAATTTTTCCATTATTTTTTATATAGATTTGTTTTATTTTGTACTTGAATTTTTTTTCATTATTTTTTATATAGATTTGTTTAATTTTGAACTTGAATTTTTCTGTTATTTTTTGTATAGATTTGTTTTATTTTGTACTGGAATTTCTAAGTCATTTTATGTAGATTTTATTATTTTGTGCTGACATTTTTAATCATTTTACAGATTTTTTTTGTATAGAAATTTTTCAATAATTTTTTTACAGATTT
Source organism: Sphaeramia orbicularis (assembly GCF_902148855.1). Taxonomy (NCBI): domain Eukaryota; kingdom Metazoa; phylum Chordata; class Actinopteri; order Kurtiformes; family Apogonidae; genus Sphaeramia; species Sphaeramia orbicularis. The sequence goes on along the minus strand of NC_043974.1, from coordinate 13,278,980 downwards.
GTTTTATTTTGTCCTAGAGTTTGAACAGAAAAATAGTTGTTGAATGTTCAAATTGCACTCAGTGTTCATGTGCATGATTGAGACGAACTGCACAGAAGAATGTTCTTTTTCAAGACTGAAACTTATAAAAAATATTAGATTCATAGCACAATGGGGCAGCATAGATTGAACAGGTTTTCACTTACGTGCGTAGAAAATGACGTCCTGAAGACCACTGACTTCAAGCCAATACTAATTCCTGTGAGTAGTAGTCATAGGGGTCCCACTACACTGCTTTACCCGGGGGCCTATAATGCTGTTAATACGGCCCTGTATACAGTCACTTTTCCGAAGTATTGCAGACATGATGCCAGTCTTTGCACATGCATGCCAATGTTTGATACGTCATATTACTGTAAGTAGATTAAACCTGTAAAAAGGATGCACCTGGTTTTACATGAGTCTTTTTCTTTGTTTAAGTTTGAGAACTTAATCTAATATAGAAATCCAATCAGGTTTGTTACACGTACCGGTCTGTGAAGAAAAAGAACCTAAGCCCTAATTGCATTAAATGCACTGGATGTGTATGTTAGACAGGATTAAATATACATGTTTGACCCTTTACACAGATAAGACACATTATAGCAGCTGTGTAGGACTGGGAAAGAAGCCATATTAATTTTACAAGAGTTTGTGGCGAGTGGAAAAGGGAAATCCATCTTTTCTTTCTTAGCTAACGTCAGACTTTTTGAGTAATTGTGCTTCTAGGCTGAAATTCTTTCCTTTGAATGTGAGCGGTGCTGTTTAAAACTATAGAAACGCAGCAAACATGCAAAATAGAGTCAGGAAAAAGGGGCTATTTGAATATATTTGTCTGCAGGGTTGTTTACTTTTCATTGAGCAAGCAAGTCCACCAGGGTCAACATCAACCACTATTGGTAAAGTTGTAGGAATTGAAAAAAATTACACTAATGTATGTATCAGTGCTTTTAGGTCTTTTAGGACTATGGCCTGTTTGTCTCCACACTTTGGTAAATGTGACTCCATGACTGTTCTCTATTTAACCAGATGGGCTTAAAGTCCAGAGTTGTTCTGATTCAACACACTTTACACAAAACAACAGCAAAAACCAATATTTGCATTGTATTTTTCTGTTGTATATATGTCTATATGTATATTTCCTTGTGTGGTGCTTATACTGGTCTGTGTTGTTTTGGGAGAACACTGTGTAACAGGGGTGTCAATAGGGATGGGAATCAATAAAAATTTAACGATTCCGATTCCGTTATTGATTTTGCTTATCAAAACTATTCCCTATTGATTCTCATTGGGTGAGGGAATAAAAGAGTACAAACAGGTGTGTTTGCATTAACTGTCTTTTATATTTCCATCTCTGCACAGAAAATATACCATATACAGTATGTACAAATAATAACAGATGACGCCAGGCCTGGTTCGGGGGGGGTGCACAGTGAAAGTGAAACTTAAGACACTTTACTAATTCCTCTATTGCCGCATTTCCATTAAGTGGAACCAGTTCAACTCGGCTCGTCTCCCGTTGTTGTGCACCTCATTTCCTTTCCCCTACCTTCGGAAACTTGTATTTGAGGGGGCACGACGTTTGTTACCCGCACCGGAACTGGAACTGGGCCTGGATGACGGCCTGGTGTTTACTTTATCGCTAGATTCACAAACGTCGCTAAGTAGCATACCAAATACGTGACATTCCTGTAAATGAATCACATGCTGTGGACAAATGTTTGAACATATTGGAGGGATTCCACCCTTTTGAAGACATGGAAGCTTTGACAGTGTTCCAGTGGACCTGGTGTCGTCTGTTTAGACCATATCTGCCTCAACACCATGTTGGCTACATTCTGACCAAAACAATGCAGCGTACGTGTGACATCATCGTGCATGCGCAACGAAGGCGAAATCGATAAGCAGAATTGTTAAGCAGGCAGGCAAAAGATTCCAAGGAATCGAGCTACTGGGATCTGGTTCTCAAAAAGAACTGGTTCTCGATTCCCATCCCTAGGTGCAAAACTCATTTTCTTCCTGGGGCCACATTCAGCCCAGTTTAATCTGAAGTGGGTTAGACCAGTAAAATAATAGTATGACAGCTGATAAATAATGACGACTCCAGACTGTTTTAATATAAAAATAATATTCAGTTATGCCAATATTTACATTTACAAACTAGTCAAACAAAAAGGATGTGAATAACCTGAAAAAAAATGAAATTTGTTCAGAAATATAAGTGCAATTTTATCAATATTATGCCTCGACTTATAATTTTTTATACATATGCATTATAGATCAGATCTACAAAGGCACAAAACATTTAGTAACAGGCAGAATATTGTTAAAATTGCACTTAATTTTCTTTAGACATTTCAAGTTGTTCATATTTATTCATGTTATTTGCATTTTATTGCTAAAGGATAGTTTTTTAATATGAACATTTTCATAATTTAGTGTTTTTTGCATTAAATCAAAGAGAAGAAATTGGTGTTGTCATTATTTATAGGTTATTATGATGTTATTTTTGAGTTTGATGCCCTAACTTGCACTTTGCAAATTCATCCGGCAGGCCGGATTAGATCCTTTGGTGGGCTGGTTTTGGCCCCCGGGCCACATGTGTGACACCTGCGCTGTATAAGATTGATGGACACAGGAACTAGAACTTCATCTGTTGGTTCCAGAACCATCATTTTGAATCCAGGAGTTTTTGATTTTGCGTTGGAGTTCAGGGGGTCAGAACTGTATTTGAGGTGTCATCCTAAATGTTATCTTACGGACCTGGTAAAACGGTGAACTTCACCGAGTACTGTGTTACAAAGTCATTTCACAGTGTTGGATTTGAACTGTCTTTTAGGAAACACATCAACTCTGCAAAGTTTAACTCAGCAGGAGAACAAGCTTTCACCTACACCTGTCACCTGTCTTGTTTAGGATGTTGTCTGTTGTCCACATCCATGAAAATGCCTGTACACTGATATCCATGTAGACCAGGGGTCTCAAACATGCGGCCCGGGGGCCAAATGTGGCCCGCCAAAGGTTCCAATCCGGCCCATGGGATGAATTTGCAAAGTGTAAAAGTTCCATAGTCAAGGCTGTCGAACTCATTTTAGTTCAGGTTCCACATACAGACCAATATGATCTACAGCAGGGGTGTCAAACATGCAGCCCGGGGGCCAAATCCGGCCCGCCAAAGGTTCTAGTCCGGCCCGCGGGATGAATTTGCAAACCGCAATAATTATATTTAAGATATTAACAATCAAGGATGTCGAACTCGTTTTAGTTGAGGTTCCACATACAGAACGATGTGATCTCAACTAAAATAATAGCATAATAACCTAGAAATATTGAGTCCAAATTTTCGTAGTTTAATGGAAAAAACATAATATTATTTTACACTTATAAATAATGAACTCCAAATTTTTCTCTTAGTTTTAGTGTAAAAACTTACATTCATTTATGAAAATATTAAAATTTGCAAACTATCCTTTAACAATAAAATGTGAAAAACCTGAATTTTTTGAAGTGAAATTTTAACATTATTCTTCCTGTTATTAAATATTTTGTGCCTTTATAGATCCAATCTGTAATACGCATGTATAAATGGTAAGTTGAGGTGTAATATTGTTAAAATTGCACTTATTTTTCTCAAGAAATTTCAGTTTTTTCAGGTTATTCACATCATTTTGTTTGGATACTTTGTAACTGTACATATTTTCAGAATTTAATTTTGATTGCAGTAAAATAAAAATAAAAAGTTGGATTCGTCAATATTTATAGGTTATTATGCTACTGTTTTACTGGTCTGGCGCACTTGAGGTCAATTTGGGCTTAATGTGGTCCCTGAACTAAAATGAGTTTGACACCCCTGATCTACAGTAAAATAATAATAGCATAATAACCCGCAAAAAATAATGATTCCATTTTTTCTTCTTGGTTTGATGTGAAAAAAATAATATTACATTCTGCCTATAAATAATGACAACTTCAATTTTTTTGTCTTTGTTTTGGTGCAAAAAATAACATTAAATTATGACAATATTTACATTTACAAACTTCCTGTAACAATAAAATGTGAATAACCTGAACAAACATGAACAATCTGAAATATCTGAAGAAATTTAAGCACATTTTAACAATTTTCTGCCTGTTACTAAGTGTTTAGTGTCTTTGTAGCTCTAATCCATAATGCACATGTAGAAATGATAAGTTGAGGCATAACATTGTTAAAATTGCACTTATTTTTCAGTTTTTTTCAGATTATTCACATCTTTTTTGTTTGGATAGTTTATAAAAGTAAGTATTTTCAGAATTTAATGTTTTTTTTGCACTAAAACCAAGACAAAAATTTGTACTTGTCATTATTTATGACCACTTCAGATTAAATTGGGCTGAATGTGGCTCCTGAAAGAAAATGAGTTTGAGACCCCTGATGTAGACAGAATCCTTATGGTCGCTCTTGACTTCTTTAACGCCTCTCTTCTGCCTCTCGACATGAGCAACATCATCTTAAACTGCAGTCAGTTAACGTCAACAAATGACCAGCTATAAAGCAACATAAAACACATCTTTCATAGCGAACCTTAAATATTAACAACACGTGCAACACCTCCCTTTGAAAGAACAGACTCCAAAAGGACATAAGAAATACAGTATGTTTTACTTTTCATTTTAATTTAGTGTTGCGTTGAATTAACTCAAGTCTTCTGGGAGGCTTTAAAGGGGCCTTAGTCTAAGAGGAAGTCCCTGCTGGCTTGCTTTGCAATCTCCTGAACCTCCTGCTGTGCTTTTACTAGACTCAATATGTTCTGTCATTCAGCCAGAAGCTGTTTGAACCTCTTTTACAACCGCTACACCTATTACTGCCTGCTCGCTGACAGACTGTTGTTTACTATAGTCCTACCAGAGACGCCTTCTGTTGTATACATCATGTTAGTGTTTGTAGTTTAGAATAGAATAGAATAGAATAGAATACATCTTTATTGTCGCTGACACAGGAACAATGAAAATCAGTTTAACAGCTCAGTTCATTTTAGCAGCAAAACACTTAGTGCAAAAGGGACTGTATCAGAAGAAGAAAATAAAATACAAATATGACAGTGTTAAGAAAAGTGAACTGTGCAAAGGCTTCAGAATAAAATATTAATACACGTGCGACTAAAATAATGCTAGAACTCCTGAAATCCTACCTATATAATGTACGTTTTGGACCCGCCCCGTGCCCATCTCTCCCATTGATAGGGATGAGAATTGAGAACCGGTTCCTTTTGAGAACCGGTTCCCAATAGCTCGATTCCTTGGAATCGTTTGCCTGCCTGCTCAACGATTCTGCTTATCGATTTCGCCTTCGTTGTGTATGCGCGATGACGTCACATGTACGCTGCATTGTTTTGGTCAGAACATAGACAACATGGTGTTGAGGCAGAAACGGTCCAAAAAGATGACACCAGGTCCACTGGAACACTGTCAAAGCTTCCATGTCTTCAAAAGGGTGGAATCCCTCCAATATCCTCAAACATTTGTCCACAGCATGTGATTCATTTACAGGAATGCCACACATTTGATACGCTACTTAGCAGCGCTTGTGAATGTAGCGGCAGAGTGAACGCCGGGCCGGTTCTGGTGTGGGTAACAAACGTCGTAACTCCTCAAATCCAAGTTTCCGAAGGTAAGAAGGGAAAGGAAATGAGGTGCACAACAACGGGAGAGAAGTGAATAGGTAGCGGTCCTTCCTTGTCAGAATGTACGGTAGCGGTCCGTGATTTTCGCTGGGTGTGGGGGGGGGGGTAACGTGATTATGTGATTGTGTGTGTCGGGGGGTGATAGCGTCATTGTCCGAGCAGGAGTGAAAGTGAAACTAACTCGCTTTAAAGTTCCTCTTATTCTCCGGGCAGCACACACACACACACAGGAGCAGCGAGTGACAGAGTCTCCACACAGCAAAAAAAGTTAATATATCGGCTACATATTGGCCGATGTTGATTAATTGGTGATACGCTATAATCGGCCCAATTAATCGGTCGGGCTCTAGTATTCAGTACCTGTCTGCTGTTCTACTCTATGCAACGTTCCGTGAAACACACTCAAAAATCAGTTTCCTTTTACATATGTGAAGGTTTTTCACAAAAGTAACGCAATAATTACTTTCCCTGGTTACTAATTACATCAATGAAGGAGTAATTCCATCACTAATTAAATTACTTTTTGGGAATGGTCATTAGTAACTATAACATGACATTTCTACTCCTAGCAGACCATGCTACAATGTGAAGGCTGCAGTTCACTACCACTGTATCAGTTTTATCATATTTAACAGGCCAAACAAATACATGCTCTTCCCTTCATGCCTTGCATGTTGGCTCAAATTATTACCTGCACAATGCATGATTAAATGGTAGTTTACGAATGGATAGTGATGGCAGACAAGTTCTACTTGTCATGCTATCGTACAATGGCACCACGAGTACAATGCCACTAGTGAACAAACTATACAGAAAGAATATACAAAAGCTAACGCTACACTACAGATGACAGATATGTACAACCAATGGGATATGTACAGGGACAAGTAAGGTGCATTAGTATTAGTATTATTATGGGCTATTAGCTATTATTATTAGTATTAGTATGGGCTGCTTTGTCTTCCATAATGCAGTGTCATGTCATAGGAAAGAGGTTGTAATCTTGAATGTATTTGAGGAGAGTTTTATGCATATTTTAGTGAAATAATAGTAAAAAATGGCATTTAATTTCATATGAGAGAGTGCAGCTCTGACTTTTCACTTGTTCAAAGATAGAATAATAAATTGTGCACTTACTCACTGGCCTTTTAAGGTGAGCATTTGTTATTTTAGTGGTTGAGTTCCCTTAAATATCCAGTGGACTAAGATGACCTTTGAGCTGCTCTGCTTTTGGAAAACTGAGCTGTGTTCAGCAACATTTATGGTTGGCTTGTTCCAAGTTCCCAAACAGCTACCATCCAAAATTCACCGTTACTAAGGAAAAATAAAACGGTGCAGATTTGAAGTCAGTGCCACTCGACTATTGGTCCTCATAAGGACTGAAGTCACGGTTGAAAAATTTGCTTTACAGCAGCAGTGGAAAGGAAACAGGACCTAACGTCTGTGAATGACGCTGACAAGCAGAGCAGGTCTGTGAGTCCGATGTGACTTTTTCTTTATTAAAGGTTCTGTGTTGCTTACTGCATTCATAAAGCAGTCTTTTTGTTGTGTTACTTTTCACCCTCTTCTTAGCGCTTCATCTATTCAGAGCTTCATTTTTTCTCCATCTTTAATTCAGACATACAGTGAGTGGTGTGCAAAAATATTAGAACACTTGTCAGATCTTAAGAAACTGGTGGTTTATTTGTTCCCAGAGCCTGAATTTCACTTTTTTGCCATTGCAAGAAGTAAAGGCAAAGGTACTCAGACTATTTCACCTACAAATTTATCAGTCCAGTAAATCTGTCTCATCAGATTTTGAATTATAAAAGCCACTGAATTTCTAGCAATGAATTTTTTTGCACTGAAATTAAGTATCTAAATTTTTTCGGCGTCACATGACCAACCTAACGTAACTTGATTGGCTGGCTGTCAGTTCAACTTGAGACAGAATCATTGCTTATCCTTGGTGTCCGGGATGTGTGGTCTGAATTTTTTTGCATCTGAATTTCTTGCATCTGAATTTTTTGCTTCTGAATTTTTTTATTCGAAATATATGAACATAGTAAAATTGAGAGACAAAAAATTCAGGTACTTAATTTCAGTGCAAAAAAAAAAAAAAAAAATTCAGATACTTAATTCCAGTACAAACCCCCCCCCCCCCCAAAAAAAAATCCGATACTTAATTTCAGTGCAAAAAAAAAAATTCAGATACTTCATTCCAGTACAAAAAAAAATCAGATACTTAATTTTAGTGCAAAAAAATTCAGATGCTTAATTTCAGTGCAAAAAAAAAAATCAGATACTTAATTACAGTACAAAAAATAAAAAATCAGATACTTAATTTCAGTGCAAAAAAAAATTCAGATACTTAATTCCAGTACAAAAATAAAAAAAAAATTAGATACTTAATTTCAGTGCAAAAAAAAAAAACAAAAACAAAAAATCAGATACTTAATTTCAGTGCCAAAAAAAAATTCAGATACTTAATTTCAGTGCAAAAAAAAATTCAGATGCTTAATTTCAATGCAAAAAAAATTCAGGTACTTAATTCCAGTACCAAAAAAAAAAATTAGATACTTAATTTCAGTGCAAAAAAAATTCAGATACTTAATTTCAGTGCAAAAAAAAAAAAAAAATCAGATACTTAATGTCAGTGCTAATAAAAATTCAATGCTAGAAATTCAGTGGCTTTTATAATTCAAAATCTGATGAGACAGATTTACTTCCATACCAGTCCTTTTTATACATTTTACTCTAATATTTAGTGTGCCCCGCCTTGGCAACAATCTAAGGAAACTTTAAGGAAACTCTCTGGAATGAGCTTCTGAGAGTGTGGAATGACATTAGGGTTGAAACTCTCAGAAAATACATCGACACAATATCAGAAAGATGCGCTGCTGTGATTGTTGTCAAGGGGAGCCACGCTAAATATTAGAGTAAAATGTAAAAAAAACAGGACTGGACTGATAAATTTGTAGGTGAAATATACTCAGTACCTTTGCCTTTACTTTTTACAATGGCAAAAAAGTGAAATTCAGGCTCTGGGAACAAATAAGCCACCAGTTTCTTACGCTTTGACAAGTGTTCTAATATTTTTGCACCCCACTGTAGGTTTAATAACAATTGCAAAGTCTTGTCATTTCTGGGATTTATTTTTTGGTGCTTTTTAGAAAAACACAAGTTGTGTAAGTTGTTAGTTGTTTCAAATACTTTCCTGTTTGTGGTGTTCATTCTATCCTCCCCTGTGGCTAACCTCAAACCCTCTTCTGCACATGAAAACAAACCCAAAAACTAATTTTTTAAACAGTGTTGAACCTACGTCTGCTTCCACTACCAGCTCATTCCCTCCTGGCCCCCTTCGCTATAGCCGCGCTCCTCTTTTTCCATACACTGTGTTCTCCCATTCCGGTTTTTCTCCCATGACTTTCTATCCATCCACTCGGTCGTAGCAGTTATTCGGTACAATATGCAGTCTGTTGAAGAGAATCCCATCATAATCGATGTCAGATGACATCCATGGAGTCGGGTGGAGGTGAAACAAAGAGAGAAAAAAAAAAAAAAAAGATGAGATGAGATGAGGGGGGGGAAAAGGGAGAAATGAAATTGTGCAAAAAGAGGGAGAGGAACAGATGGGAGTTTGGAAAGGAAATGTAGAGGGAGGGTGAAAGAAAAAGGGTGGAAAAGGGAGAAAAAGTTGCAGGTTGCCATGCCAACAGGCCATGAAGAAAAATAAACAGTGTATGTGTTGCGTGCACCGCTCTGTCACCCTCCACTTCACTGACCAGCCCAGTGTTAGGAAGTGTGTGAACGTACATGCAGGTGTGTGTGTGTGTGTGTGTGTGTGTGTGTGTATGTGTATTAGAGTTAACATGCTGCAGTGGTCTTTTGTTCTGGGGGTCCATATATGCACGAGGCCTTGGAGGAAATGTTTGACACTCCCCAGACTGTACAACAGGAAGTTGAAAGCAGGGGTTGTGTGTATATTTGTCTATGTGTGTGTGTGCGGATTTGTGTGTATGTGTGTGTGTGTGTGTGTGTGTGTGTCAGCAAAAAAAACGAGACAAGCCGGCTGTTAAACAAAAACACAGACATTAGAGTTGATTCAGTGTCCGGTTATGGATTAACCCTTTCTTACCGTCTTTGTCTCTCTCTCTCAGGGTTCGGAGGCTATGGAGGATTGCGTACAGGGGGCGCTCTCTTCCCTTTACCCCCCCTTTGAAAGCACAGCCCCGCCTTTACTCTCTCAGGTACAAACATACATATTTATTCCACTACACACCTTACGGGAACGAACATGGGAAATAACGCAGATCTAATTAAATGATAGTCTCTGTTGGAGTACAGCGGGATGCGATGTTGTGTACAGATAACACGGCCCTCCCTAGATATAAACAGCTAGGAGCCAACACAAACAAAATGTATTGAGTTGGTCAATTATAGCCATGATTTTTTTTTTTTTTTTTTTCTTTGTTTTTATTTTGTTTGCTTGAGAAAAAAAAAACAGGTCAGTATTTTGCTGTCAGATGAGCAAATGTGATCTCGTAAGTTATTGTACAGAACACTAGAAAAGAGAAGGTTTGAAGGTTTGCAAATCTACTTTTGATTTTTATTTTCTTCTTCGTTTTTTGGAGCAGACAGTCATACATAAGCTTTTTGCCTCAGCCTGAGCCTTTTCAGTCATTGTGTTCACACCAAATAATTCTGTTTCAGACATGTTTCCTCTTTTTATTCCTATTTATACACGTCAGCTATGATCACGTACTGAGTCCCAGTTGCACTTTATCTATCAAAAATAAATCATAATATCACAATCATTTGATGAGAAGAGGTACAAGTATTTTATTCCAACTTTGTAAAGTAATAAACACAGACTCACAATAAAGACTGTTGACTTTACTTCCTGTACTGCAGGTGTGTCAAACTCATTTTGGTTCAGGGGCCATATTTAGCCCCATTTGATCTCAAGCGGGCCAGACCAGTAAAATAATGACTTAATAACCTATAAATAATGACAAATTCAAGTTTGTTTTTTTTTGTTTTAGCACAAAAAAACCCCAATTACATGATGAAAATATTTACATTTTACAAAAAAGATGTGAATAACCTGAAAAAACAGAAATTTCATTTGAAAAATTAGTGCAATTTTAACCATATTATGCCTCGACTTATTCTTTATGCATGTACATTTACACACAGTGTTACATAAACATTTGGTAACAGGCAGAATATTGTTAAAATTTTGGAGTTTGGAACTAAAATTTGAACAATTTCTACAATATTCCATCTGTTATTATTAACACAACTACAGATCACAGTGGATCCATAAATGCACCAAACATTTAGTAACAGGCAGAATATTGTTCAAATTGTACATTTTGAGTTGTTCATCTTTGTTTTTATTTATGTATTTATTTGCATTTTATTGTGAAAGAATAGTTTTGTAAATGTAAATATTTTCCCTTTTTTTTTTTTTTCACTTAAATTTTTTCCACATAATTTTTCACAAAGAAAATTTGTTGTTGTCATTATTTATGGGTTATTGTGTTGTTATGTTTTTTACTGTAGATCACATTGGTCTGTATGTGGAACCTGAACTAAAATGATTTGGACAACCTGGACTGTTCAGATTCATTTTTGCACTTTGATCCTGCAGGGCCAGAATGGAACCTTTGGCGGGCCAGATTTGGCCCCCGGGCCGCATGTTTGACACCTGTGCTGTACTGTGTATACCAGTGGTTCCTAACTTTTTTTGGCTTGTGACCCTATTTTAACATCACACGTTTCTGGCGACCCCAGACATTCAAAACGGAGACTGTTTTGTTTTGCTGAAATTAATTTGTTTTTGATCATGTAATAGTTTGCTATACTATGTTGGAAATAAACATTAATTTTAGATGACATTTAGTCTATATAATGTATATTATTATGGACGGAGGCAGAAAAGCCAGGTGTAGATTACTGCACAAAGTGAGAATTTGATTTTCCTTGGTCAGGATATGTACAGTCAGTCCAGCTTGGATTTCCAAGGCTGACAATTAATACTGAACAAACAAGAACTCAAACTATGAATTATGAAAGAGCTGCAGCATCTGAAACTGACCACAATGAACATTTGACAGATAAACAGAACCACAGTGCTTCAGTTTCAGCTTCACAGTTTGTCATGTCTGTTATGGATTGGGATTGTCTCTGTCAACTCACCACACATTTTTTATTAGTAAGGTTTTTTTGTTTGTTTTTGAATTAGGGCAAGAAATGAGAAAGTGCACAATGTGGGTGGATTAATTTTAAAAAAAAGAAATGTGAACATGTTTTTTACTTCTACTGTAAAATATAGGAAATTATCTAAAATTGTGATTAGATTGTTTAGTACACAGATATCAAACATGCAGCCTGAGGGCCAAAACCGGCCTGCCGGAGGTTCCGATCTGGCCCGCGAGATGAATTTACAAAGTGCATTATGCAAAAATTACTCTGAAGATATTACAGTCAAAGGCATCAAACTCAAAAATAATAGCATAATAACCGAAAAATAATGACTCCAAATTTTCTTCTTGGTTTAATGTGAGAAAAATAATATGACATTATGCCTCTAAATAATGGCAACACCATTTTTTTCTCTTTGATTTATTGCAAAGAACATTTAATTCTGATATCGTTTAACAATAAAATGTCAATAACCTGACCAAATATGAACAACCTGACATATCTAAAGAAAAATAAGTGCAATTTTAACAATATTCTGCCTGTTTTGTGCCTTGGTAGATCTGATCTGTAATGCTAACATAGAAATCATAAGTTGAGGCCTAATATTGATCAAATTGTACTTATTTTTCTTCAGAAATTTCTTTTTTTTTCCAGTTATTCACATCTTTTTTGTTTTGGATAGAAATAGTTTCATCATTTAATGTTATTTTTTGCACTAAAAAATTTGGAGTTGTCATTATTTATAGGTTATTATGCTATTATTTAACTGGTCCGGCCCACTGGAGATCAAATTGAGCTGAATATGGCCCCAGAAAGAAAATGAGTTTGACACCCCTGGTTTAGTATAATGACCTGTGAGGTTATGGCATCAATGTAGATATGAACTGAATACCTTTGGTCATAGTAAGTTTTTTTTTTTTTTTTTTTTTTTTTTTTTGGGGGGGGGGGGGTTCTTTTTTTATCAATTACTAGAAATTTCAGGCGACTCCATTTGAACTCCAGGCGACCCCACGTGGGGTCCCGACCCCAAGGGTTGAAAAACACTGCATCACAGGTTCTATTTAATATAGCTACCCTTTTTTCCTCATTTACTAACTGATTAAATGTAGCATGTTAGCACATATGTAATGTAAGTTTTATAATAGTATGTTCAGTGTTGCCATGTAGCGTCTCTTCCTATCTGTTTATTCTATGGAAAACTACTGCTGTTTGATAAAATGTTATGGATTAATGACCAGACTCAGTGACTTCTGATCACTGATTATATTCTGTCTGGGCTGAGTAAATGTTTCCATGCTTGGAAAAAGGAAACCCTTTCAGAATCCATTGGATACACTCACAAATGCCTGGCAGACTCACTGAGACAAAAACTACTCTTAGTTCATGAGAAACTGTGATTTTGAAGATTGAAGGTTTTCAGCAGACGGCGAGGACATGCAAAGCCTACGGCAATTTGTTTTGTGCTCAATCATTTCATCATCTAATGCCCTGTAACTAACTGCTTTTTTTTTTTTTTCTCTTTTCACTTTTTTTTTCCCCCAGGTCTTCTCGGTCCTCGAATCGACTTATCAACACGACAGTCTTCGTTACCTCCTGGATTACTTTGTTCCTGCCAAACACCTCCTGCACAAACTCCAGCAGCACGCCTGTGTACGTTTCACACTGCAGAGAACACACACAGAGCTGTGTAATCAGAAACAGAATCTGCTGTCAAATGCAAAAAGTCTGTCTTGGGGAATCTGTCATGTATCTGTAGTCGGTTGGTGACTACTGTACTTCTGATCCCTGCATTAGAAAGTGTGCACACAGCGTTCTTTGTCTTTTAACCCTTAAAGACCTAAAGCTATTTTTGTGGCACTGTATTTAACGTGATTTATCACCATTTCTTATAATATTATCCACTGCATTTTGCATTTTTAAGTCAAAATCAGGTATTTTCCTTTATTTAATTTACTGTTGATGTAGTTGTTCATAAAAACTAAGAGTCAGTTCAAAGGTTATTATACTGAAGCAGCAAAAACTGAAGAAAAAGTGGCTTTTTCAGCAAAATATATCCTCAGGTGAACCTAAAATCTAGCGTCTACACCAGTGTTTTTCAACCTTGGGGTCGGGACCCCACGTGAGGTCGCCCGGAATTCAAATGGGGTCACCTTAAATTTCTAGTAATTGATGAAAAAAAAACCCCAAAAACTTACTAATAAAACTGTATGGTGAGTTGAGAGAGACAATCACAATACATACAAGACAAATTGTGAAGCTGAAACTGAAACACTGTGGTTCTGTTTATCTGTCGAATGTTCATTGTGGTCAGTTTCAGATGCTGCAGCTCTTTCATAATTCATAGTTTGAGTTCTTGTTTGTTCAGTATTAATTGTCAGCCTTGTAAATCCAAGCTGGACTGACTGTACATATCCTGACCAAGGAAAATAAAATTCTCCCTTTGTGCAGTAATCTACACCTGGCTTTTCTGCCTCCGTCCGTAATAATATACATTATATAGACTAAATGTCATTTAAAATTAACGTTTATTTGCAACATACTGTAGCGAACTATTACATGATCAAAAACAAATTAATTTTAGCAAAAAAAAAAAAATAGTCCCCATTTTGATTGTCTGGGGTCACCAGAAATTTGTGATGTTAAAATGGGGTCACGAGTCAAAAAAGGTTGAGAACCATTGGTCTACACCAGTGTCATTTGTCGGACTGTTGGGATTGTATTGGTGAATCAATGCTGCAGAAGATGTGAGTGTTTCTATGTTCACAACAGAGGCTCTAAATGTCCAAATAACACACATTTAATAGGGCCAAAAAGCTAAAAAACTCAGTTTACCTCAATTATTTGCATGAATTTGATAGTCAGCGCAGCTCTTATGGTGTCAAGAGATGTGAATATGGGGGCGAGGGAGGTTCGCGAAGATGTTGTTCAGTATGTTTTCAGTTCTGCAGCCAGGCTTTTTCTGCTTTTCTTCAGTTCCTGCACTAGGCTGTTAACAGTTAGCGCATCCGTCATCTTGGCATCATTCCTTTCCTTGTCGTTGGGGTCTCGATATTATTTAACTTGGTTTGAAGCAAAGTATAGGTTGCCTGTGTCCGACTAGTGTGGACAAACTAGGGTAAATCAACGGATTGTGCAAATAAAATCACAAAATATGTGGGAGCTGTCCCTAAACATTGCACAACAGGAAGTCGGTTCAAAGGACATGAAATATTTTAGATAAGAACATGCTTTTGGTTACCAGCAGCTGTTTAGGTCTTTAAGGGTTAAAAAGTACAAAAAAAAAACAAAAACAAAAACAAAAAACAAAGCCTGGTGTCATTTTTGTAATAAATCTTTCAAGTCTCTCGTAATTTAATGCAAATCGTAAGACAGCCTCAAGACAAATGAAGACCTCAGTTCAGCTCAAGGTTCAGTCCATGCATAATCTGACACATGCATGACCTGTCCAAGTTTCTATCGTCACCGTGGAGGGTCGAGTCTGCTCTAAAATTCTTGCCGCCTGGTAAAATCAGCAAAAGTGGCTGGTGAAATTTGAGATTTAGCAGCCGCTGTGACCTGCAGACAAAAGAGGTGGTTTCCTGCCTTGGAAGCTCCATAGAATAGACAGAGACATGTGAAATACAGCTAAGTGAAGCATAAATAAAGGATTTCTGGTTGTAATTTTCCAGGCTCCACACATGTACAAAAGAAAAAGCGCGGTACACTGTGCAAAACACTGCAAATGTGGAGCTTCAACTGTGTGTTCTCGCATCACTTTCACTCATTTTGTGCTTTCCATGCTTAAGTCAAAGTTTATACTTGAGCATTCCTTTCATTTTACTTTCCAAAACATGTGCGGGTAAACAACATATACTGTTTAGCAGAAGCTTGGAGGCTAAAAACTGTCTCATATTTCCCTCTACAGTTTTCCTTGACTCACACACACATGCAGATTCATTGTGAGCGAACTATGTTTTCATTGTCGCTGAGTAGAGCTGCCTGGGACAGGAGTTAGACTGTGAGTCATGACAATAATTCCTTCCATATGTGAGTGCGTTACCGCTCTGAGAGAAAGAAAGAAAGAAAGAAAGAGAGAGTGGGTAGCGGAGAAGCAGTGGGAGTGGAAGGAGAGAATGAACATGGCTTTCATTCACTGTGCTCACATGCATGTCTGAGAAAAAAGAAAAAAAAAAAGAGAGAGAGGGAGAAGATGCTAGAAGCAGACTATAGTAGCCTGATTGAGGAATGGTTGAGAAATGGGAGGTGGGAGTGGGGGGCAAACACTGGGGTTTATTGAGGGGAAGGTGGGAGGAGGGAGGCGCACTGGAGGGGGACACAGAAACGTACAGAATGTGGACTGACTCAAAACAGACAAACTTTTTGACAGCGCACGCACGTCACACGAGTGTTAACTTTGAAATCTCACTGTGGAACTTTGAGGTATTTTCTGACTCAAAAATATGTTTCTGCGTGAATCTAAATAAGATACAAAAGGGCTTAGAGGGGAGAAATTAAATAAAGTACAGAGGAGTAGAAGAGGACAGATGGGATAGAGGCTAAGTAAGGAACATAATTCGATCATGTCTTGTGAGTCTGGAGGGCACGGAGAAGGTAGAGAGCAGCCCTGTGTCAGTCCATTAGACATGTCTGAGAACAGATGAAGAACAGTAGTGGATGAGTTTTAGGTTTTAGACCAGTGGTTCCCAACCTTTTTTTTGCCTCGTGACCCCATTTTAACCCTTTCATGCATGAATTATGAGAGCCTTAGTCAATATTATTTTCTTGAGTGTTTTTGTTCCTCTTTAGGCATGAAAAAAACAATGCAATTAATTTTTTTTAATTTTTTAAATTTTTTTTATGAACCTATTTTTCGTAGAGTCACAAAAATGTCCACTCAGCTGGACACCATGCGTTTAAGTTTTGAAGCAAAGAAACATTTATTTAAAAATCATCATCATTGGCCACCCAGCCTCCCATCATCAAACCATGGGCGGCTGTGGCTCAGTTGGTAGAGCGGGTCGTCCAATGACCAAAGGGTCGGCGATTCGAATCCTTGCTCCGACTGTCCACATGTCGAAGTGTCCTTGGGCAAGACACGGAACCCTAAGTTGGTCCCAGTATGGCCAGGCAGCGCCTTGCATGGCAGCAGCTGCCCGCTGGTGTATGAGTGTGTGTGTGAATGGGTGAATGTGAGGAATTATAAAGCACTTTGGGCACCAGGATTCTGTTGGGTTTCTGTAAATTGGCTTAGAGTCTGGTTTTGACTCTAACAGGGTGGGGAAGCAAAATTTACAATGAACATTTAGTTGTTTTTTCTCAGCAGGCACTACGTCAGTTGTTTTGAAACCAAACATATATTGATGTCATAATCATACCTAACACTATTATCCATACCTTTTCACAAACTTTTGCCCATATGAGTAATCAGGAAAGCAAACGTCAAAGAGTGTGTGATTTGCTGAATGCACTCGTCACACCAAAGGAGATTTCAAAAATAGTTGGAGTGTCCATAAAGACTGTTTATAATGGAAAGAAGAGAATGACTATGAGCAAAACTATTACGAGAAAGTCTGAAAGATACTGTTAAAGAAGAATGGGAGAAGTTGTCACCTGAATATTTGAGGAACACTTGCGCAAGTTTCAGGAAGCGTGTGAAGGCAGTTATTGAGAAAGAAGGAGGACACATAGAATAAAAACATTTTCTATTATGTACATTTTCTTGTGGCAAATAAATTCTCATGACTTTCAATAAACTAATTGGTCATACACTGTCTTTCAATCCCTGCCTCAAAATATTGTAAATTTTGCTTCCCCACTCTGTATATATAGTGTCATGAGATAACTTTTTTTTGTAGTGATCTGGCGCTACATAAATAAAATTTGATTGATTGAGTGATTTGATTGGTTTTCCCCTGTAAGTCGCTTTGGAAAAAAGCATCTGCCAAATGCATAAACATAAACATGAAGGTGCAGAAAATGCGCTATATAAGTTCAGTCCATTTACCATTTACCATCATCAGAAAGTGATATACTGAGTGAAAACTATGAAATAAAAACATTTTTAATGCCGCAAATTGCTAAATCGCTACTGTTTTCTCACATTTTATCATACTCTAATATTAGTTATTACTCATTTCATAGAGATAATATCCTCCTGAGACCCAGGAAATTGACAATTTTAGCTTTTTTACATTAAAAAATTGTTTTGATTGGAAACTGCATAATGAAACAGTTTTTTCAGATACGTTTTTAAAGTTATTTTTATTTATTGATTGATTTTTTAATGTGATGTCCTTTGGAATGCACAGCATTTTTAAAGTAAAACTGTCAAACTTTTGTCCCCTACAGAGGACAAAATGCATTGCTGGGTCTCAGGAGGATATGCAAAAAAAAAAAAAAATTGTTTGTTGATTGCAGTCTAATAATAATTGTAACTGATTTACACTAAAACATGTTAATGCAGATCAGGTTTATCAAGAACAGCACAGTTACAGTAATTGTATGAATTGCAGTGTTTTGGATGATGCGCAAGAGTCCTGATATGGAACTAAAACAACAAAACCCATGAATAAACAATAGAACAGCCGTAGAATATCTGTCCACTGTAGTGACTACTATGCATGAAAGGGTTAACGTCACAAATTCATTTGTTTTTGATCATGTAATAGTTTACTATATTATGTTGCAAATAAACATTAATTTTAGATGATATTTAGTCTATATAATGTATATTATGGATTTTTAGTCTATCATTTTGCTTTTTTATTCTTCTGTACGGTACTGTTGTAATAGTGCAGCTGTTTGGTTGTTTTTTTTTTATCTTTAATCTATTCTTGTATTTTATTCTTTTATTTTGTTTTTTTTCCTGTAAGTTGCTTTGGAAAAAAGCATCTGCCAAATGCATAAATGTAAATGTAAATATAAATTTGTTGAAAATGTCACTATTTCTTCAGTTTTCTCTATTGCTTATTTAATAACCTTTGAATTTGCTCTGAGCTTTAATGAACATCAACATAATCAATGGATTAAATATAGGAAAATACCAAATTTACACTCCAGAAAAAGCTAAATATAGAGGATAATATTATAAGAAATGGTGATAAATCATTTAAGAAAGGTTAACTCAGTGTTTTTCAACCTTTTTGGCTCGTGAACTTCTAGATATTCAAAACAAAGACTCTTTTTTTTGCTAAAATTAATTGTTTTTGATCATGTAATAGTTTGCTATACAATGTAACAAATAAACATTCATTTTAGACTACATTTAGTCTATATAATGTATATTATTATGGACGGAGGCAGTAAAGCCAGGTGTAGATTACTGCACAAAGTGAGAATTTGATTTTCCTTGGTCAGGATATGTACAGTCAGTCCAGCTTGGATTTACAAGGCTGACAATTAATACTGAACAAACAAGAACTCAAACTATGAATTATGAAAGAGCTGCAGCATCTGAAACTGACCACAATGAACATTTGAAAGATAAACAGAACCACAGTGCTTCAGTTTCAGCTTCACAGTTTGTCATTTCTTTTATGGATTGGGATTGTCTCTGTCAACTCACCATACAGTTTTATAAGTAAGTTTTTTTTTTATTTATATCAGTTACTTGAAATTTCAGGTGAACCCATTTGAATTCCAGGTGACCACGACCCCAAGGTTGAAAAACACTGTTTTCGACTGTGAGAGCCAGAATAAAAATTTCATACAGATTTACTAATGTGGTAGCAGCATCTGGATGAGGGAGTTTTTTCTTAATAGATTAGATGATTAATGGCGTTGAGCATCACACAGTCCTTTGAATTCACCGAAGTCTTAAATATATACTTATACTAACTTGCAAGACTTTCTATAATTAGATATTTTGTGCTGATTTATTGCCTCTTAAGGAGCTTTTTGTTACGTTTATGCTCATGAAATAATGGAGCCTAAACAGTGGCTCGCTGTTGTGAAGTCATCCACATGCTTCTGTTTGACTCACACCGACTATCTGCATCTATCTAGAGTCTTCTCACTGTGTCATGCTAGCTAAGCGGTTTTCCCCTTCACAAAACGCTGTGAGTCACATGTCTGACATTTGTATGTGGCTCTGGCTTTTGGCCATTGGGACTGTTGAATACTGTTGACTGGTGAGGTATCAGTTCTAGAACACTCAGCTCATTTGAATATCCAAGCCAAACACAACTATCCAGTTAGGCTGTGACCCATTCATGTGGTTTGTGGTTTGGAAATAAGAGGGAAAGACTGTTTATGTGGCAAAAACAAAATAAAAGGGCAGTGCTGCAAATGTATGCCTCTCTTTACATTTAATACATCATCCACCTCTGTGTCTGTTCTTATTTCAGTCTCAGTACCTCGGCTGTTTGTTCCTTCACTCTGGCTGGCCTTTATGTTTGGGTGAGAAGGTGGTGGTTCAGCTCTCCACCCTGGACTGGAGGCTCCTGCGCAGTAATGACTTCTACCTGCAGGTGGTGCCCTTCTCCACACGCTGCCCACGCCTGGCCCTAAAGTGTCTCGCCCCTGGGGGTCGCACCGTGCAGGAAATCTTGGTACCTGAATCCCAGCACCCCCTTGTGTTCACCACTGAATGGCTGCACTGTATCAACAAAGAGCGGGGCCACAAGAGGGAAGGTACGGACCACGGTTATTATCGTTTACGAAAACTAACAAAATGACGAAAACTAGAATTGTATAAACACGTTAACTGAAATAAATCGGCTAAAATTTGTTTAGAGGTCTTATTTCTGTCTTTGTGCATAAGAAATCAATATAAGTGAATCTCCAAAGGAACTTTGTGTTGGTAAATGAAGTTCTGCAAATTTACAGGATTTCAGTTCTGTTCAACATGTTGATGGTCATATGAACTATGTTTTCAGCTCAAAAATGTCCAATTTCATCACAATTAATGCTATATTTTCATGTCACAAATGGCCAAGTTATATTTGAACTGAATTTACCTGAAAAACAAATATTCTATTCTTTTAGATTCCCCAATTTTTCTTACAAGATTCTATCCTACATATCACATGTTTTATTTTTACAGGTTGCAATATGGAGTATGGTGCTGATCCATCCTGCTTATGTTACACCAATACATAGATTAAGAATGTCACACGTCACTTTTTAAATCAACAGTTTTCTAATAATAAGCATTTTTATAAAGAAATAACAATTCTATATTGTTATTTCCTCTTCAGTATGATGATAAACTATACAATAAATAATTCTGATGCTAGTTTTTGCACAGGGATCATTAGTGTAAACGGTGACATGGCTGCCAAGCATCAGTATGATGGAATCTGTAACAACCATGTCACATCCGTCCACTGACACATTTTGTGTTTTTGTGTCAGCTGTTATTGTTTTAGATCCACAATACTAACATTTATGAATAAGAGGAGAATTAGCAATAGTAAGTATATAAGTTTATTACTAATAAAGTACTGGTACTGACCAGAGCATCATGGGTAATGTCACGTCCGTCCACCAGCAAAAGTTTTCACATACACGTGCTATTCAAAATCCAATATTTCTGAAAATAGAGCTTGCACTGTCAAATAATATCAGTAGTCTGTGCACAAATGTATTAGCATTATTTCAACACAGTTCTGTGCATTTTTTACAACTTTTTTTTTGACAAAAATGGCTACTCATTTGACCCCCTGAGTAAATTTTAGCCATTATGTATATTATTTACTTTGTTTACCTTTTATTATAAAACTTAAATACCTACAAAAGTATTATGAAAAAAAAAAAGTAAGGCTCCTTCGACTTTAAAAAGAAGGTACTGATGTAAGTTTTGTGGGAAAACTCATGTATTTCTCTAAACCTTTATTGCTAGGTTAATCTCACCAACCGCCAGAAGACTGACGCTGACAATGATATATTACTTCCCTTTCTTGTTGGAGTTCGACATGCCAACCATTCCTCATAAACTTGTCTCTTCTAGCCACATCTGTTTCACTTCCCATTTTTTCCCCTTCCATTTTCTTCAAAGCTAAAACGTACTGGTCAAGTTGCATTGCCTAAAGAAATTTTTTACTTGGAAAACCATGAAGAACCAAGCCCTGGTTTAGATCTGGTAGATCTCACTGTTCAGAAATCGACTGATTTAAATGTTAAATGTGAGTGTTTTTGGTCCACGTTGCCCTTTCATCATTGTTTCAATGAGCCGTTATAGTCTAATATTATACTACGCTGACACCATGCCCTTACGTAAATAGAATTTATATGTATATAGTTTGTTTTTTCTTACATTTTCTATTATATCCTGTATTTATAATTTACTACAGATACAACATCTACCAGTAAAGAGTTCCTTGTTTGCATTTACGTGCTTCTGGTTCTGAATATTAACTACTGGAGCCAATATCAACACTTGCTAAATATCGTTGTCATCAATTAATCTATGAGAAAATTGCAGATCAATGTATCCAATGAAGATGTTTGTTGCCTTTATATTCACAATGAACAAGTTACTAGTCGACGCGCTACATTTGATTAACTTCACATGAAATGACCTCCATTTTTGACCCATTTAATGGATGCTGACGCCCTTATTTTTACATCTACAGCTAACAGACTTAAAGTGAATGAAAGCTACCTGAAGTGGAGTCTTATTTGTGCAGAAATCGACTTATTTAAATGTTAAACGTCTGTGTTTTTGGTCCACATTTCCCTCTAATTATTGTTCCAAGGAGCCGTTATAGTCTAATATTATACTATATTGACACCATGCCCTTATGTATATAGAGTTAATATGTATATAATTTATTTTTCCTTACATTTTCTATTATATCCTTGTATGTATTTACGTTGAAGTGTCAATGGCAGTACGAGGCATCCCGTCCATACCAAGGTTATAATAGTTTTGGATTTTTCATTATAGTTTAGTTTTATTTAGTTTTGACTTTTTTTCCTCTAATTCAGTTAGTTTTAATTAGTTTTTAGAGCGGGTTTGCTTGTTTTTATTCATTTTCGTTATTTTCGAAATGCTTAGTTTTAGTTTAGTTTTCTCATATCTTTTATCTTTTTCCACAGTAGTATTCAAATAAATCCCAGACAGGACTCTGCTGCTTTCTCCCAACTTTAGTCTCTATGTTTCCAGGTAGAGTGGGGACGAGAAGACGACTCTAAATGACAAGTGACGAGAAGTTAAGTGTCGTATGGTGCCGCCAGCTAAAATTGCTCGAGGGAAATAAATCGATTTCATAACAATCCAACACTGACAAAAATAAAAACAAAGGGAATTTTATCCATAATTTTTATATGTTTTAGTTTTGTAAGCACACAATACAGTTTCAGTTAGTTACCGTTTTTTGTTTTAATAACTGTTTTTATTTCGGCTAAATTTTACTCAGGGGGTCAAATGAGTGGCCATTTTTGTCAAAAAAAAAAAAGTTGTATGAAATGCATAGAACTGTGTTGAAATAATGCTAATACATTTGTGCACAGCCCACTGATATTATTTGACAGTGGAAGCTATATTTTCAGAAATATTGGATTTTGAATATGGTAAAATAAGGTTAGGGTTAATATGGTATAATAACCCTAACACCTGGCCGGGGGCGGCATTGAAATTAATAAATTCAGTATAGAACAGAATACAGAATAGAATATACAATAATAACACAGAATAGAAGAAAATAAATTAGAATAGAATTCTTAAAATAGCATTAGAAAGAGCATAAATAACTGGTGGACGGACGTTACATTACCCATGATGCTCTGGTCAGCACCAGTACTTTATTAGTAATAAACTTACATACTTACTATTGCTAATTCTCCTCTTATTCATAAATGTTAGTATTGTGGATCTAAAACAATAACAGCTGACACAAAAACACAAAATGTGGCAGTGGACGGATGTGACATGGTTGTTACAGATCCCATCATACTGATGCTCGGCAGCCATGTCACCGTTTCCACAAATGATCCCTGTGCAAAAACTAGGATCAGAATTATTTATTGTATAGTTTATCATTATACTAAAGAGTAAATAACAATATAGAATTGTTATTTCTTTATAAAAATGCTTATTATTAGAAAACTGTTGATTTAAAAAGTGACGTGTGACATTCTTAATGTATGTATTGGCGTAACATAAGCAGGATGGATCAGCACCATACTCCATATTGAACCTGTAAAAATAAAACATGTGATATGTAGGATAGAATCTTGTAAGAAAAAATGGGGAATCTAAAAGAATAGAACGTTTGTTTTTCAGGTAAATTCAGTTCAAATATAACTTGGCCATTTGTGACATGAAAATATAGCATTAATTGTGATGAAATTGGACATTTTTGACCTGAAAACATAGTTCATATGACTATCAACATGTTGCAACAGAACTGAAATCCTGTAAGTTTGCATAACTTCATTTACCAACACAAAGTTCCTTTGGGGATTCACTTCTAAAAGATTTATTTATTTATTTATTTATTTGATTCACTTCTATTGATTTCTTATGCACAAAGACATAAATAAGACCTCTAAACAAATTTTAGCTGATAAAAAACATGAATCAGTACAACACAAACACTTATACACACACCCATTCACACCATGTAGACTTGCACCAAATGATATACATAGAAAAGTTAAAATACAGCAGTCATTATAATAAAAAAATATAACAGCAATAACTTGGATGGCATGTCCCTATTTTCCAGATACCATAATGTTCATATAAGGTTCCCATTCATTCATTCATTCATTCATTCATTATCTGAACCCACTTCATCCTCACTAGGGTCACGGGAGCCTATCCAGGCTACATGTAGCTAAGGTTCCCATATTTGTACAAATTCCTCCAGTTTTCCTTTGGTAATATAAGTCAGTCTTTCCAGTCCGATGCACTCTGATAGTTCTTTTGTCCATTGCTTCATAGAAGGAGCTTCTGTGCTCTTCCAGTTCAAAGCGATAACTCTCCTGGCATGTACAGTCCAAAGTCCCACACTTTTGTTTGTTTCTTAGTATGTGTGAAATCCTCAGGATATATTCCCAGTATACAAAGTTTAGCACAAAATGGTATCTTGATTTTAAATATCTCAGACTTACAATTGATGACCTTCTTCTGAATCTTTGTAACTTTGGACATTCCCATAGACAGTGAATAAGAGTTCCTTTATTATCTTGGCATTTAGTTCATGTATCAGGAATATGACTGGACTTATGATGGAGTTTTCAGGAGTTCTATAAACCCTTGTTAACCATTTATATTGTAGTAACTTAAGTTGTGTATTTATAGTTTGTTTTTGGGCCTTCAAACAGCCCTCGTTCCAGTCTGGTTCATCTATGTCACAGGTGTCAAACATGCGGCCCGGGGGCCAAATCCAGCCTGCCAAAGGGTCCGGTCTGGCCCCTGGGATGAATTTGTGAAATGCAAAAATTACACTAAGATATTAACAATCCTTTTAGTTCAGGTTCCACATTCAGACCAATTCAATCTCATGTGGGTCAGACCAGTAAAATACTATCATAATAACATAGAAATAATGACAACTCCAAATGTTTCTCTTTGTAAATGCAAATATTTTCATGTATTTACACTAAAACAAAGTATAATTTTGCAAAAAATACAAATAACCTGAAATGTCTTAAGAGAAGTAGGTACAATTTTAACAATATTCTGCCTGTTACTAAATGTTTTGTGTGTTTGTAGATCCACTGTGATCTGTAAGTTATAATGTACATGTGGAAATGATAAACTGAGGCAGAATATTGTTAAAATTACACTTAATTTTTCAGTTTGTTCATGTGATTCACATCTTTTGAAAGGGTAGTTTATAGATGTATAATAATATAATGTAAATTAACTTGTTTTTGCTCTAAAACATAGAGAAAAGTTTGGAGTTGACATTATTTATATATTATGATGTTTTTATTTTAATGGTTCGGCCCATTTCAGGTCAAATTTAGCTGAATCTGGCCCCTGAACTAAAATGAGTTTGACACCCCTGATCTTTTTTTTTTTTTAACTTTTTATTTATTCCACCAATATAAAACACATGAAAATGTACAAAAATCACACCAGCCTCAGTCTACAAATCACTCAATCCATGTCACATTACTTTCACTCATAACTACTTATACTACACCTTTTACATACAGGTCAAAAACAAGTCAAGCTCATGTATAATTTACACAGATACCAACAACATTCTTGAAATCTGACTTCTAATATTCCACCAGCACAGATAAGTGTATTTGCAAAACCAAAACAGGTGCTACTGAGGAAAAGAAATAGAATAAAATAATTGAGCTACCAAAAAGGAGCATGTGTAAATTAAAAAAAAAGAGCAATATTATAAACAAAAAGCGGTATTTAGAGCTCTTGTATCGCTTGAATAATAATTCAAGTTTCCATCTTCTCTCAAAGTTTTCTAGTTTCAGTTGTAATCTTGCCATCGTTTTTTTCCATAATAACAACCTTTTTTACTTTGTCTATACATTGCGTTATGTTGGGGGGGTGTGGCTTCAGCCGGTTAATTGTGATCATTTTCTTTGCTATTACAAGTAAGACTTTAAATAAAAAGCTACAATCTCTGTCTATCAGATCTTCAGGTAATATTCCAAGTGTATACAGGGTTAAATCAAGATGTAGGTCAATACCCAGAAATTGACACCCTGATCGACGTCTTCTTGTTTGTCATTCTACATGCGTTCAATGTACTTATTGCTGAATCTTTAGAATTTGACCTAAACAGATTATAATATTTAAACAATAGGCCATTCTCTCCCTGTTTTCCCATTTGGTCAATTAATGATAATTTAGGTGTACACATAATTTCCTTAGAACTAGATGACAAAAAGCTTTTTACCAAAGGGGCCTGACTTAATGCTCTCCATGGTAAATATATGAACTTTAGGCTAGTCAGTATTTCCACAATTTCTACTTTTCTTCTTCTTTATGGGTTAAGCCACAGGTGTCAAACATGTGGCCCAGGGGCCCAAATTCGACCCGCCAAATGGTCAGATCTGGCCCGTGGGATGAATTTGTGAAATGCAAAAATTACACCGAAGATGTTAACAATTAATGGTGTCAAAATCCTTTTAATTCAGGTTCCACGTACAGACAAATATAATCTCAAGTGTCTCAGTCCAGTAAAATGCTATCGTAGTATCCTATAAATAATGACAACCGCATATTTTCATGTTGTTTTAGTGTAAAAAAGGTAAAATTACATGAAAATGTTTACATCGACAAACTTTCCTTTATCATAAAAGGTGAATAACCTGAATAAATATGAACAGTCTCAAATGTCTTAAGAGAAGTAAGTGCAATTTTACCAATATTTGCCTGTTAGTGAATATTTTGTGTTTTTGTAATTGTAAAGTAAGATGTAATGCTCATGTGTAAATGATAAACTGAGGCACAATATTGTTAAAATTGCACCTGTTTTTCTTAAGACATTTAAAGTTGTCCATGTTATTCAGATTTTTAAGGAAACTTTATAGATGTAAACATTGACATAATTTAATTTTACTTTTGTCACTGTGATTATTTTAGTGGTCTGGCCCACTTGAGATCTTATTGGGGTGAATGTGGCCCCTGAACTAAAATGAGTTTGACACCCCTGGGTTAAGCAGACCAAATGCTATACCATTCTATTCTTACCCTCTACTGGCCTGCAACAGGTATACAAACTTCACATTAGGGAAGTAACGATTATCGGTATGATGATAAACTGTGGTAAAATTGCAGACGGTTAGTATTACCGTTTAAATTCTAATTATCACGATAACCGTGTTTGATTACCGCACTTTTAGGGCAAAAAAATGCCTAAGTAAAGATCTGCTTTTATGCCAAATATTTGAGTATAGTTTTAATCTATTACAATTTTGATTTTATATACCTAATATTTGGAACCAATACTCGCTTTTAAAGTCTTTGAAAAGGTTCGTTAAGCATCTTTGTGTTATTTATGCAATAAAGCATACACATTTTTCAAATCTGATTTTATATATTTTTTTGTGAGTTTTTGGCCTTTTATGTTTTTATAGTAGGTTAAAGTGAAAAAAATAATAGACAGATGATATAGATGAAGTTGTGCTGAAAAAAAAAAATCAAACTTGAATACAGTAAACATTTGTTTATATAGTATATAAAGGCAAAACCAAAAGTACTGAAAAACGGACAAAATAGGCTCAGACCCTTAAAGGTTAATATTTGAATGTTTCTGCAGCAGAAGGTATATTGTGCCAAGGTATATTGTGTCATTTGTTTTTTTTGTTTTTTTTCAAAATACAACTTGGTTAAATTATTTCAGTGTGTGTATTAGTACCTTTTGAACATTTTGAGCACAATTTCAACAATACCATGATAATAATGATAACCGTGATAATTTTGGTCGCAATAACCGTGATATGAAATTTTCATATCGTGACAGCCCTACTTCACACACAGCATCTTTTTATTTGTATAATGGAAAATGTAATTCTAATATCTATAATTTCTCTGTACAGTTGGAGGAGGACTTGACACCTGCCTGGTCAGTACATGTGATGGTGTAGTGCGCCTACCGTGGAAAGAGGTTGTTTACCCCAAATTCATCCATGACCCATCTGAAGAGCTTGGTCTAATGTCCAGCCACGAAGGTTCCATCTCAGATCGTCTGCCCAGTGAGGGGGGCAGCAGCCTCGGGGGCTGGGGTGGTTCATCATCTGGAGAACTGGATTCCTGGTCCTGGGACGAGGAGGACGATGATGATTTACCACCAGATGGCTTGGACGCTGAACCTGCTCTTCCTCGACGAAGGCGTAGTGAAGATGGCCTAGGTCGGACATCGAGGCATCCTCAGCTGGACGGGGATTATGTGGAACTGTTAGAGCCCAGAATGGGTCCCGATGGTGGTGTCGACCCAAGGCAGAGGTACTTAGAGATGCACGGGATCTGTAAGACCAAGACTTTGCCTCTATGCAGGAGAAGTAAAGCTATCAAACTCCGAAAGGGCAAAGCTTGGGGATATAATAGATTAGAAGGATCAGGAAGCTTTCGGGCTTTCACTAAAAAAGAAGTGGCAACGCCCAAAGGTGATGCCTTACCACCTCTGCCTCCATCAGGAGCTGCTGAACCTGGACAAGGAAGACGGTCTTACTCCTCTTCTGTTCATGATTCTGATGAAGGTGACAAAACAAGTAGGGACTCTGAAGTCTTGGAGCGCAACAGACTTTATTTTGACGGTCCTTTTAAAGAGAGGAGGCCTGGTGTCGGCAGAGAAAGAGAGAGTAATGGTCTCACGCAGTCATGCAAAGAAGAACATGGAAATAAAGACTCCGACAGAGGTGACAGCTTGGTGGCAAATGAAATCCATGACCTTACAAACCACAAAGTTGTTGTAGAAGGCAACTCAGATCCTGGATCTCATTCGGACTCTGTTTTTGAGGATACAGATAAACCACTGAGCGGAGACAGTGATGCCACTACTCCAACATCAGACATACCAGAGAGACCATTCTCAGTTCCATCAAGTGGACAAGAGAATAATGGATGTCAAACGAATACTCCTCAGTGTAAGATCAAAAGTGCTAAAGGAAGTACAGATAAATATTCTGGGCTTGGAGCTACTTCAACTGACCCAAAGGTGACAGAAGAAAGAGATGAAGGGAAAACAGAGGACAGAGTGTGTCCGAGAGGAAAGGAAGTCAAAACCGCAGGATTCAGAGCACCGAGGTAAAACTGTGCTGCAACTGAAACAAGTCTTTCCTCTTCTATGGTGTCTGTGTTCACACGTACCAGTAAAAGTCCAGATCACTAACACATTCATGCTAACGCTGAACAAAAGAGGCATTTTGTATGAACTTGAATACATACTTGCCTGAAGCAGATCAGATGCAAATACCTCCCAAAAACATCCCCAGAATGCATTTTCTCAAATCATATATAACATCTGGAGTCACATGAATTCTTAACGTCTTTGTCATGTCACTAATATGTTCTTTATGCTTTTCTATCTTCAGGAGGAAGAGGAAGGGAAAGGGTGCAAAAGGGAGGGCAAGATCTGGTGGCCGTGCACACCAGAGGGGCGTAAAACCACAGGGTAAAGCCCCTCAGCCGAGTCCCACTACATGCACTGCACCCACAAAGCTGCCAATCACAGAGAAGAGCCAATCAGAGCAAAGAGAACGGGCAGATGAACCTGACGGGGAGCGAAGCACTGTTAACAATGAGACGGAAGACACTCAGCTGAGGAACAACAGCCCAGGTTAGGACTGTTTGGTCATGAAGGCTGAATCCAAATGGACAGATTTCTGCAGACCATGTAGACAGTTGTCACGGTTACCGGTGTAGCAAAGTTTATCTGGATAAATTGCAAATGTCAGTAGCTTATTCGACATCTTGAGGTGGATTACAGGATTCTTAAGCATCCGTCAGTACATATGGCTGATGTCTGCAAGGACCAACAAACAAGTCTGCAGGATTTGGATTGAGTCGTTGCTTCAGACGTGTTATCAGAATGGAAACAGTCAAGTATTATTTCAACAACTTAAAATAATAGTATTTTGAGAAAACTCTCATACACACACTCATCATACCCAAAAGATTTGTACTGGGTAAATATGGTACTGGTCTAATTTACTGCTTTCAGTATAAAATAGTTAAATCTTGTCATTTGCGTGGATAATTTGATTAATAACAGTTGTTCTCATGAGTTACATTCATCATCTCAGCTAGCATGACTGGCTGTTGTATCAGTTTTAATATCTTGATTGAGTCTCAAAATAAATTACATTTAGATTAGGCCAGACTGATTTTAAGTACCAAGTTTCACAAATTCACCAAATTATCAGACTGATACAAAGGGCAACATTATCATATAAAGATGATAATCTATCATATGTTCATAAACAGGAGGCACAGTGCAGTGGTTAGAAATATT
This sequence comes from Sphaeramia orbicularis, assembly GCF_902148855.1. Taxonomy (NCBI): domain Eukaryota; kingdom Metazoa; phylum Chordata; class Actinopteri; order Kurtiformes; family Apogonidae; genus Sphaeramia; species Sphaeramia orbicularis. Next base: position 13,248,250 of record NC_043974.1, on the reverse strand, counting down.
ACCTTACTACAGGGGTGTCAAACTCCGGTCCTCGAGGGCCAGTATCCTGCATCTTTTAGATATTTCCCTCTTCCATCACACCTGGAAGCCATTACATCATTATCAGGCTTCTGCAGAGCTTGATGATGAGCTGATCATTAATTGAACCAGGTGTGCTGGAAGAGGGAAATATCTAAAACATGCAAGATACCAGCCCTTGAGGATCGGAGTTTGACACCCCTTGCTTACAAAAAGAAAACCCTAGGTTCGATTCCAGCACACAGTCGATTGAGCCTATTGGTGTAGATTTTGCATGTTCCGCCTTTGTCTTTGTCCTCTCATACAATGATAAGTTAAAGGTGCGGGAGACTTTCATGACCAATTTTTCATCAAATCTGTCAAACCTCAGTCATATCCTCAGTATCATGAATCTGTAAGTCTTTCTGTGATTTCTCACCTGAATCTCTTGCATTACAGTGAACAATTTCGAAGTGCCATCCACCAGAAACAAACCATGTGTTTACAAACAGAGTAGGGAGGTAACTTGGGCATCTTCGGAATTTTGTTGTGACGTGCATTGTGGGAAGCGAAGGTTCGCACAACCACCTTAATTCTTGTGAGGGTCGTGGGATTGTTGGAGCCTATCCCAGCTAGCTTCAGGTGAAGGTGGGGTACGCCATGGACATGTCGCCAGATCAAACACCCATTCACACCTATTCACCGCAATTTAGGTTGACCTGTTAAAGCTGCAGGAGACTTTTGTGAAAAATTTTTCATCAAATCTGTAAAACCTAAGTCATAACCTAAGTGTCATGAATCTGGAAGTCTTTCTGTGATTACTCACCTGAATCTCTTGCATTACAGTGAATAATTTCCAAGTGCCATCCACTATAAACAAACCATGTGTTTACAAACAGAGCAGAGAGGTAACTCGGACATCTTCGGATTTTTGTCGCGGCGTGCATTGTGGGAAAGGGAGGTTCGCACAGCCACCTGACAGTGACAGCGGCAGCGCAACCATATGATATATGGATGAAACAAACACGACGTGGAAACGCAGAAACAGCTGGAGGGATATGCATAGAGGGAAGGGAGCTCCTGCCGTTTCCGCTTCGTGTCTGAAGCAGCTGCCGCTGTCAGGTGGCTGTGCGAACCTTCGCTTCCCACAATGCATGTCGCGACAAAAGTCCGAAGATGCCTGAGTTACCTCCCTGCTCTGTTTGTAAACACATGGTTTGTTTATGGTGGATGGCACTTCAAAATTGTTCACCATAATGCAAGAGATTCAGGTGAGTCATCACAGAAAGACTTTCGGATTCGTGATACTTTGGCTATGACTGAGGTTTGACAGATTTGATGAAAAATTGGTCACGAAAATCTCCCGCAGCTTTAACATGTCAATCTAAATTGCAGTGTATATGTGTGAATGGGTGTTTGATCTGGCGACATGTCCATGGTGTACCCCACCTTCGCCTGAAGCTAGCTAGATAGGCTCCAACAATCCCACAACCCTCATGAGAATTAAGAGGTTCAGACAAATGGATGGATGTTAATAAACCCTGTAGAGTCTCGTTGACCTTCCATGGGTCAGCTACTCACCATCATGTACACTTGAGGGACCGTTTGTTACAAGCACAAAAACTGGTAAAATATCTTCTTCAAATTGTAACTGTTGGAACTCTCCACAGAGACAGATGCCCAACCACTGCCTGTGTGTAATGGCCAGTCAGGCACATCATTAATAAACCACTCGGATGAGGCGTCCGGGTCAGAAGAGACATGCACTGACCAGGTCAACGGCCTCACCCCTAAAGAGCCACCTCTGCTGAGGGAACTGGATGCAGAGCTTCTCCAATCAGGGAAACTCAAGTTAACAGGTACGTTGCATTCATTTTATCATACTAATTAGTTTTTAGCCCTTTATCAGGTAAGTGACTATTTTTGGTCATTTCCACATACATTACAAGACAGTGATAGCAACCGTTCCAGTGAGGACAGGTCCAATGTGGTCTACAGGGTCTGTAAGATCCACCTCTGCATGAACAGTGAGTGGACCTGCTTTGTTAGGTACCATGAAGTAATGGTACTAATATAAGGAATGATGTTCAGAGGGAGAATGTGGATGTGGACAGGGGTCTGGATGTTGGTCTAATGTTCTAAAAATGATGGTCTAATGTTCTAAAATGCATGTTCCTTTTACCTCACATGTGTTTTTCTTGTGTTTTTTATATTTAATGCTTGGATTTTTTTTTTTTTTTTTTTTTTTTTTTTTTTGACACTTATGGATAAGGAACCAAATACGGTAATTTCATTGACCTTCATTTTCTACATGACAATAAAAGATTTTGAAAAATTTCACAAAAGTAATCAAGTCTTGAAATTAAGGTTGAAATTTAGAACTTCAGAGTATTTCTATGAGTGCACTGTAAAGCGTTAATAAATACAAGTTCATGGTGACTATTTGTGTTTAGGGTGTGACTATATGACCATATATGGTTGGGGTTCTGTACTTTAAGATGAACTGAAGATGTGGATGATGCTTCCTCTTTTACAAGGCGTCAAAATATAAGTAGAATATAAGTACTTTTATAAGTAATATGCAGTTGAATTAAAAGCAGGCATTTGATTAAATCTGTATGACTTTAGGGTTGAACCTGGACTATATCTATTAAACAACAGAAATGAAAAAGAACCATTCATCACACTTAAAGTTAGATGTGATTTAGTTTAAGGAGTGAGAAGTTGAAAATACATGTTCTACCATTTTAAAAAAAGAAATTACGGATATGTAATGATGGTTAACTTCATTTAAAATATATTTCAGATGGATTAAGTTGTAAACACGCAGCAAACAGTAAATCTCAAAAACCACAATTAATTTTGGTTAATGAACTGCTGCCCCAGTTTTTTCTTATCTTTAAACCACCTTGGTACCGAAAAATCTCTGGTTATCTTGGACAAAAAGCTGCGTGTTCTAGAGATTTTTGGACCAACGGTGGCTCTGGACTACTCCATTTAGGCTGCTTCCAGAGGGGGGTCTCGTAATTTAAATTAACTCACCAGTTATGTTTTGGATGGAAGGACCAAACCAGGAGAAATGAAGAATTCATCAAAAAGAAGGGTTGAGATTTTAAAAAGTTAAAACAAAGCTTGATTTATTGCTTCAGGCAAAAATAGAAAAAGTTACAAAAAAGAAAAACGAAGTCTATTATCAACTAGTATCTCACAAACACACTATTCGTCTAACCCTTTGTCTCAGAAAAAGAGAAGGAAAAAAAAGTTTCCTTTATTAGTTTTTATAGTCTTTAGTGACTCTTGGAGACTCCCATTTTTCAGTGACATAATTCATCATACACATTATTGGTTAATAATAGTTAGTGGGCAAAACATGTCAGACCGCTTGAGCTAATTCTAAGAAAAAACACATTTGAAAGTTCACCTGAGTTTAACAAGCACTTTGGACGCCTGTCAATCAAACCTTGCGCAATTAGGCTAGCATCTCTTGACCACAAAAAATCCCTAAGTTTATAATCTGCTTTTTCTGCTCGACTCTCTTTACCACAATTACTTTCCAAAGCTGTAAAATAAGATTTTTTACGTAGAATCTGACCTTTTCTCCAAGTTCAGCACAGACAGGTGTGAGTTCATCTTAACCACACACACACGACTGCTCAGTACAAATAAAATAAAGATACAAAATACAGTTACAAAATATAAATAAATCAGAATATAACTACTTAGATTTGCAAAAAATAAAAGACTCTTCAAGCAAAACAACTTATAATATTTTATTTCTTCTTTTCCATTTTGGTTCATGATGTGCGTTGTATGATGGTCATCTGACATTTTAGAGCAAGATTTAAAGTCACACATTCAGCTTCCATTTAACATAAGATACGTCTCACAAAGTGATTCAACAACCAGCAACATGTTAAACCCAAACTGTCCACTTAAAGTACTGTGTCATTTTATTAAACTAGAGCTTAGTTTGTGAATATACATAAACTGTACTGCAGTTTCTGTTACTGCTCCCTCATACATTATCAACCTGATTTGAAGAAATTACCCTGAACTTTAGGGTGCGATGGAAACACAATTACCAGGCAAGGCAAGGCAAGTTTATTTGTATAGCACATTTCAGCAACAAGGCAATTCAAGGTGCTTCACACAGGACATTGAAATAAAAAGAAACACATTTAAAACTTTATTTTTTTTTATTTTATGTGTTGTTTTCTTACTTGCTGTTTTTAATCACCTTTTACATGTTTCTTTTATAATAACACACATATTAAAGTAAGAGTTGCAGTGCAGAGTTTCGAAAGAGAATATAAAGTTTAAAAAGTCAAAAGCCTTTTAGTCAAAGGCAGCAGTGAACAGGTGAGTCTTTAACCTGGACTTAAAAGAACTCAGACTCTCAGCAGACCTGATATTTTCTGGTAGTTTGTTCCAGATATACGAAGCATAGAAACTGAACGCTGATTCTCCATGTTTAGTTCTGACTTTTGGAACACAGAGCAGACCTGCACCAGATGATCTGAGTGGTCTGGATGGTTCATACTGGACTAGAAGGTCTCTGATGTATTTTGGGCCTAAACCGTTCAGTGCTTTATATGCTAGCAAGAGAATTTTAAAATCTATTCTCTGAGAGACAGGGAGCCAGTGTAGAGACCTCAGAACTGGACTGATGTGGTCCACTCTCTTGGTCTTAGTGAAGACTCGAGTAGCAGCATTCTGGACCAGGTTTTCTTTTACCCAAATAAGTTCCTAGAAATAAAGTTCCTGGGATTTTGGTGGAAAAGGACCTATTGAACGTAAAAACCAAAACCAATGAAGCAGTTGAGTCTCAACATGTTTAAGCTTTTTTTTTTTTTTCTGACCTCTGTCCATGTTCGCTTTGATGCTCACCCACCACAGGCACAGTGGACAGGTTGGGACGTGCTTTGGTTGTCACGGAGACAGATGCGTCTGAGGAGGGTTTCAGTGCTGAGGACATGGCCCAGGTCTTGGCCTGCTACCACAGGATTACACGGTGAGTGACTGCTGAAGCTGCGAGCTGCACATCTTTACACCACCAATCGGAAATGTAAAATATTTTGAGGTTTCTGAACACCGGATATTACAGATAAGATAAGATAAGATATGAGTTTATGGATCCCACTGTGGGGAAACTGCAGTGTTTACAGCAGCAAAATGAAGAAGATGGGAACATTTAAGGGTAAAACAGAAAATATAAAAGGGTATCTGCTATTTAAATTACTTTTTCTGTACATACATTGTATATACAGACATATTATTTACACATTTACACTATAATTGCACATATAGAGGATTTAAAGCAGGGGTTTCCACATTCAGCCTGATTTGATCTAAAGTGGGCCGGACCAGTAAAATAATAGCATAATAACCTATACATAATAACAACTCCAATTTTTTGTCTTTGTTTTAGTGCAAAAAAACACATTAAATTATGAAAATACTTACTTTTATAATCTATCCAAACAAAAAAGATGTGAATAACCTGAAAAAACTGAAGTTTCTTAAAAAAAAATAAGTGCAATTTTAACAATATTATGCCTCAAATTATCATTTATATACATGTCTTTAGATTCCAGGTTGTTCATATTTGTTCAGATTATTCACATTTAATTGTTACAGGAAGTTTGTAAATGTAAGTATTTTCATAATTGAATGTTATTTTTTGCAATAAAACAAAGACAAAAATTTGAAGTTTTCAATTTTTATAGGCATAATGTAATATTTTTTTCACATCAAACTAAGAAGAAAATATGGAGTCATTCTTTTTTGTAGGTTATTTATGCTATTATTATTTTACTGTAGATCATATTGGTCTGTATTTGGAAAAATGAGTTCCACAGCATTGACTGTTGAATTTTGGCACTTTGCAAATTCATCCCACTGACCAGATTGGAACTTTTGGTGGGCTGCATGTGGCCCCCGGGCCGTATGTTTGAGACCCCTGGTTTAAAGTTTAATTATTGCTGTGTTTATTACTGCTTTTACAGAAACAGATTCTCTACTCTTATGTGAGCTCCACTTGTTTTTGTGCTTCCTGTTGAATGGCTCAATTAAAAACCTGTATAGTCAGAAAACGTTCTTGATTATATAACCTGCTTTTTGGCAAACGCGCAAAAAGTTGGTATTATTAAGAAAAAATGCTGTGGAAGCCATATCACACTGAAAGCTAGTTAATCTGGTCTGTCATTAAGCTTTTGTTATTTCACTTAATTCAGTTTTTTTTTTTTTTTTTTTTTTTTAACTTGCTGTGTTGTGTGACTGCTTTTAGACTTGAGTCAACATGTGTGTGTCTTGGTTTAGTTGTTAATTTTAAGGTTGTTTTTATCATACTGTTTGTTATAGCGTTGTTTCTTAAAAGCCTATCCAGTAACTCAACCTGCAAATTAGCTACAATGGCTAAAAGTCCCTATATTTAGCATCAGTTACATATTTTAAAATGTAACAATAGTTAAATGTATTGTCCTTATTAAATAAAAACATAAATAAACAAATAACAAATATCTTGGATTTCACCGGACCCCATACAAATCTGAACAAAACAGGTTTGTGGAAAATTATGTGAAATTTCTTACCCTTAAAAAGTTGTTTAACTTGATTTGACCTAATTTTGTTCGACTTAATTAACTTCATTTTTTTTTTTATCACAGGGGTCTTCTCACTTCTGTTTTCTACTTCCCTCATCAGGTCTGCAGCCAAAGAAAAGGGTCTGACGGTGTTAATGGACAGCAGACGTTCTCCACCCTCCGTCCTCTGCCTCTCTGCACTTAAGCTCTTCCAGGTGAGGCTGAAAAAAAAAAAAAAAATTAGCCAAATGTGCTAAGTGTTTGCTTGTGTGCTTTAATTAGCCTGCAGCTGTAATAGTAGTTGAAGCCCATGTGTTTTCTGGGTGTGTTTGCGTGTGTGTTCCAGGTGCTGGTTTCTGGCGGTCTGGGATCTGTTCTGGTTTTGTTGGAGGAGCAGCAGCAGGAGTCCCTTCCTCATAATTTGGAAGGAGCTGAGGTGACTTCATACAGATCACATGTTTGTATTTTATAAACCAACACACCCAGAGTTTAGCTTTCTCAAAAGTCTGTTTATTCTGGATATGTCTTTCCAATCATCTGTTAATGGAGCTCGGGGCTTTACGCATTTACGAGTTATGGCTTTTTTATTTGCAGCTAGGAGGACGTGAACTTTTTCACATTAGAATTTAGGTTTTTTTTTATTGATTTATTTCAAATATGGAAATGATACAAGCTTCTTGATTACTACTAATTGACTTCTTTGCACACCATAATATTGAAATGAAAATTCAAGGAAGTATAAAATAATAATTCACACAAAAAAAGAAAAAAAGTCATATTCGAAAAGGAGTGAGAAGAAGCATAGCTTATTAGCTCTCACCCCTTTGTCTAAACCAACAATATGTACATATATATACACATACATACACATACATATACAGTGCATATACACACACAAACATATATTTATATACATATCCACATATACCATCATATACATACATATATATACACATACACTTACATATATATGGCAGGATAGAGACTGCGATCTGGTAGGATCGGCGATTCTACCAGTAGAGACTCCGATCGTAGTCTCTACCAGTAGAAACTCCGATCCGAACCCTAACCCTAACCCTAACCCTTCTACTGGCAGGATCGGAGTTTCTACCAGTAGAGACTCTGATCGGAGTTTCTACTGGTAGAGACTACGATCGGAGTCTCTACTGGTAGAATCGCCGATCCTACCAGATCGCAGTCTCTCCCTTACATATACATACATACATACACATATACATACCCATGCACATACTCTCAGATATACATGTACAAATACATATATACACTAATACATACATACACATACTGTATACATTCACATAGGCTTCTCTGCCTCTATAGTTCCTGTGGGAAGTTGCATAGATATAGATCAGGGGTGTCAAACTCATTTTAGTTCAGGGGCCACATTCAGCCCAGTTTGATCTCAAGTGGGCCGGACCAGTAAAATAATACCAGTGAAAAAAGTAAAATTAAATTCTGATAATGTTAACATCTACAAAAATCTGAATAACATGAACAACTGGAAACATCTTAAGAAAAACAAGTCCAATTTTAACAATATTATACCTCAGATTATTAGTTTATCCTTTACACATGTGCATTACAACTTACATTACAATTACAAATGCACGAAACATTTAATAACAGGCAGAATATTGGTAAAATTACATTTACTTATCCTAAGACATTTCAGGTTTTTTACATTTTTTGTAAAATAACAGTTTTTTTAATACAAACATTTTCATGTAATTTTACTTTTTTACACTAAAACAAAGATAAAATTTGTTGTTTTCATTATTTATAGGTTTAATATGATAGTATTTTACTGGTCTGACCTACTTGATATTCTAATTGGTCTGTATGTGGAATCTGAATTAAAATGATTTTGACATCCTCGATAGTTAATAACTTCAGTATAATTTTTGTATTTCACAAATCCATCCTACGGGCCAGATTGGATCCTTTAGCGGGCTGGATTTGGCCCCTGGGCCGCATGTTTGACACCTGTGATATAGAATGTCAAATGTAAATGGAATAGTCGTTCTGAAAGCCTCCTGCAGAATCTGATGGACATTCTTCCAATAGGCGGTCAGGACTGGGCAGGACCAAAATATACGGTGGCGATTTGCATCATTGACCTGGCATTGTGTCCAGCAGTCTGCGTCATTACCCCGCCCCCCGAAGGGGAAGCAAGGGGTATTGTTTTTGGTTCGGTTTGTTTATTTGTTTGTTTGTTAGCACTCTAGCAGCAAAACTACTGGTTAAATTCACCAAATTTGGTTTATAGATTGCCAGTGACCCAGAATAGATGTCATTACATTTTGGGAAAAGTAAGTCAGAATTTAAAATTTTTTATGCAGTTTTTCAATATTTTTTTCCCCATTTACTTATAATGGGAGAAATTTCACATGTCTGTAGCATCAAAACTATTGGTTGAATTCATACCAAATAGACTTTGTAGATTGCCAGTGACCCAGAATAGATCTGATTACATTTTGGGAACAGTAGGTCAAAATTTAAATTTGTTATGAATTTATTCAATCTTTTTTTTCCCCATTTACTTAATGGGCGATCGATGCCAAAATAAGCTACAGTACGTGCAAGGGGTGGGGTTTGTTATGCCTGGCACCACTTGTTGGTGCACCGATGTTATTGTTGGGGGGGGTGATAAATAAACAAACCAAATAATTCCAATGAAATTCTCTCTAAGTCAAAGAACTTGTAGTTTTCCACCGTATGTGACAAATCACTAATCCTCTGAATAAATGGGTACCCAAGGGGTTATTGAAGACTTTCCAGACCACGCAAGTAGAAAACTATCTGGAACACAAGGATTTCTCCAAATTCTTCCAAATGTGCCACTATTTCAAAGTATTTAAAAAAAGATGTAAACTTAGAGGAGGACACAATAAAAACTGTTTATATCTGCTTAGAAATCTGAATGCAACATCAAAATAATATCTAAGATGTACAATTGCTTCTCAAATAAATGATCAAAAAAAGTCACTTTTTATTAAGGAGAAATGGGAGGGGGAGAGGGGTTGGCATTCTTTCTGATAGATTAATAATATTCATATATATTTGCAAATATACATATCAAAATAGGTAAAAACCTCTCGTTATGGGTAGACGCTCTCATAGAAAATGCAAAGCGAGCAAAGCAGTAAATGAAATGATCTAAATCATACCTTGTTCTTTCCAGTTCATTGATCAGTATCTGGTGGGTTTAGATTGATTTCCATACATGAAAGGTTTGTAAATAACTGTCTGCAAAATCAACTTTAATCAGCAGTTTCTTGTTTTTATATGTGCAGTAGAAAATATTTCTTGCCATGTGTTTTGGATCTTAACCTGGCAAAGTGAAAGGGAATTCTGGCCATAAGATGTTTACGCTTAAAAAAAAAACAGCTGTGGGTTGAACTTTGTTGTTTGGGGGTGATTATCCCTGCGTCTGCTAATGCACTAACAAACGCCCATGATGATGGTGTTTAACAGGAGAATATGTTAAAAGTTCTATAAAATGTGTCACTGTCACGGTGAAAGCTTTGAAATCAGGAAATCATGCTGAAATGAAAAAAGGCAGAATGTGATGCGTAGGAGCGTTGTTCTTCTCACACTCTGTACTGATTTCCACTGGGAGCAGCTGCGACGCATCACGGCTCCGATGCGGTTTAGTTCCGTTCTCTTCGATCCCCACGGGAGCGTTTCAGAGGCGGCGTGTCATGTCTGTCTGATCTCCTGACACGGCCATTTGTCCCTGATTTTCATTCTCTAACCACAGTAAAAATAGGCCATGTACTTACTTTTTGCCAGTTTCAAGTCCTTATAATGTCTTGCCGTAACTTAGAAAGCAAAAAAGATATGAATAAGTGCATTCTGAAGAACATGGATTAAAAATTTGTGGCACTGGGTCTGGTTAAGTTGTTAAAATATAATCATGCTCGTAATTGTTTTGTGTTTTGACTTGAGCTGCAGCAATCGGTTATTTACATTCAGATCCAGACTCAAAACTCACCTTTTCAGAGTAGCACTGTGGTACTGTTTATCTGTCAAATGTTCATTGTGGTCGGTTTCAGATGCTGCAGCTCGGGCTTTAGTTATTTTGACAGTCATTAAAAATAACAGTGTCTAATCTTCACATGATGCATCAGCTGATAGTTTACATTATAGCGCTGTTAGCTTAGCTTCATTTTTAGACAGAAAACAGACCAAAGGTATTCAGTTTGTATCTCCATGATGCCATAACCTCACAGGTCGTTATACTAAACAATCTGATCACAATTTTAGATCATTACCTCCGCCAAGTGAAACAACGGAGGTAATGTTTTCATCGGGGTTTGTCTGTCTGTCTGTCTGTTTGTCTGTTAGCAAGATAACTCAAAAAGTTAAGGGCACATTTTCATGAAATTTTCAGGAAATGTTGATACTGGCGCATACTGGTTACATTTTGGTGGTGATGGGGTGGGGGGGGACTGATCTGGTCTGCGCTCTCCAAGTGCTTTTCTAGTTTCCTATATTTTAACCCTTTCATGCACAAATTAAAAGAACCTTTTTTCCTGAGTGTTTTTATTCCTCTTTAGGCATGAAAAAAACAATGCGATTGAAAATTTTCTTCTGAAAAAAAAAAAAAATAAATAAATAAATAAAGAATAATAATAAAATAAAAATAATTGGAAAAAATTGAAAAAATATACTGAACAACAAAAGAAACGCAAGTATGTTTCGGTATTGGTTTATATGGGAGTTTTATTATGAATATTGGTTTCATATGAGATATTTATATCCAGCTGTGACATTTACAGTGGCAGTACATTGAATTGTGTCCATAACAAAAGTTTTGATAGTCCTGGATGAGTTGACGGTCACGGAGATGGGCCAAGTGAATATGGCGATCCTGATTACGGGTGGTTACACGTGGTCTTCCAGATCTTGGTCTGTCCCCAGTGGTCCCTGTGTCATGGAATCGTGTCCTCAGCCTACTGATGGTGGACTCGTGCACTTGCAGACGTCTGGCAATGTTGCGAGCCGTTAAACCAGCATCAAGCATACCAATGGCGCGTTCTCTCAGATTGTCGTTAAGGCGAGGCATCGTGGTAATGCAGTAATTTTTTAATCTTACCATTTCTTTTTATAGCCCCCAGATAAACAAAGGGAATTGCCACTCCCATTTGTTGCTCCCACTACCATATCACTCAAAACGTACCGCACCTACGATACTTTGTACACGTGCTCAACACCACTCATGGTCGTGTTTGCCTGCAAACACACGCTCCAATGGTTACAACTCACTTATTTTAATGTGTATCTCAGTTGACAACTCAACAGGACAGCTGAACTCTTGCCTAAATTAACGACCAAAACTTGCGTTTCCTTTGTTGTTCAGTATATATTAAAAACATATATAATACAAGGTGGGGAAGCAAAATTTACAATATTTTGAGGCAGGGATTGAAAGACAGTGTATGACCAATTAGTTTTTTGAAAGTCATGAGAATTTATTTGCCACAAGAAAATGTACATAACAGAAAATGTTTTTATTCTATGTGTCCTCCTTCTTTCTCAATAACTGCCTTCACACGCTTCCTGAAACTTGCACAAGTGTTCCTCAAATATTGGGGTGACAACTTCTCCCATTCTTCTTTAATAGTATCTTCCAGACTTTCTCGTAATAGTTTTGCTCATAGTCATTCTCTTCTTTCCATTATAAACAGTCTTTATGGACACTCCAACTATTTTTGAAATCTCCTTTGGTGTGACGAGTGCATTCAGCAAATCACACACTCTTTGACGTTTGCTTTCCTGATTACTCATATGGGCAAAAGTTTGTGAAAAGGTATGGATAATAGTGTTAGGTATGATTATGACATCAATATATGTTTGGTTTCAAAACAATTGACGTAGTGCCTGCTGAGAAAAAACAACTAAATGTTCATTGTAAATTTTGCTTCCCCACCTTGTCATGAAAAAAAAAATTCTTATGAACCTATTTTTCATGAAGTTGCAAAAATGTCCACTCAGCTGGACACCACACGTTTAATTTTTGATGCACAGAAACATATATTTAGTGATAAATTGTGTGAAAATTATGGGGAGGGCTTGTGATTGTGGGGGTTTATGCTCAGGAGAGATCTACATAATGTTATTAATTCATGTCAGAAAAGATATGTAGTGTCTTAAAACTTTAATAACTTTAATAAATAAGAATAACTGTCCACTGGAGTAACCAGTATGCATGAAAGGGTTCAAGTAGAAATACAAGACATGTTCATATTTCTTTTTTTTTTTTTTTTTTTTTTTTTATTAATCCACCCAGATTGTACACTTTCTCATTTCTTGCCGTAATTCATATTCTCCTTCTCTGTTTGGTCCAGATCCATGTAGTCCGTGGTACAGGCATCCTTCAGCAGTATGTGGACAAGCAGCAGCTCCCCACAGAGATGGACGGAGACTTCAGCCACTGTCACACAGACTGGCTGTCCTTTAGACTGGTGAGAGGCTGTTTGTGGGTCATTACAGTCCGAACACTGCTGTTTTATAGAGGTTAACCCTTTAACCCCTGATGGGTCTGTGGTGAGCATTCAGAATTTATGATTTATTTTAACCCTTTCATGCACAAATTATGAGAACCTTGATCAAAATGTATTTTCTTGAGTGTTTTTATTCCTCTTTAGGCATGAAAAAAAAAAAAAAGCGACTGAAAATTTTGTTATGAATCTATTTTTCATGGAGTTCAAAAAATGTCCACTCAGTTTGACACCATGGATTTAATTTTTGAAGCAAAGAAGCATGTATTTACTGATAGATCATGTGAAAACTATGAAATAACAACACTTTTAATGCAGCTAATCTAATGTTTTCTCACATTTTAACACACTCTAATACTAGTCATTACTCACTTCATAGAGATAATATGCAAAAAACCCAAAAAAAACCTTTATGTAAAGAGAAAAACCCAAACTGTTTAATAACAATGACAAGCTATTGTTTTACACTCAAACATGTTACTGCAGATCAGGTTTATCAAGAACAGCAAAGTTACTGTAATAGTGTGAATTGCAGTGTATGGGATGGTACATAAGTGTCCACTGTGTTGGCTGATATGCAACTAAAACAACAAACCCCATGAATATATAAGACAACAGCTGTAGAATAGCTGTCCACTGTAGTGACCACTATGCATGAAAGGGTTAATTTTATATACTTAATATTTGAAACCAATATTCACTTTTATAGTCTTTGAAAAGGTTCGTTAAGCATCTTTGTTTTATTATATACATTTTTCAAATTGGATTTTATATATTTTGTGTGTTTTTTTTTCCTTTTGTGTTGATATAGTAGGTTAAAGTGAAAAAATAATTGGCAAATGAGATAGATGAAGTTGTGCTGAAAAAAAAGATACCAAACATGGGTATAATAAACAGTTCTTTATATAGTATATAAAAGCAAAATCAAAAGTACTCAAAAATAGCCAAAATAGGCTCAGACCACTAAGGGTTAAGGGTTAAGATTATCAGAGCACATCACACACAGTACAATCAAAACTGTTCAATGCCTGATTTTTTATCTTCATGTGTGGGGTCTGTAACAGATAAAAAAATCTCTGTACCCCGCTTTCAACGTTAAACAAAAATAATCAACATATGAATGAAAATTAGCAAAAAAAAAAAGAGAAAATGAACAAAATAATCCAGAAAATGGTCCAAAAAATTGCAAAAATAATCAACTAAATTGACAGACATGAACTAATATAAACCAAAATCAACAAAATGAGTGAAAAGAACATGAGCCCACATCACTCATAGTCTTTTGTTGGTAAGTGCAGAGGATTGTGTAGACTTCACTATAAACTGTGAGTGTATGTGTGTGTGTGTGTGTGTGTGTGGGGGGGGGGGGGGGTAAAGGCATAGTTTACAGAGGAGGAAAGAGAGATAAAGAGGATGTTGGCCTGAGAGAGCTATAGCCCGATGGTGGTCGATGATTTTAGACACTCATGATGAACTGGGTGCGGAGGAAGAATTAAAAAAAAACCCGAAGCACCCGAAGACATTCAAGGACTCCTAATGACCGTTTCCCAGACTGTTTATGCTGCTTTATCCAAACAGATGAAAACATTTTCTCTGCACTTTCTCTGACCTCTCTCATGGTCTTTCCTGTAAATGAAAGGAAATAAGGGATTTCAGGGAATCTATATACAGATGGATGACAAATAAAAGGTCAAATGAAATGTTTGGGGGGGTGGTCTCTCTCAGATCTGGCTCCACTTAAACACCTATGGCACGTTGTGAGGATGTATTTGACTGTAGTCCCACCTAAACACCAAACACTTTTTGGTAAATGACATTTTTCCCCCTTTTTTATCATCTGCCTTTATACCTGAACTCATTTAACTGAAATTCTTAAATTAATGAAAATACCATACCATACCAACTTTATTTATAAAGCACTTTAAAAACTATTCAGCTATCCATTTTTTACTTAATTACTTATCGGCTAAAATTTGCTTAGAGGTCTTATTTATGTCTGTTTGTGCATAAGAAATCAATATAATTGAATCCCCAAAGGAACTTTGTGTTGGTAAATGCAAGTTCTGCAAATTTACAGGATTTCAGTTCTGTTGCAAAATGTTGATGGTCATATGAACTATGTTTTCAGCTCAAAAATGTCCAATTTCATCACAATTAATGCTGTATTTTCATGTCACAAATGGCCAAGTTATATTTGAACTGAATTTACCTGAAAAACAAATATTCTGTTCTTTTAGATTCCCCAGTTTTTCTTACAAGATTCTCTCCTACATATCACATGTTTTATTTTTACAGGTTGCAGTATGGAGTATGGTGCTGATCCATCCTGCTTATGTTACACCGATACATACATTAAGAATGTCACACGTCACTTTTTAAATCAACAGTTTTCTAATAATAAGCATTTTTATAAAGAAATAACAATTCTACATTGTTATTTACTCTTCAGTATGATGATAAACTATACAATAAATAATTCTGATCCTAGTTTTTGCACAAGGATCATTTGTGTAAACGGTGACATGGCTGCCGAGCATCAGTATGATGGGATCTGTAACAACCATGTCACATCCGTCCACTGACACATTTTATGTTTTTGTGTCAGCTGTTATTGTTTTAGATCCACAATACTAACATTTATGAATAAGAGGAGAATTAGCAATAGTAAGTATACAAGTTTATTACTAATAAAGTACTGGTACTGACCAGAGCATCATGGGTAATGTCACGTCCGTCCACCAGCAAAAGTTTTCACATACACGTGCTATTCAAAATCCAATATTTCTGAAAATAGAGCTTCCACTGTCAAATAATATCAGCAGTCTGTGCACAAATTGATTAGCATTATTTCAACACAGTTCTATGCATTTCTTACAACTTTTTTTTTTTTTTTTGACAAAAATGGCCACTCATTTGACCCCCTAAGTAAATTTTAGTCTTTTTTTTTTTTTTTCTTTGTACTATGACTATAAATACTCCTTTGTGTGCAGACACATATTTCTATTTATGCATAATTTTCTTTGTCTTATGTCCTAAAAATGCGATTGGCTATGTGTACAAACTTGTTAATATCCTTATTATTATCCTTTTTTTAAAAACTTTTTTTCTTTATTTATTCTATTTTTTTTTTCGCGCTTTCCTTTTCCTCTTTTCAGTGAGCATTATTGATACCCTTTTTTTATTTCCAAACAAAATAAAAGAGAACAGTATACTTTGTTCTCTTGCTGTCCTGTATAATGTCTTAGGAGACTGTTCTGAATAAAAATTTCAATTAAAAAATAAAAAACTATTCAGCTGGCCAAAGTGCCATACACAAATCATAAAACAAGGGAATAAATACATAAAACAGTGATAACAGAAGATGCAAAGCGGGCTGAGAACAACAAAATACAACAATCATAAAACAAACACAAATTCAAATCTGGTAAAAACAACATAGGAAATCTAAAAAAAAAATATCTCACTCACTGATTAAAAGCCAACAAGAAAATGCATTTGCAAATAATCAGCTTCGAAGTGCACATTTTCATTTTAGTGACTCAAAAAGAGCAAAAAACAGTGAAAAGTCTTCATGTTTTATAAGATATGACACTATGCCTATAAATAATGACAACTTCAAATTTTTGTCTTTGTTTTAGTGCAAAAAACCCCCCAAAACATTAAATTCTGAAAACATTTACATTTACAAACATCCTGTAACAATAAAGTGTGAATTACCTGAACAAATATAAACAACCTGAAATCTAAAGAAATGTATATAAATGTTAAGTTGAAGCATAATATTGTTAAAATTGTACTTATTTTTTTCAAGAAATTTCAGTTTTTTCAGGTTATTCCCATCTTTTTTGTTTGGATAGTTGATAAAAGTAAATATTTTCATAATTTAATGAGGTTTTTTTGTACTAAATCAAAGACTAAAATTTGGAGTTGTCATTATTTATAGGTTATTATGTTATTATTTTACTGGTCTGGCCCACTGGAGATCAAATCAGACTGAATGATCATCAGACTTAGTTCCATACGTCGTTGCTGCACTGCCGATGCTCTGTTTTGGTGTTGAATTCTTAAATGACCGAATCTCCTACTTGCTGTTTCTTCTTCAGAGCCTGGAGAGTCTGACGGAACGTTGTGAGAGCGCCCTGTCACTACTCGGAGAAGCACTGCAGTCTATGGACGCTGAGCCGATGCCGGACAACATTCAGGTACTAAAGTAGAACTTATTTATTTTCTGTGGAGGTTCAGACATTATGTTTATGTTTATGTTTACGCATTTGGCAGACGCTTTTTTCCAAAGCGACTTACAGGGGAAAACCAATTAAATCACTCAATCAATCAAATTTTATTTATATAGCGCCAGATCACAAAAAAGTTATCTCTTGACATTTTATATATAGAGTTGGTCAAAACCAGACTCTAAGTCAATTCTACAGAAACCCAACAGAATCCTCCTGGAGCAAACACTTGTGACTGGTGACAGTGGCGAGGAAAAACTTCCCTTTAACAGCAGAAACCTGGAGCAGACCCAGACTCCTGGAGGATGGCCGTCTGCCTTGACCAGTTGGGGTTAAAGAGAGAGAGTAGAGAAGGGGAAAAAGAGAGAGCGATAGAGATAGGGACTGGGGGAGAAGGGGGGAGTAGGGGGAGACACATGGAGGCGGTTGAGGATAAGTGAGTGGTGATGATGAGGGCAGGGAAGAGGCCGGACCACCGCAGCAGGTCCAGAGATAATCGTGAAAGAATCTGTGGTTGTCCTGGGAAAAACCTTATTAGAATATTTAAAATGGAATGTTTGAAAATGCTAGGACAGGAGGTGCTCTCGGAAGAGCTGGGTCTTCAGGAGCTTCTTGAAGATAGGCAGGGATGACTCTGTTCTTGTAGCACTTGGTAGAGCGTTCCACCAATGTGGAACGACCCATGAAAAGAGCCTGGATTGTCTTGTACAAGGTCTGGGGACCACCAGACTACGTTCCCCAGACGAGCGGAGTGGTCGTGGGGCGACATAAGCTTTTATTAGTGCACCTAAGTAGACAGGAGCAGACCCACGGAGAATTTTGTAGGCTAGGATTAAAGATTTGAATTTGATGCGGGCAGCTATGGGTAGCCAGTGTAACTCAATGAGTAAGGGGGTGACATGTGCCCTTTTAGGCTGATTGAAGACCAGACGCGCTGCTGCATTCTGGACCATCTGTAGTGGTTTGACAACACAAGCTGGGAGGCCCGTTAGAAGAGCATTGCAGTAGTCAAGATGGGAGATAACCATAGTCTGCACCAGGAGCTGGGTGGCCTGTTCGGTTAGGTATGGCCTGATCTTTCTTAGGTTGAACAGAGTGAAACGGCATGATCGGGTGACGGAGGCAACGTGATCCGTGAAGGTCAACTGATTATCAATCATGACTCCCAAGTTACGTACTACACTGGTAGGAGCCAGAGGTATGGAGTCAATAGTGATGGAGATGTCCTGCTGTATGGTTGGCTTAGCTGGGAAGACCAGCAGTTCAGTTTTAGACAGGTTCAGCTGAAGGTGATGGGCTTTCATCCATGCAGATATGTCAGAGAGACAATCTGAGATCCGCACTGAGACTGTGGAGTCATCAGGTGGGAATGACAGACATTAGCGATTTCATCATTATATAACATACAAAATCAACTGTCAAATGGAGTCCAAGTAAAAATTTTGCTGTGTTGAGGTAATCCTTAACCCTTTCATGCATGAATTATGAGAACATTAATTAAGACTTTTTTCTTTATTCCTCTTTAGGCATTTAAAAAACAGTGAGATTTTTTTTTTTCTTTTTTTTTTTAATGAAGCTATTTTTCATGGAGTTGCAAAAATGTGCATTGAATTTTTAAAGTAAAGAAACATGTATTTACTGATATACTGTGTGAAAACTATGAAATAAAAACATTTAATGCTGCTAATTTGATGTTTTCTCACATTTTAACATACACTACAAATAAAAAGTTGTGGATATTTTTAATTTTTGGGCTTTTTTTTTTTTTCAGTTGGGATTTTTGCACAATGTTTTTTACTTTTTTTTTGTGAGTGAATTGAATGGAAACATTTTTTTTTAATGACCAGACATAGTTTTATTTACAAATGGCAAAAATGACCAAAAAAATTACCAAAAAAAAAAAGAAATATCCTTAACTTTTTGTTTGTAGTGTACTCTAATACTAGTCATTACTCACTTCATGGAGATAATCTGCCAAAAAAAAAAAAAAAAAATTGTTAATTACAGTCTAATAACAATAACAAGGAATTGATTTACACTCGAACATGTTAGATCGGGTTTATCAAGAACAGCAAAGTTACAGCAATGTTTTCAATGGCAGTATATGGGATGATGCATAAGTGTCCACTGTGTTGGCTGATATGGAACTAAAACAACAAAATCCATGAAAATACAAGAGAACAGCTGGAGAATAACTGTCCACTGGAGTGACCACTGTGCATGAAAGGGTTAAAGACCCAAATATCCACCAGTGACCAAAACCATCTACTGATCTGAAATGTTTCATACAGTACCTGATCCACTAATCCTATCAATACATGGAAATAACTGGTGTAAAATGCAGTTTGTCATGTTTTCATGGTCATCAGATATGACCCATTTGGACGTTCAGAGGCTCTGTAGTTACCATGGAAACTCTGTCATCTTCTACAACATTGATTCGTCAGAAAAACCTATGGAGTCAATGACAGTGGCTGGAGACACTGGGTTTATGTTCAGCTAATGATAGACTATACTGACCTGTGGGGTTCTACATATGGTAGTTTTCATACTGTTGTGTATTTGTGTATGCTGTACTGCATTTAACCAGCACTCACCGCCAAAGCTTTCTGGGCATAGCAATGTAATTGTAAGGCTATTGTATTCCAAAATTACTGATATCTCCCAAAATATTGGTCCTATCAACTTGCTGTTTTTGCTACTGCCTTTGTTGACCAAACATCCGTAAGTATGCCAAACTGCAGCAGTCAGCTCTGTACGGATTTTGTGTGATTCCCAAGACACACATACACACAGAGGCCATTTGGCATTTAGAATATAGTCCCGAAACTTTGCACAAGACGATCCAGGCTCTTTTCATGGGTCTACCAAGCACAACCAGAACAGAGGTGTCCCTGCCTATCTTCAAGAAGCTCTTGAAGACCCAGCTCTTCAGAGAGTGCCTCCTGTCCTAGCACTTTCAAACATTCCATTTTAAATGTATTATAATGTTTATTCTGTTGTTTTACTTGGTATTTTTATTTCACTGTTTTTAATTGTACAGCTGTTTCTATGTCTTTTTAATCTATTCTTGTATTTTAGTCTATCATTTTGCTGTTTTTATTCTTCTGTACGACACTTTTTAATTGTACAGCTGTTTTTTTTTTATCTTGAATCTATTCTTGTATTTTATTTTTTTATTTTGGTTTTTCCCCTCTAAGTTCCTTTGGAAAAAAGCGTCTGCCAAATGCATAAATGTAAATGTAAATATAGAATTGTTGAAAATGTCACTATTTCTTCAGTTTTTGCATTTGCTTATTTACTAACCTTTAAAGTTGCTCTGAGTTTTAATGAACATTAACATGATCAGCGGATTAAATTATAGGAAAATACCTAATTTACACTCCAGAAAAAGCTAAATACAGAGGATAATATTATAATAAATGGTAATAAATCACTTAAGAAAGGTTAACTCACTGTTTTTCAACCTTTTTTGGCTCGTGACCCCATTTTAACATCACAAATTTCTGGTGACCCCAGACATTCAAAACAGAGACTTTTTTTTGCTAAAATGTATTTGTTTTTGATCATGTGATAGTTTGCTATACTATGTTGCAAATAAACATTAATTTTAGATGACATTTAGTCTATATAATGCATATTATTCTGGACGGAGGCAGAAAAGCCAGGTGTAGATTACTGCACAAAGTGAGAATTTGATTTTCCTTGGTCAGGATATGTACAGTCAGTCCAGCTTGGATTTACAAGGCTGACAATTAATACTGAACAAACAAGAACTCAAACTATGAATTATGAAAGAGCTGCAGCATCTGAAACCGACCACAATGAACATTTGACAGATAAACAGAACCACAGTGCTTCAGTTTCAGACTCACAGTCTGTCATGTCTTTTATGGATTGGGATTGTCTCTGTCAACTCACCATATGTTTTTTATTAGTAAGTTTTTTTAATTTTTATCAATAACTAGAAATTTCAGGCAACCCCATGTGAATTCCAGGTGACCCCACATGGAGTCCCGAGCCCACGGTTAAAAAACACTGGGTTAACTGGAAAGAAAAAATCATTCGCTGCCACCAAAGTAGCGCTGGGTCTTTACGGGTTAAATTATTAGGCCTACATTACTAATACGCGTACTGTTTTTTCTCCAGACGGTTCCTCAGAGCATTGCCAAACACAGACAGCTCATGGCCAGCGTCCTGGCCGACCAACGCCTGACTGAGCTGCAGCAAAGGGGCGGAGCCTGGCTCGCTGGATTGAGCAACAGCACATCTGGACTGGCACAAAAGTCACCAGACTGCAGGTTTGGGAAGCAAAATTAACCCTTTTATGCATGAATTATGATAACCTTAGTCAAGATTTTTTTTTCCTGAGTGTTTTTATTCCTCTTTAGGCATTTATGAACCTATTTGTCATGGAGTTACAAAAATGTCCACTCAGCTGGAGACCATGTGTTTAATTTTTGAAGCAAAGAAACATGTATTGAAAACCCAGCATCAAAAAGTGATATATATGTGAAAACTATGGAATAAAAACAGTTTTCATGCAGCTAATCTGATGTTTTCTCACATTTTAACATACTCTAATGCTAGTTATTACTCACTTCATGGAGATAGTATGCAAAAAAACCCAAAACTTTTTGTTGAAGAAAACTGTTAATTACAGTCTAATACGAATTAGCAATTGATTTCCACTCAAACATGTTACTACAGATCAGGTTAATGAAGAACAGGAAAGTTACAATAATGGTATGAATTGCAGTGTATGGGATGGTGCATAAGGTATCCGAAATCTCTCTGACGGGATATTTTAGTGCCAATTTGACAGATTAGTGTTGCTAAATGACCCACATTTTAACTTTAAAATTCATTTTTGCTTTAGTCGGACTGTAAGGGATTATCCAAAACAAGGAGCTACTTTATATTGAGATAAATGTTGGAATGGCAATCAATTAACCCTTTCATGTACAGTGGTCACTCCAGTGGACAGTTATTCTCCAGCTGTTTTCTTGTATATTCATGGGTTTTGTTGTTTTAGTTCCATATCAGCCAACACACAGGATGCTTATGCTTCATCCCATACACTGACATTTATATCATTACTGTAACTTTGCTGTTCTTAATAAATCGAGTGGATTTGAGTGGAAATCAATTGCTTGTTATTGTTGATAGACTGTAATTAACCATTTTTCTTAAACAAAAAGGTGTTTGTTTGTTTTTTTTCCCCATATCATCTCCATAAAGTGAATAACAACTAATATTACAGTATGTTAAAATGTGGCAAAACATCAGATTAGCAGCATTAAAAACAATTATTTCATAGTTTTCACTCAGTATATTAGTAAATACATGTTTCTTTGCTTCAAAAATTAAACGCATGATGTCCAGCTGAGTGAATATTTTTGCAACTCCATGAAAAATAGGTTCATAAAATTTTTTTTAATCGCATTGTGTTTTTTTCATGCCTATAAAGGAATAAAAACGCTCAAGAAAAATATCTTGATTAGGGTCAAAAAATGGTTTTCAAAATCTCTCTGAAGGGACATCTTAGAGACAATTTGACCCACATTTTTATTTTTAAATTCATTTTTGCTTTAGTTGTTCCATAAGGGATTATCCAAAGCAAGGAGCTGCTTTATATTGAAATAAATGTTGGAATGGCAATCAATTAACCCTTTCATGCACAGTGGTCACTCCAGTGGACAGTTATTTTCCAGCTGTTTTCTTGTATATTCGTGGGTTTTGTTGTTTTAGTTCCATATCAGCCAACACAGTGGACGCTTATGCTTCATCCCATACACTGACATTTATACCATTACTGTAACTTTGCTGTTCTTAATAAATCGAGTGGATTTGAGTGGAAATCAATTGCTTGTTATTGTTAATAGACTGTAATTAACCATTTTTCTTAAACAAAAAGGTGTTTTTTTTCCCCCATATTATTTCCATAAAGTGAATAATAACTAATATTAGAGTATGTTAAAATGTGACAAAACATCAGATTAGCAGCATTAAAAAAGTTATTTCATAGTTGTCACACAGTATATCAGTAAATACATGTTTCTTTGCTTCAAAAATTAAACGCATGATGTCCAGCTGAGTGAATATTTTTGCAACTCCATGAAAAATAGGTTCATAAAAACAATTTCAGTTGCATTGTGTGTTTTTTCATGCCTATAAAGGAATAAAAACACTCAGGAAAAATATCTTGATTAGGGTCAAAAAACAGTATTCAAAATCTCTCTGAAGGGACATTTTAGAGACAATCTGACCCACATTTTTATTTTTAAATTCATTTATGCGTTAGTTGTTCCATAAGGGATTATCCAAAACAAGGAGCTACTTTATGTTGAAATAAATGTTGGAATGGCAATCAATTAAAGTTCGCTCTCTGATGAGACATTACTGCGTTTTGACCCATTAAGGTTCTCATAATTCATGCATGAAAGGGTTAAAGTTCACTCTCTGATGGAACATTACTGTGTTTTGACCCATAGGTATCCACTGCATTGGCTGACGTGAAACTAAAACAACAAAACCCATGAATATATAAGAGAACAGCAGTAGAATAACTGTCTACAGTAGTGACTGCCATGCATGAAAGGGTTAAGATGTTTAGAAGAATGCTTTTTGCAGTTTTCAGATTTGGTTGTTGAGTTTTTATCTTTCATGATTTTTTTTCTATTACCTGTTTTTAAATTTAAGCCTCATAAACACACAGATAAACCCAAAATCCACTTTATATTGTAATAATGTACCTGTGTGTATTCTGTATGTAGATTTCCTGTATTATTCTAATTATTCTGCCTACTGCTGAATCATCCAGGCCTTTTGAAGTTGGAAAGATTATGAAGCCTTGACAAAAACAACATTTTTAATTGGGCAAATACTCATATATGCAGAAACCACCTTATGCAAGAAACATGGTCCCGAGGGGGAAAAAATAGATCTGCATGTCATTTGCCTTTCTAAAATCTCCTATTTGACTTTGTCAGGATGAGTTAGAGGTTAAAAATACTTCTCATTTTTCATTTCAACTGAGCTGGAGGAGAGACGAAATAAAATTAACATCAAAAGCAGGGCAGAGCAATGCAGCTTGTTTATTTGTGTCTCGCTACAGCTTATAGATCTGAAGGCTCATGTATTTGTTGTTGCTCTTTTTATCCGGTAATGAGTTTTGGCTCAGTCTGTACAATAATGAGGCCAAATATAAATTTGTGTTTTGTTTTGTTTTTTTTTAACCACATGGACTTTTGTTTGCCTTAATTACATAATGTCTAACTAACAAAACTGGTGAATTTTGATTGAGACTGCATCGATATGTCATAACCACACTTGAATGTTTGTCTCATTAGGGCTGCTCTCGCCGCCACTTCCAAACTCTACGACAGCGTGGATGACGCCCTCCATCGTCTCGTCCGGGTGTCCAACCAGAGAGGTTGCGATCTTGAGGCGCTCGGACGGTTAGCAGGACTGGTGGACAAACTGGAAAAAGTCAGTGAGAAAAAAAGAAATCATGTCATTTTAGTTCGTAGTAGTTTAGACGTATAGAGTTTCATGGGGGAAAATGATATAATGTATAATGAATGCACTGCAGTTCCGTTCCTTTGTATGTACTGTTACATTGCTCAAAAAAGATTTAAAAAAAAAAGAAGCATAGAGTTAGCTTTTCTATATTTCAGTAGTTTTTGTTTTATTTAGTAGCATATGAATATGTAGTATTTTTTACTGTAGCTTTTTGCATATGCCTACATTCTCAGCATTTTTGTGATATTTTTATGCAGTCTTTTGTGTTTTTGCTGCTAAAACTGATTTTCATTGAATGTCAGAAATTTCACTGAAATTTGAACAAACATCAAGATGTCAAAAGAAAAAAGCATCCAAATAAATAAATTAAAATAATGCAAAGACTTAGAGACACAAAGAAGAATAGACAAAATAATAATATTATTAATAATAAAAACTTAAAATATAAAGATCTAAGAAAAATAAATAAATAAATACATCAAAGAGTAAGTTCAGTCCATTTGAAGGAATTCTTTATAAACTGCCAGTATGTTTGAGATAGATAGATAGATAGATAGATAGATAGATAGATAGATAGATAGATAGATAGATAGATAGAACGATAGATAGAATGATAGATAGAACGATAGAACGATCGATAGATAGATAGATAGATAGATAGATAGATAGATAGATAGATAGATAGATAAATAGATAGATAGATAGATAGATAGATAGATAGATAGATAGATAGATAGATAGATAGATAGATAGATAGATAGATAGATAGATAGATAGATAGATGGATAAATTTATTGATCCCAAGGGAAATTCAAATTGTTTTTTTTGTTTTGTTTCGTTTTTTTTAGATTGATTGATTGTGCTTTTTTTTGTTAAAAATAAATTCTATTAATTTAATATATTTTTCAAATTCAATCAGATAGACTTTAAAATTTGGGTGTGTTTTGGCACATTTATTTTTATGTACAGTATGTGAAATTTTCCAAATAAAATGATCCGATTCTTTTACCTGCCTTGTCTTTTGAAGGCGGAGGGGGGATGTGACGTATGCCGTAAAGCAGTCCAGTTTTGTAGTTTTTTGTGTGTAGGGGTTCCAACCTGACACCAGAAGTTGTGTATAGTGCCAGTGCAGGCGATACAGATGTACTGGAGCGATAACGAAAGTGTAATTGAACCTAATGTGAGTTGTTGTACCACCAAAAATGACCTGGAAAAAACAGTTTGGAGGCTGAGTCCCTGACTGTCAAGGTTATTATCGTTTACGAAAACTAACGAAATGACGAAAACTAGAATTGTAAAAACATTTTCGTTAACTGAAATAAATAAAAACTAGAATTAAAAGAAAAAAACGATAACTAACTGAAACTGTATTGTGTGCTTACAAAACTAACTAAAACGGATAAAAAATTATGGATAAAATTCCCTTTGTTTTCGTCAATGTCGGATTGATATGAAATCGATTTATTTCCCTCGAGCAATTTTAGCTGTTGGCACCATACAATACTTAACTTCTCGTCACTTGTGGTTTCCAGTCGTCTTCTGGTCCCCACTCTACCTGGAAACATGGAGACTAAAGTTGGGAGAAAGCAGCAGAGTCCTGTCTGGGATTTTTTTGAATACGACGGAGAAGAAGATAAAAGATATAAAGAAACTAAAACTAAACTAAAACTAAGCATTTAGAAAATAAGGAAAACTAATAAAAACTATCAAATCTGCTCTAAAAGCTAATTAAAACTAACTGAATTAGAGAAAAAAAGTCAAAACTAAATAAGAGTAAACTAGAATGAAAAATCCAAAACTATTATAGCCTTGCTGACTGTATATCCACCTTTGACCTAAAAAATCTTCTGCCAATTAACTCCTGAATGTCATCACCTCTGTTTCTTTCCTCTTAACCATGTATCTCTGTATTTACTCCCCAGTGCGATAAGGAGATTGAGCAAGTCCAGTCACAGCTGGAGGACTACAAAGATCCTCCTCTGTCGCTCAGCAGACTCTCCCTCAAACAGCAAAAATTTAAGACATTCAGGGAATCGGCAAATGTGAGTATTTGTTCACATGCGTTTTCCTTTTTTTTGGTAATTACATGAACATTTAAAGCTTTGGATTAACTACACATAGAAGTCAGTGTAAATGAGCTAAAGGTCGAGTAAGTGATTTTAACCAAATACAGTTTCTTTTATGTCAGTTCCCATTTGAAATTCTCTCCATATATAACCTCTCTTAAGTGATTTATCACCATTTACAGGGTGGGGAAGCAAAATTTACAATGAACATTTAGTTGTTTTTTCTCAGCAGGCACTACGTCAATTGTTTTGAAACCAAACATATATTGATGTCATAATCATACCTAACACTATTATCCATACCTTTTCAGAAACTTTTGCCCATATGAGTAATCAGGAAAGCAAACGTCAAAGAGTGTGTGATTTGCTGAATGCACTCGTCACACCAAAAGAGATTTCAAAAATAGTTGGAGTGTCCATAAAGACTGTTTATAATGGAAAGAAGAGAATGACTATGAGCAAAACTATTACGAGAAAGTCTGGAAGATACTATTAAAGAAGAATGGGAGAAGTTGTCACCCGAATATTTGACGAACACTTGCGCAAGTTTCAGGAAGCGTGTGAAGGCAGTTATTGAGAAAGAAGGAGGACACATAGAATAAAAACATTTTCTATTATGTACATTTTCTTATGGCAAATAAATTCTCATGACTTTCAATAAACTAATCGGTCATACACTGTCTTTCAATCCCTGCCTCAAAATATTGTAAATTTTGCTTCCCCACCCTGTATTTATAACATTATTCTCTGTATTAGAGCCCGACCGATTGATCAGCCGGCTAATTAATCGGGCTGATTATAGCGTATCACCGATTAATCAACATCGGCCTTTAATTCAGTGATCATGTAGATCAGAGGTGTCAAACTCGTTTTGGTTCAGGGGCCATATTTAGCCCAATTTAATTTCAAGCGGGCCAGACCAGTAAAATAATGACTTAATAACCTATAAATGATGACAAATCCAAGTTTTTCTTTTTGATGATGTGAATAACCTGAAAAAACAGAAATTTCATTTGAAAAATATGTGCAATTTTAACAATATTATGCCTCGACTTATTACACTGGGTTACAAAAAAATGTTTTTTGCAAGTTGTCTAGGTTTTTTCAACTGAATTAGGACCATTTTGCATTTTGCTAAATCCAAAAATGACATCTGTTTTTCTCAATCAGGTCAGGTTTTTTTGCTAATTTGATTTTGAAAAATTTCATCTTCTCACAAAATATAATAATTAATACCAAAATAAGATTGGTAAGCACACTTTATGAAACTTGCGACTCGATTCCTGTTAGGTACAATGGTGTATTCAGCGCAGATGTAGCAGAATACATCAGGCTTATTTTTGCAAGATCTTCTAGTCGAAACCATTTCATTCACCTGTAATATTGAAAAAACCATTAATCATAAATTGGCAAAAGTAAAATCTTCAGAACTCGTTTATTGCAAGAAATATGAAAGAATTTTGTATCATATGATGTGAAAATGCCCATAAATGTAAGCAAAAATGTTAAAAAGCCAATATGTAGCATAGGTCAGAAAGTTGACCTGATTGAGCAAAATTAATGTGATTTTTGGATTCAGCACACCAAAATTATCCTAAATCAGCTCAAAAAACTTAAACAATAAATTTGTTGTTGACGAATGTTATTTATACATGTACATTACACACAGTGTTACATAAACATTTGGTAACAGGCAGAATATTGTTAAAATTTTGGAGTTTGGAACTAAAATTTGAACAATTTCTACAATATTACATCTGTTATTATTTACACAACTATAGATCACAGTGGATCCATAAATGCACAAAACATTTAGTAACAGGCAGAATATTATTAAAATTGCACATTTCAAATTTTTCATCTTTTTTATTTATGTATTTATTTGCGTTTAATTGTGAAAGAATAGTGTTGTAAATGTAAATATTTTCACAGTGTAATCTTTTTTTTTTTTTAATTTAAATTTTTTCCACGTAATTTTTCACAAAGAAAATTTGTCGTTGTCATTATTTATGGGTTATTGTGTTGTTCTTTTTACTGGAGATCACATTGGTCTGTATGTGGAACCTGAACCAAAATGACTTGAACAATCTGGACTGTTCAGGTTAATTTTTGCGCTTTCATCCCACGGGCCGGAATGGACCCTTTTGCGGGCCGGATTTGGCCCCCGGGCCACATGTTTGACACCTGTGTTTTAGAGGAACGTGCACGCGAGGGGGTGCATCATTCCATTAAAATGACTAAAGCCCTTCAAAAGATCATGCTACATGTAAAGACTTGTGTCTCTGTGAAAACTTTATTGTTCTTTCACATAGCAAGGGAGCTTGAAAAAAGACGAAAGGAGAGTGATAGAAATATTCCCCATTGTTCTGTACTGAGTATATCCAGCTCAATATGAATATAATTTCCTAAGGTTTACAGCAGTCAACTTTCCGATAATTGTACCTTTATTTAACAATGTAAAGAGCGTGTCTTAAGTCATCTGTGCTTGGCATGACTGTGAACTACCCTTTCTTCCACTGACGTCACTAACTATGGTGGTTCAGATGTACCTGTATGATTACACATTGGTTACATTCCTCCACACCCTCACCTGTGTGTCTGTCTCAGGGGTGTAGTATGATCTAAAGTGGGCCGGACCAGTAAAATAATAAAAATAATAGGTTAAGAACTTATAAATAATGTCAACTCCAAAGGTTTTTTTCTGTGTTTTTGAGTGGAACAAAATCAAATTCCGTAATGAAAATGTTTACATCTATGAACCGTACTTGAACATAACATAAACAAATATAAAGTGTGTGGAATTGTACCAGTTTTCTGCTTCTTATTAAATGTTTTGTGTATTTGTAGATCCACTGTGATCTGTTAGTTGTGATGCACATGTGTAAATGATAAACTAAAGTGTAATATTGTTCAAATTGCACTTATTTTTCTTAAGAATTTTCAGGTTATTCACATTTTTTTTGTAAAAGGCTAGTCTGTAAATGTAAATATTTTTGTGTAATTCCACTTTTTTTTACACTACAACAAAGAGAAAAAATTGTAGTTTTCATTATTCATAGGTTATTATGATAGTGTTTTACTGGTTCTGACCCATTTGAGACTGAATTGACCTGAAGTAATTCTAACATCCTTGATTGAGTGTAATTTCTGCATGTCACAAATTCATCCCAGGGGCCAAATTGGACCCTTTGGCGGGCCAGTTTTGGCCCCCGGGCCGCATGTTTGACACCTGTGGTGTATGGGATGGGATAGGTGCATGGAACCAGTCAATAGAAGCGCTCAGAGGTGCCCCCTGGTGGTAGTATGAAGGAGTTTTTTTTACAGATGTGTTATTTGCAGAATCAATGTCATGATTTCACAGCTTTAACCCTCCAGTATCCCGTCCAGCAAGGCCCTTACTAAGCACCAAGTGTGCCATTTTGGCACACTTGTGGAATAATGTCAAAAAAAAATTCATACAGTTTGTTTTTAATTCTTTTACACTTTTTTTCTATTTCATCAACTTGAGCCGTAAATAAAAATACCAAATACTCAATAATTGTCACGTTTTTAACCCTTTAAATGCTGTGTTTGTAATGTAAACAAACCATTTTTTTGGATGCAAAAATACACAAAATTTTTTTTTTTCAATATACTACTTAAAAAGTGGATCACATATTTGATTTTTGCATGCTGGCATATGTCAATGATTAACTCTAACATTGGTTAATTTGCATTATTATTTTTGGCGCTAGGTCAAATGGTCAAAAATACTAGCATCTGTCACCAAGTGTGTGTAAAATGCACACCTATAAATCAAACTATTAAATATTATATATTGATTTATTTTTCTGCTCTAATTTGATTTTATTTTTGTAAATCAAGGTCAGCCCTAATCATACACATCAAATAATCATTCATTTTAGATGTTTTTAACCCTTTAACTGATCTCTTTTCATCATGATGTCACTACATTTTTTGATGCAAAAAACACAACATATGATTTTTTTTCAAAATATTACATAAAAATTGGATCACATATTATTTGATTTTTGCAGCCTGAAATATGTCAGTGATTAACAGCAACATTAACAACGTTAATAAATTAATTTAGACCCTCACCTCTCAAATGAAGTCCAGATATCAGTAAAAGCAGGATTTATGCCTTAATGGCTTTCAGATCGAAAACAGTGGTTCTAATGGAAGAAATAGTGCGTTTTAGGCACACTTGGGAGACAGATAATAGTCTTGTAATTTTCTTTTGTTTACAATGTGCACATTTTAGTTGGTGGCCAGAATTTTAAAGATCATGATATGATAAAGATAACCTTATTTAAATTGTGAAAAATAATATGAAGGTTTTTAACACAAAGTACAAAGTGTGCCTAAAAAGCGCACCCAGATACCGGAGGGTTAATGTTTTTTTGTATTTTTTTGCATCCCGACTCATAGATTAAGAGTCAAATTACTGCTTTACAACAACTGAACTTCAATGTTTTGCAGTCTGGAGCTGATTTTAACTGCTTTGTTTTTGTCCAGTGCACTATTTGTCCTCATCTTGCAGATACAGACTAATGTAAAAGTTATGTTGGCAAATTCCCAGTGCAGCAGTTGTGATTATTCCATTCATGATTTCCCCAAGTGGGTCTTGTCAAGCCTCCAGAGTAAACACTTTTAGGGTTTTTCCAGGCAAAAGCTTCACAGTGACTCTTCCTGAATCTTTTAGGAACTGCACAGCGAGACTCTGTCCGTGCTCAGTGACTTGGAGGGCTGGTGTGAGCTGGACTGGGCCGGTCTCAGCGACGTCCAGATCCGACTTCCTCCAGTCAGAGAGAAGCTGAGAGACATGTCCCACTGTCTGTCCGACTGCTGGACCACCCTGGACAACACACAGAGGCTGCTGTCCACACTGACTGAGGTACGGAATAGAATAGAATAGAATAGAATAGAATAGAATAGAATAGAATAGAATAGAATAGAATTCAAATGCAAAATTCAATGCAAAATACCATTGTACAGTGCAACAATTTATTTATTTATTTTTTACATTCTATAAGGTGCTCAACTGAAACACACACATAAATTATACCAGTGGTTCCCAACCTTTTCCCAACCCCATTTTAGTATCACAAATTTCAGGTGACCCCAGACATTCAAAACGAAGACTTTTTTTTTTTTTTTTTGCTAAAATTAATTTGCTTTTGATCATGTAATAGTTTGCTATACTATGTTGCAAATAAATGTTAATTTTAGATTAAATTTAGTCTATATAATGTATGTTATTAGGGACGGAGGCAGAAAAGCCAGGTGTAGATTACTGCACAAAGTGAGAATTTGATTTTCCTAGTCCAGGATATGTACAGTCAGTCCAGTTTGTATTTACAAGCCTCAAAATTAATACTGAACAAACAGTAACTCAAACTATGAATTATGAAAGAGCTGCAGCATCTGAAACCGACCACAATGAACATTTGACAGATAAACAGAACCACAGTGCTTCAGTTTTCAGCGTCACAGTTTGTCATGTCTGTTATGTATGGGAATTGACTCTCTCAACTCACTATATATTTTTCATTAGTAAGTTTTATTCTTTATTTTTATCAATTACTAATAATTTCAGATGACCCCATTTGAATTCCAGGTGACCCCACATAGGGTCCCGACCCCTAGGTTGAAAAACACTGGAATAAGCTTTACTGTCACATGTGTTTTGTTTTTTTTTTTTGCATTCTGTAAGGTGCTCAAATAAAACACACGCATCAATTATATGGTCAAGAATAAAAATGTAAGTATAAAACAGTCAAGTGAAAAACAGTACACACACACACACACACAAAAGTGAATCCAGTGTCAAATATGCAGAATATATCAATCAATCAAATTTTATTTAAATAGCGCCAAATCATAACAAAAGTTATCCCATGACACTTTACATATAGAGTTGGTCAAAACCAGACTCTAAGCCAATTTACAGAAACCCAACAGAATCCTCCAGGAGCAAACACTTGTGCCACAGGTGACACTTTAGTTTTATCTCGAGCACATAGAATTGTCAGATAACAACCATACAACATGGTCAAACAAAATTTTTCAGTGCTCGAAAAAAAGTGGGATGAAGCATAACTTAAAGACTCTGCCCCCTTTTTTACAAACTAAGAATTAAATTAATTCCTCTTCCTTTGCTTTTTTAACAAACTTTTTTTCTGTATGTTTTTACGATAACACAAAACATCCATACACTTTTTTAGTCACCTCACACACAATCAGATTTGCATACTCAACTATTTTTATACAAACTATTATATTTATATGCACTTTAAATATTTACTACAAATACAATCATTAATGCATGTGATATCTCCTAATCATGATAGTCTGTATTAATTAATTAATTAATTAATT
This sequence comes from Sphaeramia orbicularis, assembly GCF_902148855.1. NCBI lineage: Eukaryota > Metazoa > Chordata > Actinopteri > Kurtiformes > Apogonidae > Sphaeramia > Sphaeramia orbicularis. The sequence goes on along the minus strand of NC_043974.1, from coordinate 13,214,945 downwards.
ACAATTATATCTTATTTTATGCTTTCTACTATATTAGATATTTGCTTATTCAGATAATGTCTTATATTTTGTCATGTTACAGTAATGACTATAGTGTTAACAGGGTGCTTGCACAGGTCTTGAAAGTCTTAAAAAGTATGGAATTCTGAAATGTTGTTTTCCAGACCTTGAAAAGTCTGTAATTTTGTGTGAAAGTCTTAATAAAGTCTGGGAAAAAGTTTCTCTTGTAAAATTTTAGAGTATGCAAAAAAGGCACATAATCTTATAAAATAAGAAATACAGGAGGAAAGCTTATAAAAGACTGGATATAATTTGTTTGTGTGATATCCATGCACTTTTGTGATTTTCATATGTTTTGTAAATGTTTTTGTGAAAAGAGATAAAGAAAATGTAAATAAAAAGGAATGCAGAAATAAATAGGGGATGCAGAAATAAATAGAGGAAGAAAATGCAAAAGGGGGAATACTGAAGAGGTAAATATGACTATGAATAAAAAAAATGACAATAAATTGATAAGGTATCAGAGGAAAATAAAATATAGAAATTAATAGGAAAAGAGATGAAGAAAATGTAAATAGAAAGCAACACAGAAATAAATTGGCGACACAGAAATAAATAGAGGAAGAAAATGCAAAAGGGGGAATACTGAAGAAAATGTAAATAGAAAGCAACGCAGAAATAAAAATTAAATAAGGAAAAATATAAATAAGGACAAAATAGATAAATAAATGGTACGGAAATTAATTTATCAAGCCATTTTTATATTTCTGTATATATTTTTCAATATGGCAGGTTCAGTCCTCCATACTTCTGTCAGCTAAACATAATATTACGTGGAGTTATGTATTTATTCATTCATACGTTTATTAAAATGAACTTTTCAACTACACACAAGAGGTACGATCTCAACCAAAAAAGTAGGAACACAAGTATAAATGTATATAAAGTCAAGGTCTTGGGGGGAAAAAATGGCAGTTTTGAAAAAGTGTGGAATTTTTATTTGGATAAAGAGGAAGCACCCTGTCAAATATAAGTCTGTATAAATAAAGTGGATCATGTAATGTCCTGAGTGTGTGTTCTGTTACTGTTCCATAGCAGCAGAGTCCAAATACTTTATAAAGTGACGTAAGTGTAAATGCGTAAATGTGCAGGAAGCTCTGATCTCACATAGGAAGTTTGGAGAACACATTAATGGTTGACAGTCCGTTTCTCTTTCCTGTCTCCTGTCCAGGCCACTCAGTGGTGCGATGCAGTCTCCACCACCTCCTCCTCCCCCTTGTCTTCCTCTACTACCTGCCCTCTGGCCTCCCTCCCTCCCATCCCCCCCTCCCGTTTCCAGGACGCTCGGTCCTTAGCCATGGAGCTGGGCGGGGGGCAGCTGTTGGATCTCTGGACTCAGACTGTAGAGCGCTACCAGCGGACCGTAGCGCAGGTCAAACCCAGGTTCCTGCAGACCGACCGCAACCAGAATCAGGGCCAGGGGAAGCCCAAGACGCCCTCTGCCAGCAGCCTGTGGGACCTGATGGGGCCTGAAGGAGAGGGGGACTGGGGTCTGGGGGCTGGAGGAGGGGATGGTGGGCTGCAGTCCTGGGGATCCCTGGCATCGTTGTTCAGACCGCAGACCTGCTCTACGTTGAAGATAGGAGACGAGAGAGGCAACAAGAAAGACGGAGGAGGGGGAGGGGGGGCAGGTGGAGCCGGAGGGGGGAAGTTCCTGCAGAACCTCCTGAATCCTGCAAAGAAAAGTGTAAGTTATGTGTTCAAACTAGTGCTGGGCAGCGATTAAAATTTTTAATCGCAATTAATCGCATGGATTTCTGCGATTAATCACGATTAATCGCATAGTTATTGGGGGGGAGGGTTGCCGGCATCAAAAGCGTGTATTGCCTTTAAGTGATATTTCTAACTCAAAGTACTCCGGTGATAAAAATAAATAAATAAATAAAAAATTCCACATTGCAGTGCTTACAAACAGCTTTGTCCTTCTCAACCCCACCATCTGAAGACATTTAAAATGAAAACGTCCGTGGAACAGACCGGTACTTTTCTCCATGTTTATGTCAACACCAGTTTATTTCCGCTTGTGAGTGATTGACAGGAGTCTTAAACCCACTAATAAGTACTAATACTAATAAGCCCAATAATATGTGAAGTTCAGTTGTTAAAAGCAAGCAAAGGGGGCCCTCTAGTGGTCGGAAAAAGTTGCACTCACGTATGTTTTGTCCTTGCGGTGTTCCCGTAGCCAGTTTGGACAGAAGAAGGAACTAACAGACACGTTTCTTTCACTCTGTTTATATGGCCCCATAAACGTTTGGCTGTGAGTATTTTTTGTTCAGTTGTTGTAAGAATGAATAGTATAAAATATCTCTGATGTGAACCTTTGTTGCTGTATAAAAAGACGTTGTAAATCTTAAGTTAATCTGTAAATGCTAATCGTTAGCGTGTCTATGGATTTTCCCATTCAAGTTAGCATCGAGCTAGCGACCTTTTTCCCATTCATTTAAATGTATAATACCATGTAAATGTACTAAGGCAATGAACAGAACTGAGACATATTTTGTTTGTATGTTGCAGTTTTACAGTGAGTCTCAAGTAAAAGATTTGGAGAGAAGTTTTGGGTGTCCGGCTTTTCTCAGTAAACCTGTTGTCTATCTGCCGAGCTAATCGCTACACGCATACAAGCAGAGGCAGAATAATATGAGTTAGAATAAAACAGCATTAACGGGAGATAACCAAAATTGTCGGCGTTATTTAATGAATGCGTTAACGCGGTAATAACGCGTTAACTTGCCCAGCCCTAGTTCAAACGATGCTTTGGTCAATTTGTGGTGGTTCAGAAGTACGGAAACAAACTTGAATTTCAAACTGAATTTCATATTTAGCTGCATTTTCACAGAACTTTTAACCCATAAGACCCAAACATCCACTGGCGACCAAAAGCATCTGCTGATCTAAAATATTTAATACCTGTTGATCCATTAATCCTGTCAATTCATGGAAATAATTTGGTGTAAAATGCAGTTTTTCGTCTTTCCATGGTCATCAGATATGACCCATTTGTAGGCTCAGAGGCTCCGTAGTTACCATGGAAACACTGTCATCTTCTACAACATTAATACACCAGTAAAATCCATGGCGTTGGATCAATGACAGTGGATGGAGACACGAATTTATGTTCAGTTAATGAGAGATTTGACTGAAAATGTCACTTTCTCTTCAGTTTTCTCTTTATTTGATATAACCCTCAATTTTAATCTGAGCTCTAATGAATCAGTGAATTGAATATAGGAAAATACCTGATTTTCACTGAACAAAAAAAAAAAAAATACAAAGGATAATGTTATAATAAATGGTGATAAAACACTTAAGAAAAGTTAAATATAGAGAAAAATTACACAAAAGTAACACTGGATCTTTATGGGTTAAACCAAAAAACTGACATGATTTCTGTGTCTTGTTATTGTTTTAATGAGACCCTGAGTGGCAGAAACTGTATAATAACTAGAGAAAAATTAATTTGGGAACTGACACAAAAGTAACACGGGGTCTTTATGGGTTAAACCAGTGTTTTTCAACCTTGGGGTCGGGACCCCTCATGGGGTCGCCTGGAATTCAAATGGGGTCGCCTGAAATTTCTAGTAACTGGTAAAAATAAAAACTTACTAATAAAAAAATATAAATTGAGTTGACAGAGACAATCCCAATCCATAAAAGACATGACAAACTGAAGCTGAAACTGAAGCACTGTGGTTCTGTTTATCTGTCAAATGTTCATTGTGGTCGGTTTCAGATGCTGCAGCTCTTTCATAATTCATAGTTTGAGTTCTTGTTTGTTTAGTATTAATTGTCAGCCTTGTAAATCCAAGCTGGACTGACTGTACATATCCTGACCAAGGAAAATCAAATTCTCACTTTGTGCAGTAATCTACACCTGGCTTTACTGCCTCAGTCCATAATAATATACATTATATAGACTAAATGTCAACTACAATTAACATTTATTTGCAACATAGTATAACAAACTTATCATAGGATCAAAAACAAATTAATTTTAACAAAAAAAAAATTAACTGCGTTCTGGGGTCGCCAGAAATTTTTGATGTAAAAATGGGGTAACGAGTCAAAAAAGGTTAGGAACCATTGGGTTAAACCAAAAAACTGACATGATTTCTGTGTCTTGTTGTTGTTTTAATGAGACCCTGAGTGGCAGAAACTGTATTATAACTAATATCATGTGTGCAACCATCTATCTGATCCTACAGCCCACTGACGCCCCACTGCCTCAAAAACCCCCCAGGAAGCGTCACCCAAGCTTCGACCTCCAGGCTCTTCTGGCTCCCCGCAGAGGCACGGCCACCCCTAAACCGGCTGAGTCTCCGGTGGGCGGTCCGAGCCGAAACTCCCCCATGTCCTGGCTGGGCCGACGGGCGTTAGCTGACCCGGTCATCACCACTAGCATGGCCGCAGCCATTCCAGGATGGGGAGGAGGAGGAGGAGGAGGAGTGCTGATCCGAGGGGTGGAGGTCAGCAGCAAGGAGGTGGTGGACCACACCGGGTCACCACGGCAACATGTGCTGTTGAGTAGGACTGAGAGGGAGACCGGGACAGACAGAGCTGGTTCCACTGCACAGAGGTGTGTTTATGCATTTTTTATTTTATTTTATTTATTTATTTATTTTTTATTTTTTAACTCTCATCATTTTGTTTGTGGACTGAACTTGCTATAAATGAATGAATGAGTGAGTGAGTGAGTGAGTGAGTGAGTGAGTGAATTTATTTTGGTTTGTACATTAATCATTGCACTTATTACAATAATTGATATAAACATAAAAACCAAAAAAGGAATAGGCTACAAACAAAAGCTTTTTTTTTGCCTCTCGTTTTCACCTGATTAGGGATGTAACGATATGAAAATTTCATATCACAATTATTGTGACCAAAATTATCATGGTTATCATTATTATCACGGTATTGTCGAAATTGTGCTCAAAATGTTCAAAAAGTACTAATACACACACTGAAATAATTTAACCAAGTTGTCTTTAAAAAAAATAAAAAACAAAATAAAATAATTGGCACAATGTACCTTCTGTTGCAGAAACATTCAAATATTAACCCTTAGTGGTCTGAGCCTATTTTGTCCTTTTTTCAGTACTTTTGATTTAGCCTTTATATACTATATAAACAAATGTTTACTATACCCATGTTTGGTATCTTTTTCTCAGCACAACTTCATTTATATCATCTGTCTATTATTTTTTTCACTTTAACCCACTATATTAACACAAAAGGACAAAAAATATAAAATCCGATTTGAAAAATGTATATAATTTGTTGCATAAATAACACACAGATGCTTAACGAACCTTTTCAAAGACTTTAAAAGTGAATATCGGTTCCAAATATTAGGTATATACAATTAAAATGGTAATAAATTCAAACTATACTCAAATATTTGACATAAAAGCAGATCTTTACATGGGTTTTTTTTTCCCCCTAAAAGTGCGGTAATCAAACGCGGTTATCATGATAATTAAAATTTAAACGGTAATACTAACTGTTGGCAATTTTACCGTAGTTTATCATTAAACCGGTTATCATTACATCCCTACACCTGATACACCACTTAACATCAAATTAAGTGTGTACAGCATCGAGCATTCACACCATAAAAAAAAAAAAAAATCGACAACAACAAAAACATATCTACCATCTCGATTCAACATTCCTAAATAATGTTAAACTTCAGGCTTTCTCTTTTTTTTTTTTTTAAACTTTGCCAAAGGAGTGAATAACTTCAATGCATCATCAGGTCCATCCCATAATTTCACACCCACAACCCCAGTCCACCTAAACTTCATATTTGTCCTCCCTTTAGTCCATTCACAAATATGAAAATCTCTGAAATTATAATTACTCTCTCTTAATTCCAAGAAACCACAAATGGTATTTGGGAAAATACTATTTTTATCCCTCATCTTCCATATACCTATTTAGAAACAATTTTTTATACCTATTTTTAAATATATTTATTAGAGCTGCAACCGATTAATCGACTCAACAGGATCCAAAAAAATCATTCAACCACAGTTCTCCTGAATCAAAGCTTTGTTTCCTTCTTTTCTCTGCTGTTAAACATTGGTTCCACTGTTGTGTTTCACACGGACGCTTATTGTGACGCACAAAGAAGCTTCAATTCAGGAAAACTGCAATAGAATATTTCCCTTCAATCAATTCGAGTCGATTAATCGAATCGGGAATTTTTGCATTCACTTGAAGCACCTAATCGATTAATCGGTTGCAGCTCTAAATATGAAATACACTTGTTATTTCCCTTTAACTATATTTTGGGTTGCTTTGTATATTTTTACTATTTCTGTCAATGCTCCCCTGTTTCAGTATGTTTTTGTGTTTTTTTTTTTTTTCTTTACATACATAGAAGTCATGTACACGATGTAAAATGTTAAGATAATAACTGCAATAGAATATCTCCCTTCAATCAGTTCGAGTTGATTAATCGAATCGGGGCTTTTTGCATTGACTTCAACCACCGAGTCGATTAATTGCTTGCAGCTCTAATATTTATGTTTGTACTTTATTTTATCTCCTGCTCTAGATTGTTCCACAAAGTCACTCCACAGCTTGTTATGCACATACTTTTCATTTAGTTCTTACTTTATTTATTTTTTTTAAATTTAGATCTCCCCTTAGTTTGTAGCCTCCTTCTCTTTCTAAATTATCATAGATGTTCCATTAGTCATACCTTTTGCTGTCTATCTTGCCCATCATGCTGTTTGTCATCATGTCATTTCTGAAGCAGAAGGACTGAACATTTCAATACTTAATTTAAAAGTCACCACGCTTTCTTGTCCATTTGCTGCATTTTGGTGTCAACTGTCATCGCGGGATTATTAGGATTATCGTTAACTCTAGACCAGGGGTGTCTAACTCATTTTGGTTCAGGAGCCATATTTAGCCCAGTTTGATCGCAAGTGGGCCAGAACAGTAAAATAATGACTTCATAACCTATAAATAATGACAAATCAAAGTTTTTTTTTTTGTTTTAGTACAAAAAACCCCCAATTAATTTATGAAAATATTTACATTTTACAAAAAACATGTGAATAACCTGAAAAAACAGAAATTTCATTTCATTTGAAAAATTAGTGCAATTTTAACAATATTATGCCTCGATTTATTATTTATACATGTACATTTACACACAGTGTTACATAAACATTTGGTAACAGGCAGAATATTGTTAAAATTTTGGAGTTTGGGACTAAAATTTGAACAATTTCTACAATATTCCATCTCTTATTATTAACACAACTACAGATCACAGTGGATCCACAAATGCACAAAACATTTAGTAACAGGCAGAATATTGTTAAAATTACACATTTCCGGTTGTTCATCTTTGTTTTTATTTATGTATTTATTTGCATTTTATTGTGAAAGAATAGTTTTGTAAATGTAAATATTTTCACTTTTTTTTTTTTTTTTCACTTAAATTTTTTCCCCATAATTTTTCACAAAGAAAATTTGTAGTTGTCATTATTTATGGGTTATTGTGCTGTTATTTTTACTGGAGATCACATTGGTCTGTATGTGGAACCTGAACCAAAATGGTTTGGACTGTTCAGGTTCATTTTTGCTCTTTCATCCTGCAGGCCAGAATGGAACCTTTGGCGGGCCAGATTTGGTCCCTGGGCCGCATGTTTGACCCCTGTGCTCTAGACCCTCTGATACACTTCATTCCTTTACTTTCTTGGTAAATTCCACTGGCATATTCAGTTGAATAACCTCTCAGCTGGTATGTCTATTTTTGCACATGAAATTTGACACCATAGCAACATGACCCTATTGTTATATCTGTTGCTAGGTAACAGTTAAGTTTATACTTCTTCCTACTCCTTTTCGACCGTGCAAAATTCAAACTTGAACTGTATTTGAAGATAGATTCTGTTCATTTAAATGTTATTTTGTTTCTGTCTTAATTTGCTCCGTTTGTGTTTTATTTTGTTTCTTTGCCTGTTTGAAATGAATAAATGAATTAATTAATAAAATAAAATAAAATAAATAAACCCACTTCAGTGATGATTCTATGATTCTGGGCATAGCAATGTGATTGGCCATTGGGAGGCGATTGTATTCCAAAATTACCAATATCTCCAAAAATATTGGTCCTATCAACTTGTCGTTTTCACTTGTCTCTTTCTTGATCAAAAATACATAAGTATATCAAACTACAGCAGTCAACTCTTTGTAGATTTTGTGTGATGCCCAAGACACACAGACAGAGTCCACTTCCCTTTTATAATATAGGATGTTACTGACAGATTCTGTAACTGTTTGATTCCTTTGAATATATCCAGTGAGTATATTTACATGCACATAAACATTCCACTATTATTCCAAATTAGACTTTTTCAGAATATGAGCCTTTTGATTCAGACATGTGGGATATGCTGATGTTATTCTGGTTTTATGAGGATTCTTTGACAATTCGTGCTAATTTGATGATGCGACAGAGGGTGACTCCGTAGAAAACGATACATTTTTCAAGTTAGAAGGATAACATACCTTCTGTTACACATTAGGACAGAGGATATCAACAGGTGTAGGAATATTTTGAACCAGACTTTTTCCAGAAGGTGTTTGAAGGAACAAAACGGGGACAGAGTTTGCATTATATTCAATGGGGTATGCATTACTTTGGCTAAACAAGAATATTTACACTACAAACAAAATTTAAGGATATTTTTAATTTTTGGCCTATTTTTTTAGTGGGATTATGCACAGCGCTTTTTACTTTTTTTTTTGTGTGAATTGAATTGAAACTCAATTTTTTTTTAATGACCAGACCAAGGTTATTATCGTTAACGAAAACTAACGAAACGACGAAAACTAGAATTGTAAAAACATTTTCGTTAACTGAAATAAATAAAAACTAGAATTAAAAGAAAAAAAAACATAACTAACTGAAACGGTTTTGTGTGTTTACAAAACTAACTAAAACGTATAAAAATTATGGATAAAATTCCTTTCGTTTTCATCTTTGTCAATGTCTGATTGATATAAAATCGATTTATTTCCCTCAAGCAATTTTAGCTAGCGGCACCATACGATATTTAACGGTCCGTCACTTCTCGTCACTTGTCGTTTAGTCGTCTTCTGGTCCCCACTCTACCTGGAAACATGGAGACTAAAGTTGGGAGAAAGCAGCAGAGTCCTGAATGGGATTTATTTGAATTCGACGGAGAAGAAGAGAAAAGATATAAAGAAACTAAAACTAAACTAAAACTAAGCATTTAGAAAATAACGAAAAAATTTTTTCTTTTTTTTTAATTTACCCCCCCACCCCCATAGCCATATTAATTTCAACTGATTCATATAAACAAAAAACAGATAGTAACTGATACAAATGCATTGTTACAAATATTAAATTATTTAACTAGTAGTATTGTGACTGCCTCCGCCGCTACCGCTGCCACAATAATTCTAGCAAATTAGGCTACTGGTATTATTAAATATTTTTGTATTATTACAACAATTATTATTTTCCCCCTCACTCCCCCCTCTCTCTTTCTCACTTTCATTTACACCTCCCTCTTCCCCCTTTTCCCTATCACCCCTAACCAAGCTATATGGTTTAGTTGCTATTTACATTTATGATCTTTTTCATTGTAATATGACATTGTTGTTGTTGTTGTTGTTTGTCAATACTCTGTTGTTGTTGTTTTTGGTTTGTTTGTTTATTTGTTTGAGTTTCCCTTTGTTTATATGTTGTTGTTGTTTTTCTGTCCACATTGTCTTGTTAACTATATCTAATAAAAAAAAAAAAAAATTAAAGAAGAAAATAACGAAAACTAATAAAAACTGGCAAACCTGCTCTAAAAATGAATTAAAACTAACTGAATTAGAGAAAAAAGGCAAAACTAAATAAAATTAAACTATAATGAAAAATCCAAAACTATTAGAACCTTGGACCTGACAGTTTTATTTACAAATGGCAAAAATGACAAAAAAAAATAAAAAATAAAAGAAATATCCTTAACTTTTTTTTTGTAGTGTATATAACAGGAGCATTCATTTTCATTGCCCATCTACATCTACTAAACGGATTCAGGAGTATTGTCTTTTTCATAATTTGAGAAAAAAAGCAGATGATTAGTGTGCATGGAAACACAGTCAACTAAACTAACTGAGGAGTTTTGCAATCCACTGATGGCTTTTTTTTTTTTCTTTTTTTTACTATATCTGTTTTTATTTCCTTTAAATCCCTTTTGTTTACATTTTTCTGCATGTTTGTGTGGGAGAGACTGTGAAAAATAGTGAAGGAGAAGGTCCAAGTTGGCAAAACGTTCCAAAATATAACACCTACGTCATAAATTACATTAACAGCGTAGCAGGCTGACATGAAAGAAGAGAAGTCATTCATCCTTTCTTTTTTTTTTTGGGGTGATTTAAGTACAGCTGAAGTCTGTTTCAGAATAATTGTATCAGTCAGCATGCGATCTCAGATAATTTTATCACTACCAAGTGTTTGATCTCAGTCCATGGCTTGCTGCTGTTTTCACTCCCTCTCTCGCTCGCTCTTTTGCTCATATTCTCACCCATGTTCTCGCTCTCCTGTCCTGCAGTAAGCTCTACCTCCTCTGGTGTAGGATGCTGAGCTCTGAGAGGCAGTACGTGACCGTCCTAAAGGGGGTAGAAGAGACCTACCTCCCCTTACTGGAGCTCTCAGACACACCGGCCGCCATCAGGGGGAAGGCTGACGTACTGTTCCCCTACTGGGCCACCCTCAGTAACTTCCACTCGCAGTACCTGCTTCCTGCCATGGAGGGCGCTCTGGTGCAGAGTTTATTGCAACAAGACTGCTTCAGCAAATATGTGAGTTTATAGTTTGAGCAGGAATCCTATTCTTACTTGTACATATTATTTTTGTTTTTGTGTTTTTGGCTCATAAAACAAAATATTAAAAAGAGTGATATTTGAGATCTAAGTGAAGTAGATCTTGAAGTCTAATTTTTGAAGAAAAGCAACTTCAGTTTATTTCAAATATACTGTTTGTAAAATGAAATGCTCTAAAACTATACGATCTTGTCAACCTTAATACTCTTATCATAATGTATAAAGCCCATGACCATATGCTCCCCTACAGTCTACAGGAGATGTTTGAGCCAAGGCAAAGTAATTATAACTTAAGGGGAACTGAAGTTTTCAAGAAAATGAAGTGTACAACAAACATAAAAAGCCAGTGTATCTCTGTAGAATAATCTGGAGCAAAACTTTAAAATGTAATAAAAAAAATATAGAACATTATCTGAAGAAGTGAATATCTAGTTATAATATAGAAGAATGCATAAAATAAGATATTATTGTAATGAATTAATACAGACTATCACGATTAAGAGATTTTACCACATTTATTAATGATTGTATTTGTATGAAATATTTAAAGTGTGTATAAGTATTATAGTTTATATCAGGGGTGTCAAACTCATTTTAGTTCAGGGGGCCATATTCAGCCAAATTTAATCTGAAGTGGGCCGGACCAGAAAAATAATAACATAATAACCTATAAATAATGACAACTCCAAATTTTTGTCTTTGTTTTAGTGTAAAAAAAACCCCATTAAATTATGAACATACTTACTTTTATAAACTATCCCAAAAAAAAACAAAAAAAAACTGAAATTTAAATTTAAAAAGTAAGAAAATTTTGTGCAATTTTAACAATATTATTCCTCAACTTCTCATTTGTCCATGTGCATTATGGATCAGATCTGCAAAGACACTAAACACTGAGGAACAGCAAGAAAAATTGTTAAAATTGTGCTTAATTTTCTTTAGACATTTCAGGTTGTTCATATTTGTTCAGGTTATTCACATTTCAGTGTTACAGGACAGTTTGTAAATGTAAATATTTTCATAATTTAATGTTATTTTTTGCACTAAAACAAAGAAAAAAAAAATTGTTAATTCAAGATTTTTTTTACTTAATTGAAGATTTTTTTTGGCTTAATTGAAGATTTTTTTTTTTACTTAATTGAAGATTTTTTTTTTTGGCTTAATTCAAGATTTTTTCCTTAATTCAAGCTAATCTTTTTTTGCTTTGTTCAGTTCAATAATGTGGAATTTTTGCACATCCCAGGGGCCGAACTGGACCCTTTGGCGGGCCACATTTGGCCCCCAGGCCGCATGTTTGACACCCCTGGTTTATATTAACCCTTTCATGCATGACGTCCACATTTGTGGACACATAGTTTAGGCTCACTTTCCAAAGGGTTATAAAGGCAATATTCTCCAAACCACATGGGAGCAGTCTGATAGACCCTAAGCAACACAATAAAAAAAAGTATCATTTTAGTTTTAGAACTCGGACTGCTCTGTGATCTTACAAAGTTAAACTTCCTCCCACTCCTTTTCAAGTGCCGAAAAATTTTGTTTGACCATGTTGTATGGAATAAAACTAAACTAACTAAATATGCAACAAAACAAACAAAGTAATCCTGCTTTAGTCCTGAAGAATACAACAGATTGTAAGAATACATGAAAAACTTATTATTATTATTATTATTATTATTATTATTATAACCTTTATTTAACCAGGAAAAAGCTCATTGAGATTACAAATCTCTTTTTCTATGACTTCATTTGCATATTTGAAAAAGTAGTATAACTTATTAAATCCCACCCCTTTGTTGATTCATTTCAGAAATATTGATAGGAAAGAAAAATTCATAAAGTCAGAAAAGTGCAGCATTTAATTTCTTTGAAGAAATGGACATGCAACAAGCTCTTAATAGCCCACACAAAAACCTAAACAGTTGCCAGCGACCAAAAGCATCTACCTATCGCAAATGTTTAATAACTTCTGAAATACTAATCCTATCGATACACATAAATAATTGAGGTAAAATACAAATTTCTCATCTTTTCATGGTCATCCAATATGACGCATTTGGACGTTCAGAGGCTCCGTCATAAACATGGAAACACCGTCATCTTCTGAAACATTGATTCGCCAGTAAAACCAATGGAGTTGGATCAGTGAGACTGAATGATATATTGGATATAATACAATAAGCTTTGGATTTACTCTGAGGATGTATAAAAATCTACATAATCAGTAAATGAAATGTAGGAAAATACCAGATTTTACTGAAGAATGCAAAATGTAGAGGAAAATATTCAAAGAACTGGTGATAAATCACTTAAATATAGAGGAACCTTCTTTAGAGGTCACCACATAAATCGTTCTAGGTCTTTAAGGGTTAAGTCTAATGCATTATTATACACTTATTCTAAAGGCGCTTTTACATTTAATGTTGTCAACTAGGCCTGTAACGGTACACAAAATTTTCGGTTCGGTACGTTTTCGGTTTTCAAAGCCACGGTTCGGTTTTTTTCGGTTCGGTACGGGAAGAAAGAAAACCCCTCAAAATGTATTTCATACATTTGAATTTTTGAACATTTTCCCCCCAATTTTTGGACACAATAGAATATAGAAAAATAGGAGTAATATAATTCTGCTGCTATAAATCAAATAGAAAATAAAATAAATTATTAATATTACTAAATGTATTTTAAACATTAGTATAACACTTTTCCCTGAAAGGTAGTTTTGAACAAACAACAAAAATCTAATCACAGTTCTGTCAATTCACAGTCTGCATAAAAATATCAACCAAAAAATTCTGCATGTAGTTCACCATTAACAGGAGGGTAAACTGGTATTCTGTTTTAACAAACTGAAGAGCAACATTGACAACAAACTTAACCAAATCATTTATTTTAGGACAGAGAACAAACTGTTTAGGACACTTTGTGTACTCGTGTGTGTGCTAGTGTGTGCGCGTGTGCGCACACGCAAGGTGCGATTTCTCTGGGGGATGGTTTGTTTGTTTGTTTGTTTTTGGTCGGAGCCGGGGGGTGCGGTCCGGTCCATAACTAACGTAACTAACGCTGGCGTGAAACGAAAGTGAAACTTCATTTTTATATACTTTCAACGTCCAACTCCGAGTTCTATTCCTCTGGTATACAGCGTGCGTGAGAGAGAGAGAGCGAGCTAGTGTGTTTTAGAACTACCGTAGCTCCCAGGGGCCACACAGCGTTCGTCTTATCTCCGTCTCTTTCCTCGTTGTTGTCTTTCACCGGGACCTGAAGTGATCCCAAACTGGACTGTACTGATGGTGGAGGGTCTTCAGTCTCTTCCTTCCAGGTTCTCATCATATTTTTTTTTTTTTTTACCTTATATCAGCTGCTATTTCGTATTTCGGGTCAATGTATGCGTCCTTAAATATGTCCGTGTGAAACTTGCGCGTATTTAAAGTTCCGCATCAAACAATGTCTTTCGTTCCTTTTTCTTTTTCTCAACAAGACTGTGCCGTTTCGGTACAGCTGTGTACCGAACCGAACAGGTGTGTACCGAAACGGTTCGGTTCGGTACGTGTACCGTTACAGGCCTATTGTCAACCTTAATTTCAGTGAGTTGGAATTTTGAAGTAAATAAGAAAAGTGTGAAAACCTTAGTGAGGGTTGTTGACTTAAAAATACTGAGATAGTGATGATAGTCCCATTTTAACTATAAAAACAAAACACGGTTAAAACCGTCATAAAATAAGTATCTGAATCTAATGCATAGAGGAGAGAAAAGGGAAAAAATAACATTAATAATATAATAATTGTATTATCTTGAATGGTAGAAGAATATTCTTATCAGTTTCATCTTTTCTTCTCATTTGTACTTTCCTCACTTCTCATATTTTTTACAGCGGGAGCAGTTTCTGGAGTATTCCCACTACATCAGGACTAAACCAGAACTGGACTCTCCACTGGTCACACAGGCTGCAGATTACTTCAAGGTGACCGTTTTTGTCATTTTTGTCTTGAATTAACTGTACATCCTGTCCACAGTGTTGTTTCTTTAAGGGGCTGCATGAATTATTTAATATTTAAACAAACAGTTCCCGGCACAACAAACCCCGCCCCTCGCACGTATTGCATCTTATTTTGGGATCGATCCAGCTGATGTCATCATGTCTATGCATGTGCTGACGTCAGCATATCCACTGCCTCTATATATGTGCCAAGTTTGAAGTAAATTTAAACAAAATGGATGTTTTTATAGACATGTGAAATTTTGCACATTGTAAGTAAATGGGCAAAAAAAAAAAGATTTAAAAAATTCATAAAAAATCAGAACTTTGACCTACTTTTCCCAAAATGTAATCAGTTCTATTCTGGGTCACTGGCATTCTATAAACCCAATTTAGCATGAATTCAGCCAATGGTTTTGCTGCTAGAGCAGGGGTGTCAAACTCATTTTAGTTCAGGGGCCTTATTCAGCCCAATTTGATCTCAGACGGGCCAGACCAGTAAAATAATGACTTAATAACCTATAAATAATGACAAATCCAAGTTTTTTTCTTTTCGTTTTAGTAAAAAAATAATAATTAAATTATGAAAATATTTACATTTTACAAAAAAAGATGTGAATAACCTGAAAAAAAAAAAAGTCATTTGAAAAATTTGTGCCATTTTAACAATATTATGCCTCGACTTATTATTAATACATGTACATTATACACAGTGTTACATAAACATTTGGTAACTGGTATAATATTGTTAAAATCCTAAATCAATATATAATATTTCATAGTTTGATTTATAGATGTGCCTTTTTGGCACACTTGGTGACAGATGCTAGTATTTTTGATCATTTGACCTAGCGCCAAAAATAATAATGCAAATTAACCAGTGTTGGAGTTAATCATTGACATATACCAGGCTGCAAAAATCAAATAATATGTGATCCACTTTTTATGTAGTATATTGAAAATTTTTTTTGTTTGTTTTTTTTGTTTTTTGCATCCAAAAAAATGGTTTGTTTACATTACAAACACAGCATTTAAAGGGTTAAAAAATGTGACAATTATTGAGTATTTGGTATTTTTATTCATGGCTCAAGTTGATGAAATAGAAAAAAGTGTAAAAGAATTACAAACAAACTGTATGAAACATTTTTTGACAGTATACCACAAGTGTGCCAAAAAGGCACACTTGGTGCTTAGTAAGGGCCTTGCTGGACGGGATACCGGAGGGTTAAGTCATTATGGGATGTTTCTATTTTTATTATGCTACATTTATTCAGACTAAACTGTGACTGTTCTGACCTTGTTTGTTCGATTCCAAACAGAACTTTACTTCAGTTATTGACAATACAAACTGTACAGAAAACAGAGGGGATTTGTAGTTTTACTGTGGCTGTTTTCTGTCTAAAATCAGAGCTGAGCTAACAGAGCTAAGCTAATAGAGCTAAGCTAACAGAGCTATATTGCAAACTATAAGCTGATGAACAACATGAAGATTATAAGACACAGTGTTATTTTTAGTGACTGTCAAAATAACCAAATAGGATTTTTTGGTGTTTCATTGATAATAAGTGTGTTCTGATACATGCAGTTTGGAATGTTAATACTCCATGTATGTCTCCTCGCCTTACATAGAAGTAGTGTCATAATCTCAATCAGAAAAACTACTCAGTTTTGTGACTGGCATACCCACTTATTTAAAGAAAGTAGATGAGTAAGGCTCATAACATTTTTATTTTCTCACTTTCTTATTAAAAATCCTTGAAGTACAGAGTGAAAACATCATTATAAGAAAATTTAGAGCACATCACAAGCACAAACCAATTAATGTAGCTTTATTCAACTGTGGTGCAATTAAAAATGAGCTGTGTACAGTAAAGCTAATTACATGTTTAATGTACACTAGAAAAGCCAATTAAAGGCGGATTATAAAGAAAGTAATTTGAGCTCACAAGCTACAATTAACTAAAACTAATACATCGACAGCATCATGAGATTACTATGAGGACTTTACAAGGAGAGATCACAGCGCTTAAGATCTCCGAGCCTACATTGAAGTCATTCTCATAAAGGAGTATGTCTTAGGTATCACCACAGGGAGGCAGTGTGCTCATGTCACATCCTGCAGCCGCTTAAAAACAGCTTGAACTCATTCTGGTTATGGATTCAGAGGAGTTTATGGTTATTGTAATGGTGATGAAGGATGTGAAGCTGTTGTTTAGGCTGAATGATGATGGGGATCATTTCAGTAATGGGTTATTATGACGGTGAAAACAGAGATGGCGTATGCGGTCACTGTCTTGCATTTTGTTTGTTGATCAACGGAAAAACTGACATTACACAAAGGAAACAGAATCGAGCACTGTTAAATTCACTAGATCTAGCATTCAGAAGGCTCTGTGTGGGGAAAAAAATGTATAGATATCACATAACACACAGATGTCAAACATGCGGCCCAGGGGCCAAATCTGGCCCGCCAAAGGTTCCATTCTGGCCCGCAGGATGAAAGTGCAGAAATGAACCTGAACAGTCCAGGCTGTCCAAATCATTTTGGTTCAGGTTCCACATACAGACCAATGTGATCTACATTAAAAATAACAACACAATAATCCATAAATAATGACAACAACAAATTTTCTTTGTGGAAAAATTATGTGGAAAAAATTTAAGTGGAAAAAAAAAAAAACATTACACTGTGAAAATATTTACATTTACAAAACTATTCTTTAACAATAAAATGCAAGTAAATACATAAATAGAAACAAAGATTAACAACCCGAAATGTGCAATTTTAACAATATTCTGCCTGTTTCTCAATGTTTTGTGCATTTATGGATCCACTGTGATCTGTAGTTGTGTTAATAATAAGAGATGTAAAAAAAAAAAAAAAGTAAAAATTGTTCAAATTTTAGTTCCAAACACCAACATTTTAACAATATTCTGCCTGTTACTAAATGTTTATGTAACACTGTGTGTAAATGTACATGTATAAATAATAAGTCAAGGCATAATATTGTTAAAACTGCACTAATTTTTCAAATTAAATTTCTGTTTTTTCAGGTTATTCACATCTTTTTTTGTAAAATATAAATATTTTCATAATTTAATTGTTTGGTTTTTATTGTACTAAAACAAAAAGAAAAACTTTGATTTGTCATTATTTATAGGTTATTAAGTCATTATTTTACCGGTCTGGCCCGCTTGAGATCAAATTGGGCTAAATATGGCCCCTGAACCAAAATGAGTTTGACACCCCTGAGATAACATATCCAACTCAACCTGCATCATCACACAAAAGCAGATAGTTTTGTCGTCATTCCGAACCTGTTGTGTTCCCTCATGTATCTGTGGCCAATCAGGGACCTTCTCTGATTTTAGACCACATTGTTCCAGGTGACATCAATGTCCTCCCATCTGGTCAGTAATGTTACATGGACTGTTTCTTCTCCAACGGTCAAGCTCATCAAGGGATTTTGTCTTAACCAGGGGCATTTTTGCTCCTGCCCCCCTTATTTATTTATTTATTTATTTATTTATTTATTTATTTATTAGGTGCATATTAACAGTTCATATTAACCAACATCTACAACAACTGCAGCTGTAAATATGCCAGATGGTAGCAGCAGTGCTAATTTCCATCTGTAGTCCCTACAGGCAGGTGACAAGAAAGACAAAACATCTTAAAAACGCACAAAACAACACAGTGAGGACAATCTACTGATGGGCACAGGCTTGGTTTTCCTTCATCCAATGTTTAAGTTGTGATTTGAAGGAGACATATGATTGTGAGTCTCTTATACTGAGTGGTAAACAGTTCAAATATTCAGTTGTAGCGACTGAAAGTGTAGTTTGTCCAAAAGTAGTGCACCTGCGTGGCACCTCACAGTCTACTGGAGCTGTATTGTTTTTGGTTTGGTTTGTTTGTTTGTTTGTTAACACTCTAGCAGCAAAACTATTGGTTGAATTAATACCAAATTTGGTTTATAGATTGCTAGTGACCCACAATAGATGTGATTACATTTTGGGAAAATTAGGTCAAAGTTCAATTTATTTATGAATTTAAAAAAAAAATCCCATTTACTCATAATTAGTGAAATTTAACATGTCTGTAGCAGCAAAACAATTGGTTGAATTCATACCAAATTGGGTTTATAGATTGCCAGTGACCCAGAATAGATGTGGTTACATTTTGGGAAAAGTAGGTCAAAGTTCAAATTTTATCGGAATTTTTAAAATCTTTTCTTTTTCCCATTTACTTACAATGAGCAAAATTTCAAATGTCTATAAAACATCCATTTTGTTTCAATTTACTTCAAACTTGGCACATATATAGAGGCAATTGATATGCTGACATCAGCACATGCATAGACATGATGACATCAGCTGGATCAATGCCAAAATAAGCTACAGTATGTGTGAGGGGCGGGGTTTGTTGTGCCTGGCACCACTTGTTTGTATGTTTGAGACACTTCAAAAATGATGAGTACGTGTATTTTATCCTTGATGAATAAGCAAGTACACAATCACAAATTACAATGTCACCCACAATAATCGCAATGTGACCCAGTTATTCACTATTTTCTGATGCCACTTGTAGCCAAAGAGTTAAGGCAGTGACGAGGCAGATGCCAAAATAAGCTACAATATTTGCGAGGGGCGGGGTTTGTTGTGCCTAGCACTACTTGGTTTTTTTTTGGGTTTTTTTTGTTATTGTATTTTTTATTTTCTTTTTCCAAATATATCATATCACACATGTAACATTAAAAGTAGAATACTGGTGAACTACCCACCCATAACAAGAAGGGGTCTTCCTATCAGTATAGCTCCTTTTTATCCCACACACACCCACTTTGAGTCTCCATGTATATACGAGGTATATAAATACACAGAATAAACACACACAGAAGTGTCTAGTCATTGTATACACACATACATACATGGGGAGTGGGATCGTTGTGTTTTCAGTGTGCATCCTCTTGGTCTTTAGTCTATGACACAGGTGTCAAATATGCGGCCCGGGGGCCAAATCCGGCCCGCCAAAGGGTCCAGTTTGGCCCCCAGGATGAATTTGTGAAATGCAAAAATTACACTGAAGATACTCATCATTTTAGTTCAGGTTCCACATACAGACCTATTTAACCTCAAGTGGGTCAGATCAGTCAAATAGAATCGTAACAAGAAAAGCACTCGGAGAGCACAGACCTCCGCCAAGACAGATCTGCCCCCACCCCCCCAAATCACCACCAAAATTTAATCATTTCTTCCTTGTGCCAGTATCAACATTTACTGAAAATTTCATGAAAATCCGTCCATAATTTTTTGGGTTATCCTGCTAACAAACAAACAAACACGCAAACAAACACACAAACACACAAAGCAAAGTGATCACAATACCTCCTGGCACAGGTAATAACCCATAAATACTCACAACTCCAAATTTTTCTCTTTGTAAATATAAAAATTTTCATGTCATTTTACTGTATTTACACTAAAACAAACTAACATTTCACAGAAACACAAATAACCTCAACAAACATTTTGAAATGTCTGAAGTGTAATTTTAACTGTTATTAAATGTTTTGTGTATTTGTTGATCCACTGTGATCTGTAAGTTGTAATTTACATGTTTACATGATAAACTGAGGCATATTATTGCTAAAATTGCACGTAGTTTTCTTTAGAAATTTCAGTTTGTTCATGTTATTCATATTGTTTTAAAGGATAGTTGGTAGATGTAAACATTTTCATGACATAATTTTACTTTTTTTGCTCTAAAACATAGAAGAAAGTTTGGAGATGACATTATTTATATATTATTATGTTATTATTTTACTGGTCCGGCCCACTTCAGATCAAATTTAGCTTAATGTGGCCCCTGAACTAAAATGAGTTTGACAGCCCTGGTCTATGACATCTAAAGTAGCCAGATATTTGCTCCATTTAAAAAGATATTTTTCCATCTCATCCTGCATCCTATTTGACATTCTTTCATATGCCGCTTCTTTTCCAACTTCCATCACCCATTCAACCAGGGACATTTTTAATTTGTTCTCTTTCAGTGGTTTTGATTGTGTTATTACATATGCCAATAGTTTACTTAACCCTTGTATGGTGTTTGGGCCTGTGGGACCCGGTTTCATTTTTTCTTAAAAGAAAAATGATGAGTAATTATTTTTTTATGAATTTTTTCCTCTCATATCTTACGGAATTAGGGCCACTGGAAAAAAAAAATTAAACTAAGGTCCAATATATATTTTTTATTATTATTCTGAGAAAAATGTCAGAATTCAGACTTTTTTCTCAGCATTCTACCTGTTTTAAATATTTCTTTTATCATTGTTCTGAGATTAAAGTCAGAATTCTGAGAAAAAAGTCAGAATATACCTGCCTTTTGCACCTACTTTTAATCTGTTTTTAATCTGTTTTTATCTGCTGCATGTAAAGTGTCTTTGAGTTATATGAAAAGCGCTATACAAATAAAATGTATTATTATTATCATTATTATTATTATTATGAATTCAGACTTTTTTTCTCAGAATAATAATAAAAAAATATATATATTGGACCTTAATTTTTTCTTTTTTTTTCCCAGCAGCCCTAGTCCTCCTCCGTACATATCTTGGTTATATTACATTGTATTAAAAAAACAACCTAAAAATGAGTAGCACTTTAATTTATAAGTGTGATCTAGCAAAGGCAAAAGGCAAATATTAAACATATATGCTTTTTATGTTGCTTGTAATTGGGATGAAATAAACATCTATTCAGTATATTAACATGAAATTATTTGATAATGTTGAATTAAAAACCCACAAAAGCAGCGGGACCACCACACCCATAAACACTGGCTGAATAACAAAAATCTGAACACCACACAAGAGTTAAGAGTTTAGAAATTCTGACTCTTATGGACAAAAAAATCAAACATTCACATTAAGAAATCCCATCCTTTCTGATTGTGTCCCATGGGACTTTATTTTGGAAAAAAAAATTCGATTACATTCAGTGTATGTTTGATCCTGTTTGACTTCCGCAGTCGTTTACCCATGTGATGTTTGTTAGCGTAAAAAGTAATTTTAAGAGTCAACAAAGTGTAGAGACTACACACCTGAAAGATGCAGAAGTAACATCATCATTACTTTATCGCTTTATGATCTGTTCAGAGTCAGTGGAGATGCCTCTGCAGCCTCAACATGACCAAAAGTCCAGCAGGTTTTCACCTCTTTTAATACTTTTTTTAACCCATAAAGACCCGAACAGCCACTGGCCACCAAAACCATCTACTAATGTACACTTCTGATCCACTAATCCTATCAATACATGTAAATAATTGGTGTAAAATACAGTTTGTCGTCTTTTCATGGTCATCAGATATGACCCATTTGGACGTTCAGAGGCTCCATAGTTACCATGGAAACACCATTATCTTCTACAACATTGATTCACCAGTAAAACCAATGGAGTT